>NC_056729.1:352751639-353119139 GCF_019279795.1 Protopterus annectens | reverse complement strand
GTGTATGGTCATAGATAAGCTGTTCCTCAATGTGGGCCATGAATAAGTCAGCATGTATGGAAGCAAACAAGGCTCCCATAGCTGTGCCTTGTATTTGTAAGTAGTATTTGTTCTGGTAGTAGAACATGTTCTTGGTTAGAACGTGTTCAGGAAGGAAAATTAGGAAGGTATTGAAACCTGGTTGGTACAATTCTGACTTATAACCAGTATTCTAATGCTTCCAGGCCCGTCCAGTGAGGAATGTTGGTGTACAATGCAGAAACATCTAGGGTGCAAAGTAACCACCCTGGCTCAAGCTGCACCTCAGAAATTACTTTCTGGAATTACGTGGTATCTTGGATACGGGCCCTAACCCATTTCAAAAGTCGTTTAAGATATTGTGTTAGAAACTGGGATAATGGTTCTGTGATACAACCCCTACCTGAAACTATGGGTCTACTGGGTGGATTTTCCAAATTCTTATGAATTTTAGGTAGAAAGTATATATATTTGACTTGAAGGATTGGGCACCATGAGGTGGTGGTGTGTGTTGTCCATAATGATTCCCTCATTCTTGTCTGATGCCAGAAACCGGTCAATTTGTTTCATGAAGCCAGGAGTTGGGTCCAATGCCATGTAAGTATAATAGCAACCATCAGTTAGCGGTCTCTCAGCTTCTGTGTTGTATTGGGTCCAATCCTGCACAACTACCACCCCACCCTTATCCACAGATATTACCAAATCATGTTTTTTTTTTTTCAAGTTCATGGATGGGACTCCATTTTGATTTTTGAGAGATTGTTTGATTTGGCACGGAACTCCCTAAAGTGTAAATGCAGATCTTTGAGAATACAATTCTGAAACATTAAAACGTTATGATGCATTGGTGGTATAAAATTAGATTTGTGGTATCTGAAACCATCCTGCGATTCAGGATTAGATGCTTTCTGAAAAAATTTGAGGTTAAGTAATCTACAAAATGAGGTAATATATTGTGCAACTGTATCTTCAGACACATAAAAGCTAGGTATAAAATTAAGACCTTTATTCAAAACTTTAGCAGATTTGGAAAAGTAGACTTATGCCCTTAGGTCCCTGAATTGCTTGACCCATGTGACAAGGTTTCAGAGAGATTTAGTCAAGGAACTCTCTAAATCACTCTTGAGAAACTTCCAATGTTCAAAAGATGGACTCCCAGCTGACCACCCTTCAGTCAACTTCCAGTGCTGCATCTGTTATCCAGTTCAGTCGATGGCACTGTCAGAGCAGCAGGTACTGGCATCACTCTGCGCCACAATACCATAATGCATCTTTGTGACTTTGTGGTAAGTTTTTTTTGCATATGATGGTTCAACACTTTTTGAACCTAAAGTTAGACACTTTATCTAGGAGCCAGCAAGAGAGACTGCAGTTGGCATACATTTTTCCACTCCTAAAAGTTAATTTTCCAGGAAGCTGAGGTAGGGTGAAAATATGTAGTTTTAGACATCAGAGTCCTTACCACAAGATCCTTCTGGTGATGGGCTTCCTTGTGGCAGGGGGAGGTTAACTCCAATGGACGTCACCCAAGGGGCAGAGGTGGACCACATTATCAGGGTTTTCGTAGTCTGTTTTCTGAAAAGCCCTTCCAGAGTCCCTAAAGGGTTACCTGCCTGCTGCTGTTTTGTGCAGTCATGTGATTATCTCTATACCCACTAGTCTGGAAAAATATTACCACAGTTTCTTAGGTGTTAAAGATAAAATCCAGAGGTTATTCTATTCCATTTTCCTTCCACCCCAGAACAAGAAAAAGACCCCTGATGTTTCTCCCAGTCTGGTGGGAGATAGCAGTATTAGAGATTTGCAAGCTGCTAAAGAATAGTCATTCAGACAATCCCCCAGGATCAGTTAGAGTTTGGAATCTAGTCATGATTCTTTTTAATGCCAGAAAAGACAGGGGACCTAAGATCAGTTTTGGATCTAAGCCATATCAATCAATTTGTGAAACAGACTATATTTTGGATGGTTACAGCACAGCTAATTCTGCCTATATTGAGGAAGGGTGATTGGATGTCCTGTATAGATCTTAAGGACACCTAGTATCATTTGAAAATAAAGAAGCGATCCAAGAGATTTCTCAACTTTCGGCTGGGAGACAATCATTATCAGTTCAGAGCCATGCCTTTCGGTCTCACCACAGCCCTCAGGGTGTTCACCAGGATAATGGCAGTGGTAGAAGCACACCTGCATCTGCTTGGGATCCAAGGTTTTCCCTATATGGATGATTGGCTCCTAACTGGATCTGGTGCTACTACTGTTTCTGGATATAGGGATTTCAGTTTCAGTAAATCTCCAAAAAAAAAAAAAAAAAAAACGCTACAACCTGAGTATCACCTCCATGCAGCCTCTGCTATTGCAGTTTCCCTTTAGGGTTGGCAAGTATGTACTTGTATATTACTTTCTAACACCGTGTATCAAATCATCATTTCTTTTTAGCAGGAAGATGCTTTCTAGTGGCTAGGGATAAACCAGTGGATCTGGGGGGAGGGGAAGAAAAGAGTATACTTGAGTATCTGGAGTATGATTTTACAGAATGCATTTGAATTCAATTCTACCTCATCCCTGAGCTTGGGATTTTCCAGGATTTTGCCAAAAGGAGTTTTGAAGAAATAAGGATGTCAAATGGGATCCTATCAAATCAATTCCCATGGTAAAACATACCTGTTTTGGGAATTGTTCTTTGAGTATCTTGTTTGGTGTGCTATTCTGAGCTATATCACCATGATCTGCTTTTTCTTTTCTACATGCCTGAAGGAGGCATTTCCATCAAATGCTTCACTGATTGGTCCTGCTGGAAAAAAGTTCACAGTCCCATGAATTCCATAGTATTTGTACACTGAAAGCTGTGCATCAGCTTATTAGAGCAGAGTGCATTTATGAATGATGATTAGAATCTGAGCCCATCTTGTCTGAAAACAACTTCAGTTTATATTGAGTAGCTAGATTGTAGTGGAATATAGGAACAAACTGGGTAAAATTGGAACCTGTTCCTTCTCCATAGATGTAACTTTAGTTTTGTAGTGGATGTTTAATGCAACTCATCAAATACAGTGGTTCATATTTCATAGAATGTTTGCTGCCTTGCAGGCATACTATATCAACATTCAGGTTTGGCAGTAGATGCCTGAATTAACTTAGATGATTCAAAGCCTTTGTTTAACTTCCGGAGTCTTCAAACAGTAGACTGCTTAATAAAGCAGAGAAAGCAATCCAGCCCTGTTCTTTTCTGTCTTGTGGAAGTAAGACTAGGAGGCATGAGTGATCTTCCATTTTACTGTTGCAGTGTTCCTTACAATAAGGGTGCCCTGCCAAGGGTGGCCAGACGTCTGGCCAATATACCAAAGCCTTTAGGTTGCTAAGGTTACTCCATACGTCACACGTATGCTCCCTGCATACAGAATAGGGCATAAATGTAACATCCTCAGAACAACTTTGCTGCCAGTCCAAATGCCATCTTTATCTCTGGTCTGAACACTCACTTCATTTGCTGGTTCACCAAGCCTTTTTTCAGATAAGTGCCCCTTTGAAGTTTTATCTTTTTTCCCTTATTTTTGTTGCTTGTGGGTTCATGTCATCCAGAAAGGGTAAATGCCAGTGTGGAAGACAGATTCCCTATAAAGATAGTCACAAGCAGTGTTTATTTTGTCTAGGTGCTTCCCACGACAGTATATCCTGTTCTATTTGCCAGGCTTTCATCGTGAAGACTCCGCTTAGTCGGCTTTCCTCTTTGGCCATATATTTAGAAAACCAAAGTCTTTACCTTTTGGCTAAAGATGTCATGAAAGGAACTTCCTCTTCAGAGGGCCAGCCGTCAATGAAAGTGAAGTCTGATTCTTCAGCTGTGCTGCCGCCACTAGATGTCTCTCTCAAGGCTAGGGAAAGCCCAAATGATCACCTGGCTCGATTCCTCTGCTGTGATCGCTTTGGAAGCCGGCATGAATCCAGCTTCATGCACGTCCCTGGAGGCCTAGCAGACATCCACTTCAGATGTTCAGGGGGAACTGTGGCTGATTATTACTAAAGGGCCTAGGAGTGTTCCTCAAATTTTGGTTACAGAGAAGGTACTGACTATCATTATAGTGTCGTACAGGGTCTGAGCCTTCTAAATTTTACAAGACTGACTTCTCTTTAAAGAAGAAGCAAAAAGCTAAACATATTTCTCCTACTCCTAAGGGTCCTCATAGTGAATGGCATAATTTCACTCAAGGTTTGTTTAATGCCCTTATGGCTTTGAAGCCTCCTCGAGCAGTTTCTATTCCAGCTCCTTCTTGGTCTTCTACTCCTCTTAAGAGGCCTAGGGAAGAAGATTCCTCTGAGGAGGAAGATTCAGGTGAGTAATCTCTTGCCTGTTCTTCCAGTGTTCCTTCTCCCTTAGACTATGGTTCTGAGGAAGGAGGAGTCCACTAGTTCTGACTTTCCTTTTGAGGAGATTTCCACTGGGGGGGACAGTTTCTAGAATGATGGCATTTTTCAAATGGGATTGTGCCCCAGGTGGTTCAGAAGAGGTGTTACATGCTTCTGCAAATGGACTGTCCTAGATCTGCTGTTCCTCTGTTCTGGCTGCCTTGTTGGATGCCTTTTCTTCTGCTTCCCAGCCCCCTGCTTCCAAAAAAACTGGTAAGTTTTATAAGGTGCCTGATGATTGCAAGTTCCTTTATAATTGCCCATCTGCTGACCCTTCTGTGGTGTCTGTGATGTCTGACAGGCTATCAAAGTTACCGTATTCTACAAAGTTACTTCCTTCTGATAAAAACAGCAGAAATATGGAAAGACTAGGTAATA
Source organism: Protopterus annectens (assembly GCF_019279795.1). Lineage (NCBI taxonomy): Eukaryota > Metazoa > Chordata > Ceratodontiformes > Protopteridae > Protopterus > Protopterus annectens. The sequence goes on along the minus strand of NC_056729.1, from coordinate 353,114,339 downwards.
GGTTATATACCTCTGTTACCTTTACTTTTAGGGCTGTCAATTATCAGACCCATATGACAAGATATATTTTGTCTCTTCTATTTCAGAGCCGCTAGGTTATTTCTGACCTTCCTGACTCTGACAAGAAGATTTTTGCTCTTTCCTTCTTAGGGACTTCTCATGTGCCTTGCTGTGCTGTTAAATGCAGTTATGATGCAGCTGATACTTCTTCTAGGGCTACTGCTTTTGGGTATGTGCTGAGGAGATATTCCTGGCTTTGGCTTCAACCTTTGCCTTCTGATATTAAGCCTATGTTGATGGATGCTCATCTGGATAACAAGCATTTGTTTGGGGCTGCTGTTGCAGAATTATTTAAGCCCCTACAGAAAAAAGGGTAAGGCTTTACAAGATCTAAAACGTATCTTTGTTTGTCCTGTGCCTAATTTCCAAAGAAATGACCCTAATAAGCTGGCCTTTGTAGACAGTCTCGCCCTGCCCCCAAAGGTAAGAAGGGTGGTAGAAGGGCTCATCCTGCTAAGGCTATCCAGACTGCTTTAGCTCAGAAATCTCCTTTTCCTAACAAACCAGGTGCTGTCTGACTATTCTGTTCATCTCGGCTGCATTCCTCTTTCTCATCTTTCACTATTCCTTCTTGTTTGGTTAAAGATTATTCAGGATTCCTGGGTTCTTTACATTATTCGCCAAGGGGTACTATATGGTCTGGAAATCTCTTCCCCTTTCATGGGCATTCCTCAGTCCCTCAGGAATTAGCCTTTTTTCCAGAGGTGCTGCAGGGTCTCGACTCTGGGAACTATTCAGGAAGTTCAAGTTTCTCAAAGGGGGAAAGGGTTTTATTCCAGAATGTTCTTGGTCCCCAGGAAAGAGGGCACTTAGCGACCCGTTCTGGATCTCTCTCACCTAAACACCTTTCTTTCTGAAGGTCCCTTCCTTTTGGGTGTTGTCTCTTCAGACTTTGTTTCCTCTGCTGCTTCCTCAGGCTTTTCTGGACCTCAAGGATGCTTATCTTCATATCCCTAGTCTTCCCCTTTTCAAGAAGCTTTTATGTTTTTCTGCTGCCTCCTGGCATTTTCAGTTTTCTGCTTTGCCCTTTGGCCTCTCTACTGCCCCAGGGGGTATTCACCAAATGCCTCACTCCTGTGATGGCTTTTTGCAGGCTAAAGGGGTTACAGGTCTTTCCTTACCTAGATGACCTACTTTTTCAGGCCTCCTTTCCAGGCATTCTTCTGCAGTGTCTTCATTTTGCCATTTCTCTACTGCAAAGCCTGTGGGTCACTATAAATTTCCAAAAGTCCTTCCTGACTCCTTCACAGGATCATGTGTTTCTGGGGTACAGGATCCAGAGTGTTCCAATGTTTGTATCCTTGCCTCCTCCCAAGGCCTCACCTCACATTGCCTTCTTTCTATCCCTTCTTCCTCTAGCCTCAGTTACAGCCAGGGAAATTCTGAGAGCTTTGGGTTTCATAGCCTCCACAGTCCCTATGCTCCCTCTAGTGAAACTCCACATGAGAAAGCTTCAGTGGTTTCTATAGTCAGTTTGGCTTCACCACACTCATCCCCTAGGTTTTATAGTTCCTCTTATTCCATGCCTGAAGTTGGAATTTGAGTGGTGGATTCAGCAGTGTCAGTCAACCCAAATGCTTCCTTTTCAACCTCCAGATAATTCAAACCTTGAGTGGGGGGAGGGGGTCCTCTGACTCCCTGAAAGTGCAGGGCCTCTGATCACTTCAACAAAAGAAAGCCCACATCAGTATCAAAGACATGAGAGCTCTTCTGTTGGTTCTTCAAACATCTCATCCTCTTCACTCCAGGGCCCCTCAAGGTTCTTAGACAATACCAAAGTGATGTGGTATGTCAACAAGGGGAGACAAGATCTTCTCTTCTTTGCAGGTTAGTACTTCATGATTCTTCAAGCGGTTTACATTCCCTCAGGTCAGAAAATTTGTGGCAGACTCTCTGATCAGGTCCATATCTTAATCCCACGAGTTGATGCTTTGCAGGGATGCGTTTGTAAACATTGTCCACCAGTGGAGTACTCCTCAAGTAGATCCATTTGCCTCCCGTCTGAACAGACAACTTCCTCTTTTTTTGTGCCAGAGCCCCATGTCCTCTGGTCTAGAAGGTGGACGCCCTCTCTCTTTCCTGGAAGGGGATGTTACTTTATGCCTGCTTTCCCCTTTCAAAAGGCCTGTTTAAGATAAAAAGATAAAGCAGGATGCTCCCAAAATCTGGCTGGTGACTCCAATTTGGCCCGGATGGCATTGGTTCCCTCTTCTGCATTTAGCCTAGGGCAATCATCACGTTACCTCATCCATTGCCATCTGTCCACTCTTCAACTGACACTGTGGGTGACAGGATTTTGTTTCCATACAGATACCTTTTTTTCTCAGGACATGGTTAGGGTCCTACAGCAGGCCAGGAAACCCACTACTAGGAAATCCTACTTATCCAAATGGAAGAGGTTTTCTATTTGGTGTCTCTCTCATAACCTGGATCCACTTTCTGTGGATGTTCCTTTGAGTCTATCTGTGTGAACTGTTCAATGCTGGGTTGGCATATTCTTGTATTAAAGCCCACTTGTTGGCACTTTCTTCTTGTCTGCCCTTAGCACCCATTTAGCCTCTAGATTTGAGGCTAAACTATTTCTTAAAGGCATCCTTCATATTAGACCTCCCAAGAAACCCGTCTCCTTCCTGAGACCTTCATTTTGTTTTGGAAAAATTGGCCCAGGCTCCTTTTGAGCCTGTGGCTTCAGCTTCCTTACAGCATTGTATTGTTAAAACTATTCTTCTGTTGACCCTTACTTTTGTCAGATGGGTCTCAGAGATTCAGGCCCTTATGGTTGTTCCTCCTTTTTTAGTTTTCCATAAGGACAGGGTGTTCCTTCGTACTAATCCTCCTTTTATGCCCAAAGTGGTGAATGAGTTGTCTCTTTTCAGTCTATTCATTTGCCTACTTTTTTCCCCTTCTCCACAATCTGCTAGTTGGTGAGAAAGTTTTGCACAGTTTGGATGTGCATAGACAACTCATTTATTTATTTGGATAAGACCAAAGCTTTTCACAAATCTGATCAGCTTTTTGTTTCCTTTCATCCTAGATCTTTAGGATTGGCAGTTTCCAAGCCAATAATTTCTTCTTTGATATCTAAAACCATTTCTTTTTATTCTTTTCATGGCAAGAGCCTTCTTTTGTCTGTTAAGGCTCGTTCTACTAGGACTGTGGCTTTATCATGGTGATTTTTTTCAAAGGTTTAGATACTAACTCTATTCTTGAGGCAGCTACCACGACTTCTGTGCATAGTTTTACAAAGTCCTACAAGTTGGATATGGTATTCATGGATCGAGCTGGTTTTGCTAGGGCAGTTTTTCATGGGTTCCTAGCGGGCTCTGTTGGTCCTTCCTCCTCCCCGTCTTCTTCATGAGCTTTTGTACCCTCCTTATTGTAAGGAATACTGCAACAGTGAAATGGAAGGACATAATGGGTAGATGTCCTTCTCTTCACTGTTGCAGTATTTACTCCCTTCCTCCTCCCCCTGGGTCTTTACCCTTCTGGATGTGCTTGTTACCTGTCTAATCCTTGGACTAACATTCCTGCTGGGGCTCTCAGTTCTGAAGATGGTACATCCAGATGTCACCTTTATGCCCTACGCTCTATGTGGGCGAGCATACATTTGATGTATGACATTCCTAAAGGCTTTGGTATACTGGCCAGATGGTGAGCCACCCCTGGCAGGGGATCTCTATTGTTAGGAGTGCTGCAACAGTGAAAAGGGCATCTGCCATTATGGTAATATTTTACACAACTGTACTTTCTTTTTCTGTAGGAGAAGGGTGTATTTGTATTTGTGTTCCTCTTTTTCCAAACACTTTCCCATCTTTTCAGAGAGTTCCAGAGATATGCCCAGTGTTCTTTATGCACTATAACGGCCAAGAAGAGCTTAATTGTCATTCTAGGGTCTCTGCTTTCAAAACCACATTCAGATTATTTTGGTCTTTGCTTCTGCTTGCCTTGGGAAAAGCAGTGACCACTTTATATTTTGCCTTCTGAAACAGGCCTGGTACTCCCTATCAACCTTTGGGATCAAATTTTTGCCAAGGCTCAAAATTCTTCTGTGCATATTGCTTGCAACACCAAATATTAATGGTTTCCATTGAGGTTTGGACCCCTTTTGTGCTAATTTACTTTAGTAGCTTGCCTTTCTATGTCACCTATTTGATGTGGGTCAGATTTTGTTGTGCAGGTTTCTGCCTTATTTGCCTTTATAATCTGGTAAAATGTAAATGGATAACTCACCATTAGCTGATTAAATGATCACATTGACATGAATGTCTTGCTTTATTCCCCCATTAAGATTCCACTCACTCTTTGATTCTAAATATTATAAATAAGAGTTCCATCTCGTGATTAGGTCTCCTGTATGGCCCTTCTGATTTGTGTAATGAAAGATGTATTTTCTGGTACTCAGCATTTCTGCCAGAAGAATTTAATATGTTCAGAATATTACATGTAAAAAGCCTTATTTCTTCCATATGCTTTTATTACTGACTAAACCTCTGTATTGTCTTGAACTATTTCATTGACATTCTAGTCTTTTTCACTGGAGCTTGGAAGAACTGTTCACTGCTCTGGATGTACACTAGTAGCTCCAATTGTCCCTTTTGATGGTGAAGAACTTGCACCAAATGGACTAGCCATTCATCTTGCTTACTGCAAATAGGCACTGCCAAAGTGGTTGGTTAACTGCATTTTCTGTGATGTGGAGGCCGGCCCACCATTTATTAATGGCATTAACAAAAATTTCTGATGAAGTAGCTTTTTCCAATACCTGTTTCGGGAATGTATCTACAGAAAACATTTGTACTGCAACCACCTGGTTGCTGGTGCTTACTTCAAAGCCCTGTAGTTTTGAACTTCATTCTGGCGGCATTCATTCTTTTGCCAAGCTGTCTTGCAGAGGTCCAGATATGAATGTTAACATGTGCTACTCTGTATACCTCCTTCCACTCTTTCTAGATTCCTGTTTCTTAGTTCAGGACTTCAGGAATCATCTAAGTGGCTAGTTAATTACAAGTGCTTGCAATATTTGTAGGTGTCTTGAGAGAGAATCCTGAAGCTGGTGTCCTTGCTACCCTTTGGAGAACATCTACATTTATAGCTATTTGTACCTGTGCACATATGTATTGTAGTGAAATCAGTTTTATAGTAAAGTTAATTCTGTTGGTTCAGAACCTGCTACTGTTATTTTCAAAGGTGTGTAGCTTTATTAAGAATGTGGTTGAGCTGTACTTAATAGCATCCCACTTTCAGAAGTAAAGGTCCTAGTATTGTACATCCTGAGGCAAGCTTTAGAAGTGTTTGCTATAGTCTCTTGTCCATTTATGTTTTATCGGTTCATAGGCGTTTACTAGGCTAATGGACCACAAGGCCTTTTTAAGCCTAGCCACACATGCAACATCTCTAACAAGTTCTGGTACCCTTGATAAATGTAAGCAGGTGCTTGGGCGATGAAACATTTACAAGTATGGGCCTGGGAGATGAACCATTTACAGGCTGTGTTCATCACAGGCATAGGTGCCAAACCAGCAATGAATTTCCTGACCCCTTCCAATTTGCACTTGAATTGGGTTAGGGAGCAGCTCTGCTTCTAATGAATAGGGAGCCTGTTCCAGAGAAGGGGTAGTTTCTGAGATTCATACCTCTGTCTCTCTCTAACTAGTCCTGTTTATATTACAGGCAAGATTTAAGTCTTTGGAATGGATAATACTGAGCTGTTTGTTTTGCAAATATGCAGGAGGTCCATCAGAGTGGGGTCTGACAATGCCTTGTATGCCAGGCATAGATCTCTTTTCAACAACCTGCAGGAGATGATACAGGGAGAGGGCCTTGAGGCAGTCTGTGTAAGACATGTTACTTACACGCTGTATTCTTTTAGTGAGTAACCTGTGCTGACATTCTAGTTGTTGGATATGCCTGGTTAGGTACATATCAAAGGGGAGAGGCATTGTACTCAGTGGTAGGTCTAATGAATGTCAAATACAATGAAATAATGAATTCCTTGGACCTAAATGCCATACCTGTGTTTTAGCAGATTGTCAGGATCTTGCATAAAAGAACCCGTGCTGTGGATTAGTGCTTGGATTGTTTTTCTGTGCCCTCTTGCATGACTTGCTTCTTAATTTGTAATTGTCTCAAGCCCCATTAAATCGGTGATTTTTTTCACAGATAAGTTAGAGCACTCACATTCCATAGTTTCCCTATTCTTTCCAGCTGCTTGTATTGATCATTTCTTTTCGTAGCAATCTACCGTAAAACAATTCCCATGTTCATTAACATGGTTATTTAGATGTTCTTGCAGTCACAAGACAGCAATAGGCAGACTGAAGCTTGAACTTCTTTTTGCTAGTTGCCCTTTCCCTTGCAGAGGGCCAAGGAATTCTGAGTATTGCAGACCAGAGTGCTGGCTTCTAGATGTGAATGATGTCTCCTTCTTCAAGATGCCATAATATACCTGCAGTTGTGGGTTTTTTTTGTTGTCTTTTGAGAGTCAAAAGTGTCTCCCTATATTTCAGACCTTTCCTGGTCTTGCTACTTGGTTCAGGGGGACTCCGTCACTAAATGCTCGGTGGATATTCCTTCCATGGTCTTTCCATCACTCTCTACAAACAATTGTTGGGGTTGGGGGTTATTCACTTAAGGTTCCCATATCTTCCTTTAGACCTGAGAACTGGACATGGAATCTGCTATCCTTCATTTTTTAATATTTATTGGTTATTAAAAAGCATGCAGAAGTATGCCACATATGGTACAGTGAACCTAAGGGAATGTTTGTTTGTTTATATTCTATATTAATATGCCTACACTGCCTTTGCAATATATGCAGGTGAGGAACTTAAAAGATTATACCTTGTCAAGCAAGATTATGGAGGCAAAATTTGTCTACTTTGGTTACTCTTTGAAGGTAGCTTCAGTGAAGAGTCCAAAGTTATAATGCCTGTAAATACCCTAGATTTTCACACTTTGTTCTAGTGCACTGACAGGCATGTAAATACTAACATAAAATACAGAAGCTGCACAGTACAGCCCACTGCTTTTGAGAAATTCTGTGCTACTTGATAGACTGTGCTCAGAGAGTGGTGACTTCACTGTAAATAGGACCATAAATTGCTGTATAAATAACACTTCATTATGGAATGCAAGATTTACTTCATTTTTAAGTGGTATGGATGGTTTAGTAGCAAATGGATAGGATGTTCCTGTATAGATTTGAAAAGTAGCATCTTGGAACATAATGCTTAGATTTATGAAGCAGCACACATCACTATGCCAGAGCAAAACAAGTTTCTTCCAGCTGTCCTCAAGTTTTTATTCTTGGATGCTACCAAATTATGAGGATAATCTGTAAGCTTGGCGAGTCATCAGAAGAGAATATTACCCTTACCAAGTTTGCTTTTGATTAAACAGAGATTCTCCATTCTCTTGCATTTATAGTAACTTATCCTTGGAACACAGCATCTAATAATTTGATTGTTTTGAGAAACCATTGCTGATGACAGGCTTACATTATTGAGAGAGACATAGAATATACATTAGTGTAACTAGATTTAATTCAGGACCCATTTATCCAGTTTCAGACTCAAACCAGTTGCATTTGATTTTGTTGGTTCACATGCCAGTATTCAAATTTTGTATTGTTATTGCTTGTCTGTATTTTAGTTTGACCGTACAGATAGCTGTCTTACTTACACAAGTGCAATAATATAGAAGCCTACTGTGTAGTAGGATTGATACAAGTTAGTAATGTTTCTATTCCATACTTTTCAGTTTTAAAATGTTCTCCCACTATGGCCAAGTTCCTCAGGTTTTAATTTTTCTGTGGCATCTAATTTATTGAACTTGTATATGTTTTTGTAATTAATTTTTATGAAAAAATGTTTTCTATAATATGTGATGTAAACTATGATGTAATTAAAAAATGTGCAAATGTGCAAACTAAAAGCAATGTGTGAACTCAAATTACAGTAAAAGTGTTACAGTATAATCCCATTTCAATTTTCTGTTATAACGCAATCTCGGCTATAATGGACAAGGTCTGCAGGTCCGGGCAGTACACATGTAAATGTGTAGAAAAGAAGTTGAATGTAATGAACTCACTCGTAGGGGAGTTTCACTTATGCCAGACTAATAGTTAGGCCCCTGTGGCCACTGATAGGCACGGTCATATTCGGTTACAATGGAATACTAGCAGTGTCATGAGGTACATTTGCACTCATCAGATGGACTGATTAATGAATGACCTTCACGGTCTATAAATAGCTATGTTTACCTGCTTTAATTTCTATAGACTAACCAGAATAGTTGGTTGTATCTCAGTATTTATTGGGGATTGCTTGAAAGTAAAATGAACAGAAAAAAAAAACAGAATTAGGACTCTTAAAATATAAAAATTGCAAAAGATGTTCAGAATGTCACATTGTTATATTTTATGTATTTCCTCAGCCAAATAAAATAAAGTTTATCCCTCTCCATATTAAACAGCAGCTTAGCTGTGCGGCTATGAGACAGAAAATTTGCCCCAAGACTGCTTTACCCCATTCATGGGTCCCCTCACATTACCTGTAGTATGATCAGAGTTATTCTCATTGGTGTAATATATAATTATTAACTTATGAGATGGGTAAGGCCAGTCTGTAACCTAATGAGATAATTTTGGACCCCTCCCCCTGTTCACGTCTGTCTACACTGGCCTTACCCTCCTACTGTCTGTGTGGATGTCATAAATGGATGATCCCATACCTGTATAGGCTGACATTGACCTACTATACCTGCCAGGATGCAGTATCATAGCAAGGAGCCTTGTATGTATATCTTGTGTGTGCAAGACCATCTGTGGATATAGTGGACATTAAATATATTGGACTACTTTGCCAGGTCCCTTGACGCACATTATAGTGGGATTATACTGTATGTGATATCACACGCACCATGGCTTAGAAGGTAAAAGCCTTAACAATGACCCATGCAACCCAGGTTTGACTAATGGCACAAAGATCTGCACAAAGAAGGTGGCAAGGGAGAGGATGACTTATGCAATCCATGTTTGATTAATAGCACAGACATCTAAGGTGCTGGCAAGGGAGGATGAGTGTGATCATCCTTGGAGGAGGGTGTACACTAGAGACCACCTTGTGGTTGACTTCTGGCAGACATTTGGGACATGCAGGGGACATGGTCTTCAAAGAGGCAGGGTATTGGCTGAGCCCGGCAGAGGCGGTGCTTTGTCAGCATGCCCATTGCATGTCCATTCCAAGAGAGAGTGTGCACAAGTGGGGAAGGGAACTAACTTGGGCCATAACAAAAATACTCAGAAGCACATATGGTGCTGCTTTCCAGTGCCTTAGTCTCATCACTGGCTCCAAATGTGGATCTGAGAAGGCTGTTGTGGACAGTTGGTCAGCTGCTGGTGGGAGGGTGCAAAACATATTTAAAAAAAAAAAAACTACATGACATCAGAGTTGAAGGATATTATTTGAGGTTTGGTTTTGTTTCTTTTGTTGATAGACTTTATGGAAGCTATTTGACAAGGTGTCAGGAGAGTTAAACTTATTTTTGTATGAAATACCTGGTTAGTTCCTAGTGAAAGGGCAGCATACACAGAAAGAACTGGCAGAAATAAAATTGATGTATTTGTGTAAATATTAAATATGTGGAATAATCCATCTGATAATGAAGGTCTTAATTGGTCCTTTGACCGGGTTCATCCTGTCCTGTGCTCAGCACCATCATGTGATGTTCCAACTACATAACTGCTTCTAGCCCTTGAGCCAACCAGTTTAATCTCCCATATCTTTTTTGCTGCTCTCAGCTCTAGAAGTCAAATTTGACTTTCCTTAATGAGAAGTTCCTGTAACCCACACCAGCATTGTCTTTGCCATCTAAAGGAGGATGCACTGTTGTAAGTGGTAGAGTCTCAGTCCTATTACCTGCAGAGACACTCACGGGAGCACCTGGCCTTGCGTCATTGTTATTGGGTAGGGTAGTGTCACTTGAAACTTCTACTTGTAGATTGAAGGAGGGGTCCACTGCATAGTCGTAGCTCTCTGCTGGAAAACCACCGCAAGAACCAAATATCAAATGGTATTTCATGGCCTAGCCCTCCTTCAAGATGATTCTATTTCTAAAATGACTTTATGGATCCTGCAGGTGCGAAGGTCATTCTTGATTAGTATTGACTAGATCCTGCACAGGAATTTCACATTGATGAATGCTAAGTTGCCTGAAGGAGGCACACCCTTATCTCTCACCTTGAAAGTGCATTCTGGGATGCAGGCACCATCTGGACCAATTTGACTACCCAGAACTGAAAGTTAGCAGACCTAATTCTTTAAAGTGGTCTCTTGAGTCGCATTGGCCTTAGGTTGTGGATACTTGAGGTCTTTATCTCTTCTTCTTGGATCTCCCTTTATAGTATACACAGGTCTTTTTCCTAGGTGTAGTGGGCTGACAGGATATCCCACAACCATAGCTTACTGTTCTTGTTGTTCATCTCAAACAAATGTGTGGTAGAAATATGAGCTGGGGATGTAGTACCACACTCTACAAAATACAGACTAATGCCAGCAGTGAGCTGGCATATGTTCTTCGTGTTTCACTGTTGCAGTCATTACATTTGGGTAATCTGCTGGCAGGTTGCTCTGTCAGCCTGATTAACAAAGTCTTGGGTCCTGCATCGGTTGCTGTCCCTTTTTCCATGACGTCAGGTTGTCAGGGGTATAAAACATACATCCAACGCCATTACATCAGTCTTTCTTGCCACACAGTGCCCGAAGCAGAAACAGTTCGCAAGTGCCGGTCGGCCGACTCCAGAAATTTTCATTTTCGAGTTTCAGAACAGAAGTCTTCAACTAAAAGCTAAGTACCCTGTTGAGGAAACTTGATCTTGCTCCTTACCGATGTCAGTAAAAGTTAATTGTATTACTTGTGGGAAGCAAATACCTCATAAGGATTTTCATTTGTACTGTATTCTTTGCCTAGGCCCTGACCACAACGTGCCTTGTTGTCGGTTTTGTGCTAAATTTAATCAACGCACTATTAAATGTCTGTATATTTTTGCTTCTAAATATTTTGGCTCAAGATTTAATTATCCAGAAATGTCGTCAGTTAGCAATCCGACTACCGGAATACCTAAAAAATGCAAAGAAAAAGACCGGTGAGGTCCAAAACCGACGAAGCTTCTCCAAATCCAGTCGCCGGTACTCAGTGAGGAGCTTTCGCAGCCCCTGATACCCACTACTTTTGATTCGCAGGCCTCTACTGAGACCATTCGGAGTCCGGTATGCCGCGAGATACTTTAAGTATTGAACCCGCGGATGTAGCTTCTGAGGGTGTTTTCAGGCCTAACGATTTGTATATTAAACCGACACCATCTTCAAAACTAAGGCCAAAAACTACTACTACTATGTCTAAAAAACAATGCTTGGGCCACGTGCACAGGCCCCAATGCCTAAAAAACAAATGATCGAAATGGCTGAGGAGTTAATTACCTTGACCAGGGGTACCCATCCCCTTCCTGCTAAGAGGCCTAGGCAAGGTACTGACTATGAATCTTCAGATCAGGTTTCTATTTCTTCTGATTCCTCTTCTGATCAGGAATTATCTATACCCACTTATGAGGACTCTGATGCAGAAGACTCCATCCCTTCTGCTTTTCCTTCTGAGGATTTTTCTTTTGGAGAAACTTTGCATACCTTAAGGGAACACTTTCACTGGGAGAGTCAGGATTTCTCAGAATCTAAAAAGAGACTTAGGGATTTTCTTCTTCCTCAGCGTAGGCCTTTGGCTATCCCTCCTGTTCTAGACATCGTTGTTGATGTCTTCTCAGAATCCAGTATGACTCCCGATTCCCTGCCTCCGGCTCCTAGTAAGCCAGACAGATACTACAGGGTTCCTGACTCCCACAAATTCCTTTTTAAAAACCGTACTGCTGACCCTGACACCTTTTCTCAAGGTCCCAAGGGCATTAAGGCCTCTCTTGCAAAAAATTCTACCCCTTCTGATAGAGATTCCAGGGCGCTAGATAGATGGGGTAAGAAGGTATACACATCTGCAACCTTGGCAATCAGGGCTTTACGCCGTCAATTTCATATGCTTAAATATCAACAGCATGTCATGGGTTTACTTAAACAGAAAATGATGTTGATTTCTGACTGTGTGGAAAATAGAGTTGCAGGATTTATTGCATTCAGCTGAACAAGTTGGAAAACATACTTTGCTGTGTGGTTTTGATTCCTTGGAGGCCTCCTGCAGGGCTGCTGTAACTGGATCTGTGATAAGAAGGCATGCTTGGCTCAAGGAGCAAAGTCTGCCTGACCATGTTAAAGCAAAATTGTTGGATGCTCTTTTACAACAGGACAGACTGTTTGGTAATAAGGCTGAAGAAGTTTTGAAAAAGATGGAAGATAAAGCTAAATCTATGCAAACTGTGAAAGATTTCCTACAAGTGCAGCCACCCAGGTTTAGCAGGCACTAGCCTACTAAGAACTGGTCCTTTCAAGTACCCACTAGAGCCACTCAGGTCAAACCCAGACATTCCAAAGGCTCCAGGTTTCAGTCGCAAGGGACTTTTAAAACAAAGCAATGGGGTGCCTCCGCCTCCAAATCTGGAAGCAACAAGGCACCTTCCTATGGTAAACAGTCTCAATGACTTTCCACTGCAATCACCAAGCACTTGTATTTTGGCCACCCCATTGGGGGGAAAACTGGCACTTCATGCACGAAACTGGCAACTGATTACCCAGGACAAATGGGTTTTAAATATAATATCCCAGGGATACAGATTTCATTTGTACACGTTGCCAATCCCAAACGGGTGGCCAGATCTGCCTCGGAATCAGTGGGCAGAGGCCCAGAAACAAGTTATGTCCCTCATGAATATGGGGGCTATTCAACCAGTAACAGAAAAGGAAAAGGGACAAGGTTTTTATTCAAGGCTTTTCCTAGTACCCAGAAAAGACACATCATGGCGTCCAATTCTAGACTTTTCCATTCTAAATACATTTCTGGACATTCCAAAATTTAAGATGCTGATTCTACAACAATTACTACCTATGCTAGGCAAGGATGCCTGGTTGGTAACTCTAGACTTAAAAGAGGCTTACCTGCATATCCCAATCAGGGAATCTTGCAGAATATAACTCAGCTTCAAAGCAGGCTATTTGCATTACTAGTTCTCTGCACTGCCCTTTGGCTAATCTACTGCATCCTGGGTCTTCACAAAGTGCCTGGCACCAGTAATTGCTTTTTTCAGGCAAAGAAATATTCAAATTTATCCATACCTGGACGATTGTCTAATTCAGGCAGAAAACAAGGACACACTTCTAAAACATATGGCGTTTGTAAAAAGGCTTCTAACTTGTCTAGGGTACACCATAAACAAAAAGAAATTACAACTGGTACCCTCCCAAATAATTACATTCCTGGGTGCAAGCTTGAATACAACTGCCCAGATGACTTACCTTACGCCAGAAAAACAAATTCAATTGATGACTTCAAACAGGTGGCCACAAAAACCCAGCTATCTGCAAGATAAATTCTGCAGGCCTTTGGGTTCATGGCCTCCTGCATTCTAATTCCATATGCAAGACTGCATATGAGGAAACTTCAGTGGTACCTAAAAAGATTATGGAGTCAACATTGTCACAGCCTGGAAACAATGATTCCTATCATTACTTGCCTGCATCTAGAGTTCCTATGGTGGGCAGAGACCTGCCACCAAAACAAGGGACTGTCATTTATTCCACCCCCTGCCGCCCAAACCCTGACTACAGATGCATCAGACTATGCTTGGGGGGCGCATCTAGCAGGGAGATGCATTCAGGGCCAATGGAGCCCAAATCAAATGCACCTACATATCAATCAGAAAGAGATGCTAGCTGTACAGAATGCTCTGACAGCCTTCAAGGACTATCTTCATCCAGGACAACTACTGATAGACAGACAACACCACAGTCATGTGGTACATAAACAAGCAGGGGGGTACACATTCCTACCCCCTTTGCAGACTAGCCATGGCATTGTGGAACACGGCCTTGACTTATCAAATACATCTACAAGCTCAATTCCTGCCAGGAAAGCAAAATACTCTGGCAGATGAGCTAAGCAGAAATCATATGGACCCACACGAATGGAAACTGGATCCACAAATCTTCAGCATGTTGACATGCAAATGGGGGGGAGCTCAGACATAGATCTTTTTGCCTCACCCCAAAATGATCAGTTGGACAAATTCTGCACAAGAATTCATCACAAAAAAGCTTGGAAAGTGGACTGCATCTTTCAACTGGAAAAACCTATCAGTCTATGCCTTTCCCCCTCTGCCTCTGCTCTCCAAGGTCATACTAAAAGTCAGACAGGAAAAACAAAAAATGATTCTGATTGCTCCAGACTGGCCACGCCAACACTGGTACCCGCTCCTGCGCAATATGTCGCACCTTCCTCCATGGTACCTGCCTCAGACACCTTCCCTACTGTCTTAACAGAACTATCAAATTCTGCACACTCTGCTCCAAACTTTGAATATTGCAGCATGGCTAATCAACTAATCTCACCAGTTACATCTCTCAGCAAACCTGTGATGGATGTCATTTTGGAGGCTAGAACGCCTAGTACTAGAAAATTTTATGCTGACAAATGGAAAAGATTCTGTGCCTGGAACCAAGCACAAGGAAAAGGTACAGCAATGCCCAATATTCCTCAGATTCTGCAATACTTCACTGAGATGCTTCACAAGGGCCTATCTTTCTTTTCCATTAAAAATCAATGCATCTGCCATTTAAGCTCATTACAACACAGAGCCTACCCTCTTTTCTCATCCTCTGCTAAGGCAGTACCTCAGAGGGGCCAAAAATGTAAGACCTCCCAGGAGAGCACCAACTCCTGCAAGGGACCTCAATTTTGTTTTGGAAAAACGCACTCTACATCCTTTTGAGCCAGCAGCTACTTCGGACCTAAAATTTCTCTCTTGGAAAACAGCTTTTCGTTTAGCAGTCACTTCAGGTAGAAGGATTTCAGAACTACAGGCTCTTATGGCAGTGGAGACTATCATTATTTTTTAGCCGGACAGGGTGGCTCTCAGAACCAATCCATCCTTTATGCCTAAAGTGGTATCTAGTGTGGCCCTTAATCAGACCATTCATTTGCCAACTTTCTTCCCAAATCCACAGAACAAGGGTGAGCGGATTCTGCATTCATTGGATGTACACAGACAACTAAGATTCTACTTAAACAGGACAAAATCTCTAAGAAAATCTGAACAATTACTGGTGGCATTTGCTGCAGGGGCAGAGGGAAATGCTATTTCAAAGCAGACTATTTCCAAATGGATAAGCCATTGTATTTGTTTCTGCTATATGCACCATGGTAAACCAGTCTCCAAGGGGATCAGATCTCATTCCACCAGGGCTGCATCTACTTCTGCAGCCTTTCTCAGAGTGGTTCCTACCATAGACATTCTAGAAGCTGCTACCTGGAACTCAGTTCATACGTTCACCAAATATTAACATTTACCTCTCTCCTCTAAATCCAGAACTGGCTTTGCCACTGCTGTCCTGCAGGGCCTTATAGCTGCTCCTAATGCTGTATAAATCCATCCTCACAACCATAGCTTTGGGATTCTACCCAAATGTAATGACTGCAACAGTGAAACACGAAGAAAATAGTACAGTTGTGTACACTTACCATAAATATAGATGTTTGAGTGTATTCACTGTTGCAGTCCTGGTTACCCACCCTCCAGCCCCCTGTTTTTCTCTTACTATGCCTCTCCTTTCTTTTATTATTCTTAAAAGCCTTTTTGGTGTATTTGCTTTTGTTTGGAGGTATATTTTTTGTGTTTTAAATTATATACACACACACACACACATATATATATATATATATATATATATATATATATATATATATATATATATATATATATATATATTTTTTTTTTTGCTCCCCGTTTGGGTGGCACCTGACATATGGGGCAAGAAAAACTGATGTAATGGCGTCAGCTGCATGTTTTATACCCCTCACGACCTGACATCATGGAAGAAGGGACAGCAACCGAAGCAGGACCCAAGACTTTGTTAATCAGGCCGACTGAGGGCAACCTGTCAGTAGATTACCCAAATGTAATGACTGCAACAGTGAATACACTCGAACATCTACATTTATGGTAAGTGTACACAACTGTACTATCCCTCTTTCTCTCTCGTACATTGTTCTCTTGTATGAGCTCTCTGTGGTATGCAGATTACCCCTCGTATGGCATCTGAAGTGTAATAGTGCTGTGTTTATCCTTGTGTGAGTGAGGGTATGGGTTACCTTCTCTCTCAGGGCTGTATGAAAATTTTGAAAAGTTGGAGACCATTGTTTCTTTTATAGGTAAGGACATTGAATCATCCCCATCTCCACCTCCCCCTGGATCATTTGGAAAGACCTGTAGGCCGTGAGGTTCAACATGTCCAGTTTTCAGGCTGCTCCTCTCAGAAATGTCTGAACAGACATCTCAGAAGAATGGTAAAACAGCCCTGGTTTATCCTACTCCTGGAGTTTGTTAGCATGGATTCTGTTATGGCAGCCTGGAAGCACTCTGACTTAGATTCCAAAAGCTCTCATATAAGCAGGACCTAGGTTGGGTGGGACCCTTGAGATAAGTAGTATAGAATTCGCATGGACTTGCTAGAGGCAATTTCAGTGAACATAAATGCATTCAGAAATGCCCTGACAAAAGTATTTTTGGAGGGGGGCAAGCCTCCCTGCATCCCTCATGTGTGGAGACACCCCCACACCTCCCAAACTGTATATACCTATTCTGGGGTCACACAACAGTGGAGAAAAATGCAAACTCTACTTCCCCAAATGTAGTTTTACTGAACTTACTTCAGTGTATTTACATTTGCAGTAGCTACCTTCAGCAACCTGATGTGCTCCTGTAGTATCTTAGCTATAGACGTAGGTGCAGCTAACAGCAAATTGTAGATCCTGCAGCAAAGGGATGAGGTGACAAGAATGTGAACTTCTGATCAGTAACCTCACTGGATGTACACATCCTCTAAAGCTGTACAAGATCTCCATCTGTCAGCCTGAGGTAATCAGGGTTGTAGTAGTCTCACCAAGGCTATATTAGTGCATGAACTACTGGAGATAAATCAGAAGATGAAATGAAGTTCCAGATCCAAGCTCTGTTCTTTAGATGAGCATATGCCATCTTGATCTAATCTGACACCTGCTTTTTCAGTGTCCATCTGTAATTAAATATCACCTCCAGATCATGGACCGTATCAGTATCTGTTATCTATACGTACATATATATATATATATATATATATATATATATATATATATTGGAGAGGAAGGCACAAAGGGCATTCTGTAACATGAACAAATAAAGCCTGTGTTTGCTGGGTTAAACCTGTCCATCATCCACAGGAGAATTGATTACAAGCTGTCTGCAAAAATGGTAAAGTCTGACACTGACTCCGAAGTGAAAGAAAGGTAAAGCTATAATATCATCAGCATATGGTTGGTAAAGACGTCTCCCTAAAATTAATGCTGTAAGCGACATCATATAAACTTCAAATAGCATTATGTTCAAGCGCTGTGGAGTACCCACACACCTAAAAACTTGAGTACTAGAGGAATATACTCCTGATACTACTATCTGTTAACATTTCAAGAGGTAACCGACAAACCATTTGAGCAGAGCGCCAGAAAAAATGTAATATAATCTCATACGCTTTATCAAAATGTTGCAATCAGCAGTTTCGTAAGCGATTGAGAAGTCAAGGAGGGCCAAAGTGGAATATAACCTTGATTTAACAGCCCAAATAATGTTGCCTCAATGCTGTGTCAAGATCTAAAATCTGATTGACATTGGTTAATGTGGTCATGTGATGTCACAACAAAACACGTGCAACACATAGCTCACAAAGCCAGTGTGCCAAACAGTCACAGCCCTTAAGGCTAAACAACACACCTGATACACTTGTAATAGGTGACTCTATCGTCAGGCACACTGACGTCCCGCTCACCAGGCTGAACAAGGAGAAGGTCACAGTGAGCTGCCTGTCGGGCGCTAGGATCCGCCACATAACACAAACACTCAGGTCACTCCAAGGCAAGTACAAATATGACTCAGTCATTGTCCATGCTGGTGTGAATGACCTGAGACACTCCCTGGACTACATGAAAAGAGACATAGAGGAGCTCTCTGAGCATGTAGCCCAGGCCGGTATGGCCCTGACCTTGAGTAGTATCTTACCCTCACCAAGAATGATGCCACAATATGAAGACAAGATGATCAATTTCAACAATTGGCTTAAGTGTTGGTGTCATTCAAAGGGGATCCAATGCCTGTCAGCCTGGGATGACATGCTCGACAAGCCACAATGCTTTGCTAGGGACGGCTTGCACCTGTCACCCCTGGGCTTTGGATATTGGCAAAGGCTCTTGCTACCCCATAGTGCCTTTTTAGGCAAGGCTCAAAAGACAAACCCACCTCCTTAGGTATCACAAGGGATAAGAAACTAAGAGTAATGCTACTCAACGCCAGAAGTCTAAACCTCAAGATGCACGCACTCAAAACTCTCCTTAGCATGGAGAACATCGATATCTGTGCAGTAACAGAAACCTGGTTCAAGGCTCCCGAGAGCACCCCAGCACTACCAGGTTATACCTCATACCATGCTTTTCGGCCCCAAAACTTGGACCGAACCACAAAAGGAGGGGGAGTATCAATATTAGTCAAAGATACCCACACCTCCAGGTTGGTGGCACAGCACGAAGCATCAGAGACTATCCATGTGCAACCTAACTGTGGGTAAAACTGCCTTCCAGTTTATAGCCTGCTACAGACCACCCTCCCAAACACAGGAACCCCACTTGGCCTTCCTGAGAATACTGGAAAATATGAAGGTCTCTCCAAACACCATTATATTGGGTGACTTCAACTACCCAAACATAGACTGGGAGCATTACTCTAGCTCCAACACCCTAGCCCAAAGGTTCCTAGAATTTATAAACTCAAATGCTATGGAACAACTTGTTACCACTCCCACAAGAGGGGAAAACATACTGGACCTGATCATCACCAACATGGGGACACTATGCTCCAGACCAGAAGTGTATCCCTCACTGGTAAGATCAGACCATAAACTAATCTCACTGGATATTCACATCCCGACCCCACCCCCTGCCCAGAAAACCACAGTGAAAAACTTCTCTAAAGCAAATTTCACACGCCTCAAAACCGAGGCGAAATCCTTCAAAGCCCCCGGGCCTGTGAAAAATACGGCCCAGACCGCAGAATCCTTTATAAACACATTCTATGAACACCTTCAGGAATGCATGGATCATGCAATCCCAAATAAAACCAAGACCCAATTCTCCAAAGGCAGACGTCCTGTCTGGTGGACCCCAGCCATAAACAAACTATTCAATAGGAGGAGGAAGCTACTACATGATGGAGAAAAATCCCAAAAAGGGAAGGCATCTCTGATCAGTAATAGCAAAAAACTACGGGCACTCATAAAATCGTCTAAGGCCAGCTTCGAGAGAAAAATTGCACAGGACACTAAGGATAATCACAAGGCTTTCTTTAGTTATGTTAGGAACCTGGGTGGGAATTCCCAGATATTCTCAGAATTAGTCCAAAATGACATAAAATACACCAAGCCCACAGACATTGCCAACATCCTAGCTGACAGGTTCAGTGCAAACTTCTCCCCCTCTCCCCACCAAAAGGGCAAATATCTATCCCAACAGAGTGCTGCCCCCCCTGACATCTCAGATGCTCAGGTAAGAGCCGCCCTCTCCAAAGCAAAAAACACAGCATCAATGGGACCAGATGGTGTCCCAGGCTCGTCTACATGAACTCCAAGAAGAGCTAAACCCAAACATAAAACTACTGTTCAATCTTAGCCTTACTACAGGATATGTACCCAAAGAGTGGCGTACAGCAACACGGGTCCCTCTCCACAAAGGTGGTGCCTCAACGGATCCTGGAAATTATCGCCCCATAAGCCTGACTAGCTTGGTCTGCAAAGCTATGGAAAGGATCATCATGGACCTCATAAATAAAGATATTGGGGACCTACAGACACTGGATCCTACCCAGTTCGGCTTTGTTAAGGGCAGATCCTGCCTCTTAAACCTGGTCGATTTCTTTGAAACAGTCACCAAGGCCATTGACGAGGGGAAGGTGGTCCACACAGCCTACCTGGACCTCGCAAAAGCCTTCGATACAATACCCCACTTGGGCATTATAGATAAGCTCACCAGCTTAAATATAAACCCCTGTGTCACTAGATGGGTTGCAAACTGGCTCAAGGACAGAACCCACATGGTTAGAATTGCTGGAGCCATGTCAGACTCCAAACCAGTTACAAGTGGCATCCCACAAGGCTCAGTCCTGGGATCTCTCTTGTTCGGTATATATTTCTCGGAGGTACAGGCCAACACGGAAGGACTGTGGCTGACCAAGTTCACAGATGACTGCAAACTGGGCGCCATAATCAACTCTCCAGCCGACACAAGCATCCTCCAAAAGGGCCTCATAGAAACAGACAACTGGTGCCAGAGCCATGGCCTCAAGCTAAACGCCAAAAGTGTATAGTCATCCCCTTTGGCAAAAACAAAGTGCCCACAAATTACCACATAGGTGGTAATCCATTAAGTACAGTAGAAGTCATTAGGGACCTGGGGACCCAAGTTGATAGCAATCTCTCATTTGACAACCACGTGGCCAAAGTGGTTAGAAAAACATGATATATAGCCCACCTAATCATGAAGGGATTCACATCTAGATCAGGGGAGGTCATCGTACCTCTTTACTCATCCCTCATCAGGACCATAATTGAGTACAATGCCCCTTTTGGGATGTACCTTACCAGACACCTGCAGCAACTGGAAAGACCCCAAAAGTACCTCACCAAGAGGATCAAAGGGCTCAAACAGATGCCATATGCTGCCCGGTTAAAGAAACTCCAGCTCTACTCAGTGGCATACCGCCTGCTCAGAGGCAATCTGTGCCTGATGTATAAAGCCATGTCCAACCCGGAATTAATGGACATGCTGCACCTCAGAAAATCCAAATCCCATCGAGCTACGCGCTCAAGAGACTTGAACCGGGGGGCGTGGCCAAGGATGAACACAGGATAGCAGCAGATTTCTTCAGCTCCACCAATTTCATTACATTGACAGGAATTAATTACTTAAAAAAATAATTCTTGAAGTAATTTTCTTTCTAAATATGTTTGTTTTATATAGTTCTTGAACTATATCTAAAAAAGAAAGGAAATCTTAATAATATTCCTGTCAGAAATTACTTTGGAAATTTTCCTGTCAGTTTATCAGTCTGAAATGAGTTCCAGTAAGACAAATTCTCAAGACTCCAGCATCAAGAAAGAACTTCAGTCTCTGATAATTATAGTCCAGCAACTTACTGCTAAGATGGATAAAATGGATACTAAAATAGACACTTTCATAGAAAAAACTACAAAACAAATAGACTTGTTACATATGGACCTGCAACAACAGAAGATCCAGATGACAGGCATAGAAGAAGCTGTGAATGACATGGAAAATAAAATACAAGAACAGGAAATCAACATTGAGTTTCTGCTGAAACAAAATACACATTTACAAACAAAGCTGGATGACCTGGAAAATAGATCTAGGCTAATAACATTAGGATTTTTGGACTGCCAGAAAATATTGAAGGTAACAATATTACTTCTTTTTTAACAACATGGCTCCCTAAAACTTTAGATTTACCAGAAGCATTCTCTTTTGGTATCGAAAGAGCACATAGATCTATAGCTAATACTAACGCTAACAAAAACTATCCTAGATCAGTTATAGTTAGATTTCTGTCATCTTTTGATAAAGAGATGGTTCTTAAATCTGCTTGGGCTAAAGCTCCTGTTAAGTTTAATGAGACAACTGTGCGTTTTGACAATGACTATTCTTCCATGGTAATTGCTAAAAGAAAGGTTTTTCTGCCACTAATAAGGGAACTTAAAAAAGCACAGTTTAAAACATACCTTCTGTTTCCTGCCAAGCTTAAAATCTTCCTTCCTGATGGTCCTAAGGTCTTCGATGATTTAGACTCTGCTTTACTGTTTGTCAAAGAAAAAAGGATTTTGGATAAAATAGAAGAAATGGAATGGGCTAGTTCTTCATTAAAGAGATTGGCAACTGAAGCTTCCTGGAAGATTTCAGAGAAGAAGAAGAGACTAAAAAACAAATGATTTGTTATATGTTTTTTTTTCTCTCATCATTTTAGTTCATTATTAATCTTTTGAATATAGTTCCTGCATTTCCAGAAAGCCACAAATATTTTGGAAAAGATTTAATCAAAGTTATTCTCTATGTGCAAAGAAATGTTTTGTTTCATAACCTGTCAAAATGCCTGAGGATTTAATGGCAGGCTGTGACTCGATTTGTTTTTCTTTCTGAAAAAAGTAAGGTTAGTAATTTGATACATTTTTTTATCTTTACCTTTTTTTCCTTCTTCTTTTATTATTTTCTTTGTTTAAACAATGACATTCTATTTAGATTATGTAGTGGGTAAAGGGTGGGGAGGGCAGGGAGAGAACAGTAATGAAAATATCATTAATAGAATAATAACATATTTATTTCTTGTAAAAGTTTATAAGTTCTTCAAATGCTATTTCTAATTATACTTTCTTGATTATACTGCTTATGCTTGTTTGTAAATAATCTGTCATGCTTTAACTAATAATAATCAGAACTAAATAAGAGTAAATAATATGTTTTATTTTTAACTCTATTAATATAAACAGTAAGTAACATTCCATTGTATATACTTCTTACAGCTTTCTCTTACATTTTTTTATTTCTGCCTCACTCCCTTTTATTTTCTACTCTCTTTTCTTTATTAATATATAGAAATGCTTTTGACTGTGTGGGCACAGTGAATAATATGATTTGTATGAAAATTGAGTTGGGAGAAGAATGCTGAGTTTTATTACTTGGTAATTTT
Organism: Protopterus annectens; assembly: GCF_019279795.1. NCBI lineage: Eukaryota > Metazoa > Chordata > Ceratodontiformes > Protopteridae > Protopterus > Protopterus annectens. The sequence goes on along the minus strand of NC_056729.1, from coordinate 353,091,298 downwards.
GAGTTTAATTTCACTTGCATAGAGGCTGTGATGATCTGTGGAATACATTGTGGAGGTTCTGTCATGTTTAGATGCATTTACACTGCTAAATGAATGTTTGTCACTAGTTTTTAATAAGTTTCCCGCCAAAATGTTAAGAGAGACAATCTGGGATGTGGGCTGTCTTATGCACAATGTCCTTGAGTTACCTCAGAATCTTCAAATCACAGAATTCTCACAGAGAAACTGAAAGCAGTTAGTATAAACATTGACAAGGTTATCACACTGACACACCACAGATTCAGGAAAAATACTCTGTTCATAAAATATGTCAGTTATAATGAGTTTAAATGATGTAGTTTCTTGTAGTAAGTAAATGTCTTATTTTAGAAGGCATAAAAATGAAACATTTATTTAAATGTTTTTGAAAATCTACTTAACAGCAGCATAATAATCTGTGTTAAAAATTTGTGTTCCAAACATATACTTTACTATAACTCATTTAATTCATCTGATTGACAAACATAAATAATCTTATAACTCTATTCTGGAAGAAATGTCATGTGATATATTTTAAAGCAGTAGGTTAGCATGATTGTAAAATCTGGTTACCAATATGTGTTTGCTGTGCATTATTTTGTATAAAGCAGACAGATTTATTCTAGGGACAGCAAGTAGGACAGTGCTCTACAAAGGCACAACTCAGTGAGATCAGATATATATATATATATATATATATATATATATATATGTATGTGTGTGTGTGTGCGTGAGTGAGTGTGATGGCTTTTTTTTTCTGAGAATCTGCATAACTATCTAATATGATTTATAATAATTTCTATGAATACAATATTTTACTCTATTGACAAAATGAATGTTTGCCACAAGTTTTAATAAGTTTCCCGCCAAAATGTTAAGGGAGACAATCTGGGATGTGGGCTGTCTCATGCATAGTGTCCATGAGTTTCCTCAGAAGCTTCACTCACAGAATTTTCACAGAGAAACTGAAAGCAGTTAGTATAAACATTGACAAGGTTATCACACTGACACACCACAGATTCAGGAAAAATACTCTATTCATAAAATGTCAGTTATGATGAGTTTAGATGATGTAGTTTCTGGCATAGAAAATGAAACATTTATTTAAATGTTTTTGAAAATCTACTTAACAGTAGCATAATAATCTGTGTTAAAAACTTGTGTCCCAAACATATACTTTACTATAACTCATTTAATTCATCTGATTGACAAGCATAAATCTTATAACTCTATTCTGGAAGAAATGTCATGTGATATATTTTAAAGCAGTAGGTTAGCATGATTGTAAAATCTGGTTACTAATATGTGTTTGCTGTGCATTATTTTGTATAAAGCAGACAGATTTATTCTAGGGACAGCAAATAGGATTGTGCTCTACAAAGACACAACTCAGTGAGATCAGATATATATATATATATATATATATATATATATATATATGTGTGTGTGTGTGTGTATGTATATATGTGTATGTGTATATGTATGTGTGTGTGTGTGTCTGTTTGTGTGTGATGGCTTTTTTTTTTTTTAGGTAACGCAGGTGTTTCTGAGAATCTGCATAACTATGCAATATGATTTATAATAATTTTTATGAATACAATATTTTACTCTATTGACAATAATGAGTTTAAGTAAATGCTCATATACAAACAATTCAAGATTTTTTTGGAAGCTGTTGATAGAATTCACATGACAGAAAATAGATGCATCTTAATGCATGTAATGTCTGAATCATATTAGCCAAAGTTTTTGATTTAAATGAATGTTAGAACATAATTTTCTCTCCTCTTGATTTCTAACATTAAGATTATTTGAATGCTATTAGAATACAAGTGTTATATATTACATAGATCTATATAATAGTATGAACAGTTTTAAAAAAAAAAAAAAAAAAGTTTATTTTAGTTTATATGATGCTGTTTTACCAAATGTGTAGTTTTGTCTTGATAGATAATTGAATTGAAAACTGTTAACCTCAGTTAAATATAACTAGTATTAAATTGATAAGGTGGTAGCTGAGGTACTGCTGCTTAGGGTAGGGGTTAACTTGAGTAGTAAATACTGCTCTAAGTTGGAGTTTTCAACTCCAGGCGGGATGCAAGGTTTAATCCTTACATTATTTTCACTTGTTCATTGTTATATGTATATAGTTTTGACATCCACAATATATTTTGTACACTCATTGTCACTACAAACAAAATTGAATCCTATACAAAATCCCATAAGAGATTTAATAAATACAGCTATATTTAAAGGTACACCTAAAAGAGGAGATGTAACATTATTTATCTGGTTATTTGTTATTTCGATCATAAGATTCTTGAGTTTTAAAAATGCCAAATGACATCTTTAAAAGGAATTTCTTTAAACATTAATGGATTGAATAATCCGTGTAAAAGGGCAAGCCTAATAAGATACATTAATCTACACAAGGCCAATCTAGTCTTCCTGCAAGAAACCCATCTCTTGAAAAAAGATATTGATAAACTAGCCACTAATAAGTATACAGTATTGGTTAGTTCAGAGCACACTCAGAAAAAAAGAGGAGTGGCTATTTTATGGAATAAAAGTATGCCTGTTCCTAAAACCATTAAGTCTTATCAGGATGACAAAGGAATGTTTTGTATGGTTACAATACAAATTAATGGGAAGACTTACACTTTAATTAATGTATATTGGATACCTGGAATTGGTATTAATACAGTGAAACATCATATTGATAAGATCATATCATTCTCTATAGGGGATATTATTTTAGCTGGTGATTTTAATTGTATACTACATGAAAGTGATACTAACCACTATAAAGAAAAGAAGAATTACATCTAATGCAAAACATTTAAATGATTTTGCTAATTCTTATCATTTGAATGATATTAATAATCAGATAGAGTCAAAATCATTACCATACACCTTTTTTCTAACAGATACAAAACTTATTCAAAAATAGATAGGGTCTTTATTTCTAACCAGATGGTAACAGATTTAATTAATTCCAAAATCATTTCATGTCCTATATCTGATCATAACTCAGTTGTTTTTGAATTCATGATAAAAAATACTCATAATGTTCAGATCAAAAGGATAACCAGCATACTTAACTCAGCTAAAAGACTATAAAGAATATATACTTTCAGAAGTACAACATTTTCTAGACATAAATAATACTCCTGAAGTCTCCATTGTCTATGTTTGGGATGCCTTAAAATCATATCTATATGGACAAAGTATCAGATGGTATAATAACAAAAGGAAATCTTGGGATAAGGAATTGTTAGATATTCAAAGTAAACTGGACTCATAAGCATAATAATAAAGAAAATATTATGGACAAGAAATTTATTGAAGAAATAAACAAACTAAATGAGAAATACAAAGAAATTTTAACTCATAAAGCTAAAATAACTTTAGAGAAATACAAGTTTTTGTCTTATTCAATAAGCCCCAAATACTTACATAGACTTAAAAATAAAACAAAAAGATTGAATAAACAAAACCATATCAAAGAAATCTTTTCTCTAAGGAAAAAGAAGAATGTTTCTAGTATACCAGAAATACTGGACGAATTTAGAAATCACTTTCACAAGATTAACCATAACAACATTAACATGGAACCTAAAGATAAAATAAAGGAGTTTATAACCACAAACATGAATAAAAAGCTTAATAAACAACAGATTAAACTATTGGACAAGAGTATTTCATATACAGAAGTTATTACACAAATAAATAAGCTTAAATCAAACAAAGCACCGGGTAATGATGGTATTATACCAGAGATATATAAAATCCTTTCTAAAACTACATATTCATTAATACATAAGTTTTTTATTCTGGCCCAAACTGAGTTAATAACCCCCCCATCTTGGCAATATACATTTATTTCACCAATTTTAAAACCTAATAAAGATCCAACTAGATGTTCTTCATATCGACCCATCTCATTACTTAATGTTGATTATAAAATGTTTATGAGTATTTTTGCTGATAGATTGAAGACAATTATCCCCGGCATTATAGACATAGATCAGACGGGCTTCATTGTAAATAGAAATACTTTTGATAATATAAGAAGAACTTTAATATTAATTGATTTTGCAAATAGGAAAAAGAAAGATTTAACACTTATTAGTCTTGATATAGGTTCAGCATTTGATTCAGTAAGTTGGGACTATCTGTTTACCTTACTGAAATGCACAAATTTCTCTGATGCATTTGTAAATTTAATTGAGCATTTATACAAAGGAACGCTGGCTTATATTAAGGTAGGAACATATGTTTCACAAAGAATACCCATTCTTAAAGGTACAAAGCAAGGATGTCCACTTTCTCCACTATTATTCACTTTAGTAATGGAGCCTTGGGCTAATTTGATTAGAAACAGTACTGACATAGAGGGTTTTGAAATAGAAGAAAATACAACATCAAAAATTCAACTTTTTGCAGATGATGTTCTAATTACATCAGCATGATCTAATTCTTCTATGCAGTCTTTATTTGATAAAATGATGAATTTTAAAAGTATTTCTGGTTTAATATTCAATGAAGAAAAAACTAAAATACTACCTATATATACACGAAAAAATACTCTCATTAGTGATTTTACTAAATATGTACCCAACTCAGGTCAGATAACTTATTTAGGTATAATACTATCTAAAGATATTAAATCTATTATATATAATAACTATAATACCTGTTTTCTTAACATGCAAAATCTTTTTAATACCTGGAATAATATGTTTTTTACTATGGAGGAGAGACTTACAGTTATTAAAATGATAATATTCCCCAAGATTTTATACTTAATACAATCAATAATACTTTCACCTACAAAAATAACTATCAAGAAACTGAATACACTAATGTTAAATTTCTTATGGGCACCTAATAGACCTAGGATTGCATTAAAGAAACATACTAATAGCTGGTCTCAAGGGGGTATTTCTTTTCCAGACTTTATATATTATCTCTTCTATTATAAAAGTTATTACTTTATTAATAGATCTGTCATATGTTGCAAAATGGAAAGATTATTGGGAGCTAATTAGTATGCACTTCATGAAAATCTCCTTAACACATAAAAATATGATTATAAATAACTCCATGTTGTGGTTGCTAAAGGAATTTTGTACTTCACCTATTACACCTAAACATATGGTCTGTTACCCATTAAATATTATTATTAGTTATCGTAACTTTATATTCATGCACCCTAAGTATAGGGAATGGAATTTTATTGTATTCCCTATAATTTATACTCAGGGTATGCTTATGTCATCTACTTCTGAAGGAGCTCATTTAGCTATAGATAATAATCTAAAGTACTGGTATCAGCTGATATCTGATAATAAAGTTAAAAATCTAGATTTCTTAAAACAAGAATTTGATCTAAGAGAAACTTGCTGGTTAGAGGTTCAGATCTTTAGACAACATCTCATTGATAGAATAGATCTAATGTCTATAACAGTTAAAGAATCTATTCCAAAACTGATTGATTACTTGATAATAAATTTACAGCATAAAGTTTCTGATAAAGGTAAACTTTCATATATACATAAAATGATCAGACAAGAAACTTTTTACAATGTAGATTCATACTGGAATTATTTCACCTCTATTAATGGGGACCCACCAACTCAACAAGATAAACAATCTATATTGGAATCTGCTTATAGAACTACATCTTCCATTGTCTGGAGACTTTATACATGGAAATTTTTACATAGATCTTTTTATACACCTTTGATGATGAATAAAATTAATAATAAAGATAATCTATGTAAGAGATGTAATGTAGAAATTAATGCTGACTGGGCTCATATGTTTTATGACTGTATGAAGTTGAAAGAATACTGGAAGTCAATTAATGAATTTTTGCAGGCTCTTTTTACAGATAATTTCATTATTTCTAAGTCTCTTATATTATTCAACACACCTGTACCCTCAATGTGTTAAAAAGATTAAGCTTCCCTTGTTATGGTCTATCCTAGCAGTGGCTAGGAAAATAATAACTAGAAATTGGATTTCAGATACACCTCCTTCGTTCAATGAATTTAAAAATGTTATGAATATAATGTGATAAGCACAATTAGAATGAGAACAACTAGAAAAACATCACATTTTATTGTATGGGATAATTTACAAAATTTGTTAAAAAAATTCTAATTTCAATAGCACAGTATTTTAGTTTAATTAATTGATCTGATTGTAGTGGATGTCTTTGTAAATACTTTAGTTGTTTTGTTGAATATTATAATAATACCTATTTTTAATTATTTGTATAAAATTGTTATGATATTTCTCTTATACGTTAAAACAATAAACTTGTTTTGAAAAAAAAGAGACTTTAACCTCAGCACTGAAATAAATAGGACATGCTGGAGGGACAGATTCATAACCCAGAGGCTCCCTTCACTCTGGAATAAAATCCCAGTCCAGGTTAGGCAGAGTCCCACATTGACTCTCTTCAAGAGGAATCTTGATGAGTGGATGGGAGATCGTAGGTTTACCCCGGCTATCACTTCTGTGTCACTGTTAGACAGAGGCACAGTATACTAACCTCAAAAAAAGGCATAGCAAAATTAATTTAAAATGGGTGGCGAAAGCCAAACACACTCTGGCTAGGCTTATAAATGCCCTAGGGCAGATAGCCTAGTATGAACCTAAGTAGGAATCTATGTACATGTAAACCACATTCTCAATAACCTTTCTTGTAACAGTAAGGTTACAGATGGGATGGTAATACTATATAAGATTTTGATCCCAAGACTTTTGCAACAAGGTGGAATAATTAAAACATCTTTTAGGATTGTTTGAACCCCCCCCCCCAAAAAAAAAAAAAAAAAAAAATAGTCTTGATAACTGCTCCCAGTGAATGAAGACAAACTTTAACCATCCTAAATGATGAGTAACGTCAGGACTTACAAGAATGATGTGGTTGAAGCAGTTTCATGAAAAATTGTGATTGTATACATAAATTATTACAGTATACTACATAGACAAGATGCAGAGATTGAGAGCAGCCCACACAGAAACTGGTAACATGCTTGAGAAAATTACAGCTTCCTCAATTAACAGTAGAAAGAAAGTTATTAACATAAAAAAAACAAAGGAAACTGAAATTAAAGAAGAAATACACCAGAATACACTGGAAGTGATAGACTTTCACTAGACTTATGGAAAAAGACAGAGCAGGAGATGATAAATATCTGACTAGTATCTTTTAACAATATATTTTTTGTGTGAGGATATGCCCTTGACTTGCAAAGAAACAGTAATGGTAGTTATAGCAAAGGAAGGGACAGAGTCCCTTGTTCCAGAGTCATACAGGCCCATTTCAATTCTGAACTGTCACCAAAGTGTTTGATGATATTGGCATAAAGAATGACAAAGATATTGGTGAGAATAATTGACTTGAATCAGTGTGGGGGTTATACTAGGTAGGCAAACGTAACTTTTATCTGCATTCTTATGATTCAGAAGGTACTTAGGTCAATAGCAAGCTTTTGACAGAGTTGGGAATTTCTGAAGTTATTCCGAGGCATTTGCTTTTCTATAAACATTAATATTTCGACATCTGCAGAGAAGCTCGAGCTAGGATGAAGTGTGGCAGTGAGCAAAGTGTTTTGACTTGTAAAAAGAACTGGGCAGGGTTGTCCATTCTCACGCTTTGCTTTATGTTTACAGCATTAGCCAGCATCATATATCAGTCATATATTTGGATATGTGTATATATATATATATATATATATATATATATATATATATATATACACACATATATACACATATACATATATATATATATATATATATATATATATATATATATATATATACACACACACACACACATAAGATTGATATAGATATAAATTGCAAAAAAAATAACTTGAAAATAGCCATTTTTGCAGATATTGTCACCAATCCAGAACAGGATATAAAATTATTTGAAATTATTTCATAAACTGTAATATTTTAATAGTGTAGCAGTATTTAAAATAAGTCATGTAAAATCTAAGGCTATAGTAATTAACTATGCACCAACACATGACTTGGTATATACCTTTCACTTTATGTGGGGTCATGACAGGATGAGATACTATAGCAATAACCCACGCCTGGGTGTGGGTAATGCGGGATTTACCCACGGTTGGCGTGGTTTGGTCCCGAGGGCGAAGTCCTTGGGACCAAACAAAGACAACCGTGGGTAAATCCCGCATTACCCACACCCAGATGTGGGTTATTGCTATTATACTATGACATTATTTAAGAAAAGAAATTACTTTTCTTAAATAATGGCATTGTATAATGCCTCTTTGCTGCCCTTCCGCAGCTGTCTGGTATCCGCGGTAGTTCTGATGTACTGCGCATGCCTACACAGTACATCAAAGCTGTGGCCAAAAGCAACGGAGAAAGCAAGATCTCCGTTGCTTTTTACTGTTTCATTATGTTAAATGGATTTAACATAGTGAGACAGCTTTAAAATAAGCAACGGAGATGTCAGTTGCTTATTTTAAAGCTGTCTCGCTATGTTAAACCCATTTAACATAGCGAAACAGTAAAAAGCAACGGAGATCTTGCTTTCTCCGTTGCTTTTTTTTTTTAAACCTGTCTCTCTGTTAAATGGGTTTAACATAGCGAGACAGCTTTAAAATAAGCTTATTTTAAAGCTGTCTCGCTATGTTAAACCCATTTAACATAGCGAGACAGGTTTAAAAAAAAGCAACGGAGAAAGCAAGATCTCCGTTGCTTTTTACACAATTTTGAAAAATATAACACCACCAGTATGTTGTAGTATGTATAATAATATGAATGTCACTAATAAAATATAACGAGCATTTGGGAAAGAAAAGATAAAGAACTGAGATTATGACAGCAGATGATAAAAGTAGACGAGTTAATAAAATGGATTGAAGCTAGACAAACATTTACGTAACTGATCTCTGATCAGCTTGCATATACAGGTCTTTTATTAGAGTTGTAGGAAGATATGTGGAGACTGGATAGTAATTTTGTTAAACCAGAAATGGTATATTTTATCACTGGAACTAAAACAAAAATGGCAGATTGGAAGAGAGTAATGCGTAGAGCATATAAGGTAATACTGGATTTGGAAAGACAATACAGTAGAAGGGTAAAAATTGCATATTGTAATTATTTAAATAGGATTATTATAGATGCTCATTGAAGTGGAAATATGCCCAAATCCATACATATGCAAGTAAATTGAGAATATTTACAATTTTTGCATAAATATATTTGCACAAATATTTATATGCCCCTATGAGGCGTGAAAATATTCCCACAGACAAGACTCATCTGTTGGAGGTGTGTTGGTACAGAAAGGAGGTTCTTTGGAATAAATATATTTTGGGAATGTATAGAATTACTTCTGTACAGAAATGGCTTGAATAATATGCTATGTCTTTAACCTTAGTATAGAAATGTTTTTGTTGAGGTGGTGTAAAATACATACTAAGGAGGTGAAAGCATTAATATCTTTGGTTTTGATAGTGGCTAAGAAAGCTATAATTAGAAAATTGAGAAACAAATATGATCCATCAATAAGAGATGAAAAACATGATTACAGAGATTAAAATATTGAAATAAGAACAATTAATGATCAGAAACAGAACTCCATAGTGAAAAAAATGGCTGATTGAAGTTGGAATTGAAGAGAGGACATTGACCTGGAACAAAATACCCAAGTTGTATATGTATTTAATAAAACAGACTCCATTATAAGGTGCAAAGACACTGTTCCAGTTGTTAAGATTTGGAATATGGTCGCTAATTCCTGATCTCAAATTATTTTGTAACTAGATAATTCATGTGCTTTAACAGTTTTTGTTTATTGGGCACTGGTAAATCAAACATGGGCTTAAAACCTGGATATAATAGTTGATTATGGTATTGCATTTGCATGCATAACAATGGCAGGTGTCAGTAATTGAATGCAAGTCCTGATTAGCATGAGGCTTTTTTTGATTAATATTTTGTAAATATATAATTATAAAATGCTTGCATCTCAGTCAGTGCCAAAATAAGTGCACCAAGCATGGGGATTGCATAGTATATCCAAATGAAAATATTAACTTTGTTTTCCTGTTTGGACCAGTATCCAACTGACAATAGGCAAGAGTGCAAAGATAAAAACTGCAGTTATAACATCAACATACTTGTCATAGCTAAATTCAACCCAGCAAAGTAATTTGGCTAATTGCCAGACTTCCTCACAGTGCACTGAAGAGAAAGGAGATCCTGATCTTGGCAGTTTTATTTGCAAAACAGCATGTGGCTCTCATGAGATAATGCTGAGATGTACAGCCTACTGACCTCTCAACAGACTGCAGCCAGGCAGTCTGATGCAGCAAAAATGAACAAATAAAATATCATCTGTGAAATTTCTGTCCAGTATGCAGAGTGAGCATCCAGGTTAACTTCACTTTGAACAGGCCTGATCTTCACTAAAGGTACTTCCACCATCATTCAAGTCTATGCTCTAACCAATATCATGATCATGGTTCCTACTGCACAGTACACCTGGGAAGTACACAATCTGAGCTACTGCTTCCAGGGCACCAGTGACAGCTCTGTTATAGGCTACAACAGATGAATCTGAATCTTTATTACTGCCCTTACTCAGAGCTGTTCCATTATGACATCAAAACTGTACCCGTAAGTATCCCCAAATCCATACAATGAACTGTTTCATTATCAGGCGACATAGTTGGTGAAAGATCACTTCTGAAATTAATGTGGTAATGGTCAGTCCTAGAGACCCTGCCACTAAGCCCTTGGTCCGCAGCCCAAGTCCAGAAAATCCAAACTTATGTATAGCAATTAAGAAGTTCCATTACCAGATGTCCTTCAAGGATGCATCTGCAGTCCTTACATATGGGTTGTCCTGCCTCAGGCAGCCCCTCGGTCGGCCGGATTCCAAAGTCTGGGTCCGGCGTCGGCTGATGTCACCCCATCCCGACGTCAGAGCGCCTGGGATATAAAAGCGTCAGCCGACGCCATCTTCCTCAGTCTTTCTTGCCACGCAGTGCTCGAAGCAGAAGCAGTTCTCAAGTGCCGGTCGGCCAGCTCCTGAGATTTCAGCTAACCGAAGACTTCAAAAAGCTAAGTACCCCATTGGGGACTCTTTCTTGCCTCAGCCGATGTCAGATCAAACGGTTAAAGTTAATAATTGTTTATCTTGTGGGAAACAAATACCTCATAAGGATTTCCACTCTTACTGCCTTCCCTGTCTAGGCCCAGACCACGATGTCTCGGCCTGTGCTTCTTTCAATAGACGCTCTCTTAGGCGTTGGGCGGAGTTTGCAGAGGAATTTTATGGGGAAAAATACTGTTACACTATGCCGTCGGAGCTTCCGACTCCTCATTTACCCAAAAACCGGAAGGACAAGGACCGACACGCGCGGTCCGTGGTTTCGGCCGAAACCACGCCTAGGCCTACCGTGAGTGTCTTGGTCTCTGCCAAAACCGAATCCTTGGTGTTTCCGACTGACGAAACCGCACAATCGACAACCTCGGCCCCAGAGGCCACCTCTGAGTCGGTTATAGAATTCCCTATTGAAACAGGTGCTCTGGAAATATCCAACACCATTTCTCTAGATAAGACTACTGCAGCACGTGGGGCAGCCAGGCCTCCTGTATCCATGTCCATTAAGGCATTTACACGTGCTAAAGCTGCTAAACAGCCAAAATCTCTCCCTCCCAAGACTATTCCTCAGGGATCCACTACCGGTTCACAGATTTTAAATTTAGCTGAGGACCTTATTTCCCTAATTAGGGGCTCTCAGCCACATCCGGACAGGGGCTCTCAACCTCCTCTAGACAAAAGGCCCAGGGTTGAGCAGACAGATCCCCAGTCTTCTGATGAGGCCTCGGATGACTCTGCCCTATCAGACTACCAGGAGGAGGCCTTTACGGCCTACGAGGATTCTGATGCAGGAGGAATCTATACCCTCGGCCTCCCCTCCTGAAGAGTTGTCCTTTGGGGAGACCCTCCACTCCATGAGAGAGCATTTCAAATGGCAGGGCCAGGAATTCTCTGACTCCAGGAAGAGATTAAGAACTTTTTTGCATTTACCTCAACATAGACCTTCGGCTATTCCTCTGGTTTTAAATGTCATTGATGATGTGTACTCTAAGTCTAGTATTTCCCCTGACTCCCTTCCTCCGGCTCCTGTCAAACCCGATAGGTACTACAGGGTCCCGGACTCGCATCATTTCCTTTACAAGGGCCACTCTGCTGACCCAGAAACTATTTCCCAGGGCCCTAAAGGGGTTGCAACCACCACTACTAAGAACCCACTCCCTTCTGAAAGGGAGTCCAGGACTTTAGAGAGATGGGGTAAAAAGGTGTATACTTCTTCCACTCTTTCTATGAGGGCATTAAATTGTCAATTCCATATGATACAGTACCAAGAGTATTTGTTAGATGAATTGCATAAAAAACTTTCTTCACCTGAACCCCTAGATCGCAAGGCACTTCAGGATCTGGTACATAACTCCCAGCAGGTTAGCAACCATTTCTTGCAGTGTGGTTATGATGCATTGGAAGCTTCATGTAGGTCAGCAATGACAGGTGCAGTCATACGTAGACATGCTTGGCTGAAGGAACAAACACTGCCAGATCATGTTAAAGCAAAGCTTCTGGATGCTACACTGGAAGAACAAGTTATTTGGCTCCACGGCTCAAGAGGTCTTAAAGAAATTTGAGGAAAAGGCTAAATCAGTACAAACAGTCAAAGATTTCCTACAGGTCCAGCCACCAAGATTCCGCAGAAATTGGCCTTCTAAGAACTGGTCCTTTCCGGCCACAGACAGATTTCAAAGAGGCAGAAACAGGCGTGCCAGAGGTAGAGGGCAAGCTCGAGGCTCCTACAGAGGACGTCAATGGCAGCCTCCTAACCAGAGAGGTACTGCAGGACCTACAACTACTACACAAGGACCATCTCAATGACTTGACTATGACCCCGCCAACCAGGGCTCAATTGGAAGCACCTTTGGGCAGAAAGCTATCTTTATTCTCAAAAAATTGGCACAGTATTACAAAGGACAAATGGATACTGCAAGTAATAGACAAAGGATACAGATTCCATTTTCATACATTACCAAAAAGACAAGGCATGCCAAACCTGCCACCAAACCAAAGGGCAGAGGCTTTCAAACAAATTTCCAAGCTACTTCAAATGAGAGCAATAGAAAGGGTTCCTCTCTCAGAACAAGGACAAGGATTTTATTCTAGACTATTCCTTGTTCCAAGAAAAGAAAAGCAATGGAGGCCAATACTGGACTTGTCCACACTGAATACTTACCTCATCGTGCCAAAATTCAAGATGCTGACCTTACAGCAACTCCTTCCCATGCTGGGCAAAGGGTCCTGGCTGGTAACTCTAGACCTCAAGGAGGCATACCTGCATGTCCCTATCAGACAAAGTTGCAGAAGACACCTCAGATTTCTTGCAGGTTCAGAGCATTATCAATTCTCAGCATTGCCATTTGGTTTATCTACTGCACCAAGAGTATTCACGAAATGCCTGGCATCAGTAGTTGCACATTGCAGACTTCAGGGGATTCAAATTTACCCATACCTGGATGACTGCCTCATACAAGCGGACAGCCAGCAAACACTGGTAGAACACTTAAACTATGTCATCCGACTACTACAGGCCTTGGAATACACAGTCAACATTCAGAAATCAAGACTTGTTCCATCCCAACGAATAATTTTCCTGGGTGCAAAACTGGATACAAACACCCAGATGGCTTTTCTCACAGAAGAAAAACAAGCACAACTACCGGATTATTTCAGAAATCTGACAACACAAACCCAGCTAACTGCAAGGAAGATACTGCAGGCCCTGGGATTCATGGCATCTTGCATTCTTCTGATTCCACAAGCAAGACTGCATATGAGGAAACTACAATGGTACCTAAGGAGTCTATGGTCTCAGCACAGTCACAGTCTAGAAACTTTGATCCCCCTCATTCCTTGCCTTCAAAAGGAATTCCTGTGGTGGGCAAAAGCAAGCCAGTCAAACATGGGCCTGCCATTCAGCAAGTCACATATCAGCCAAACCATTACAACGGATGCCTCAGACCATGGATGGGGAGCTCACATGGAAGGCAGATGCATTCAAGGGCAATGGACACAAACAGAATTGCATCTGCACATCAACCAAAAGGAAATGCTGGCAGTGATACATTCCATCGAGGCCTTCAAGCTCTTCCTGCACCAAGGTCACCTGTTAATAAAGACAGGCAATACCACAGTTATGTGGTACATAAACAAGCAAGGGGCTACCCATTCATACCCTCTTTGCAGACTGGCAATGAATCTGTGGGATCTTTCCCTGAAACTCAATATAGAACTACAATCCCAGTTCGTACCAGGAAAAGACAATGTACTGGCAGACAGCCTGAGCAGAAACATCATGGATCCACACGAATGGATGTTGCACCCAGAAATATTTCTCCAGATAACACATGAATGGGGAACACCGGACATAGATCTTTTTGCCTCCCACCACAACCATCAACTGAGGAAAATCTGCACAAGGACATACCATCCTCAAGCATGGAAAGTGGACGCCCTCTCATTCAACTGGAATACTCTAGCAGTATATGCATTCCCACCTCTTCCATTAATGACCAAGGTCTTACTGAAGATCAGGATAGAGTAACCAAAAGTAATCCTGATAGCCCCGAACTGGCCAAGACAGCACTGGTACCCACTGTTAAGGAGCATGTCACGCACGAAACCTTGGCCTCTACCACAATGGCCACTTCTTCTGACACAGCACAATTACAAGACTCTGCACTCCAGTCTAAAAACCTTGCAGATGACAGCCTGGAGAATACCTTGACTCCTCGCCAGGATAAACTATCCAAGAGGGTACAGGATATCATCATGGAAGCCCGGCGGCCTTCCACAAGAAAAGCATATTCAGCAAAATGGAAAAGATTTCGTACCTGGAACACCGCAAAGGGTCAAGATCCGACAATCATGAGCATTCCACATATTCTAGAATACTTGGCTGAAATGCTCCATAATGGCCTTTCTTATTCCTCCATAAAGATTCATGCTTCAGCAGTTTCAGCAGAGTACAACACTGACCCACCTGTATTCTCTCATCCTCTGCTAAGACAGTTTCTAAGAGGGATAAAAAACATCAACCCTCCACCAGTGCCTACATGGGACCTTAACTTCATGTTGGAAAAATTAACTCTTCCTCCCTTTGAACCAGCAGCATCTTCAGAACTACAATTCCTGTCTTGGAAGACTGCCTTCCTCCTGGCCATAACCTCAGCGAGAAGAGTATCTGAGTTACAGGCCCTCATGGCAGTTCAGCCATTTCTCATTTTTCATCAGGACAGAGTCTCTTTGAGAACCAATCCTTCATTCATGCCGAAGGTGGTATCCAGGGTTTCACTGAACCAAGCTATTCACCTACCTACCTTCTTTCCAAACCCATAAAATAAAGGAGAGAAACTTCTGCATACTTTGGACATTCACAGACAGTTGCGATACTAATTGGACAGAACTAAGACTTACAGAAAAACTGACCAACTCTTTGTAGCATATGCTGCTGTTGTACAAGGAAAAGCAATTTCCAAACAGACAATTTCAAAATGGATAGGTAATTGCATTCGGTTCTGTTGCTCCTTTCATGGAAAAGCTGTGCCAGCTTAACATTAGGCCTCATTCCACCAGAGCAACAGCCACCTCCACAGCCTTCTTAAGAGGGGTGGTTACAAAGGACATTTTAGAAGCTGCTACATGGAGCTCCGTGCATACATTTTCCAAGCATTACAATTTGCCCTTATATTCCAGATCCAGAGCAGGCTTTGCTACTGCAGTCCTGCAGGGCATGTTAGCTGCACCATCCTTTTCTTAGGTCCTACCTCCCCCAGCTTGGCTATGGTATTCTACCCATATGTAAGGACTGCAGATGCATCCTTGAAGGACATAGTACAGTTTTGTACCTACCATAAATGTAGATGTCTGATAGGTATGCATCTGCAGTCAGGATTTCCCTCCCTCCTACCCCTCTCTGGTATATTTTGGATACCTATCCCTCTTTTTAGCTAGCTGGTGGTGTATTTGTTTTTTATTGCTGTGCATGTTTGGAAATTTTCATTTCTCCAAATTTAGCCTTACTTAGAGGGCAACTGGCATCTGGGGCAAGAAAAACTGAGGAAGATGATGCTTTTATATCCCAGGCGCTCTGACGTCGGGATGGGGGCGACATCAGCCGACGCCGGACCCAGACTTTGGAATCCGGCTGACCGAGGGGCTGCCTGAGGCAGGACAACCCATATGTAAGGACTGCAAATGCATACCTATCAGACATCTACATTTATGGTAGGTACAAAACTGTACTTTCACAGGACTGTTCATCAATGCAGGTGTTAAGACCCAAGACAAGTCATCAAGGAGATGCATGCACTGCTTTAAGAAAATCACTGAACTCCTGCAGAAATGCTTACCAAAAGTAGGGATATGGTAAAAGAAGAACTCTGAAATACATTCCTGCAGCAAGGATATACTCAAAGGCATTTTGTTGCTAACATTCACCTGATTTATTTCAATTGGCAAGTTAAAGGCAAGTTAAAACATATGACCACTCACAACTGATAGTATCCTGCTGTGTACTGTGAATAATCTAGAGACTTGGAGTATATAGCCAGTTTTTATCTGTCTAGGTATCTGTCATTAATGCTAACCCAGAGACATGGAGGAATAATTGTGAACAGCTATTTTCATCTAACCAGGCCCCAGTGGTCAATACCAGGTCAGCTGTACAGAGAAAATCCAATACATTTCCTGTCTGTTCAAAATTAATCTGGCATTGAACAATGCAGTATTGGTAAGGCAAGAGGAGCACTTATCTGCTCATAGATAAGAGCTAGGAATTTATTCAATGCTCCAAGTACCATCAGACAAAAAAGGAGAACCCTCATGGTAGTCACTCTAGAGTGGTGTTTGGTAACTCTTATGCCCATGTAACAAAATAATGCCTTCTAGTCACCACATAATGACATTTCCTAATCCCTTGCCTCCTGCAAAGCAAGGAGACTGAAGAGTCAACTGTAGTAGAACCAAGAGGACGGAGAGCAAGAAGGCTGTCCCTAGGAAAAGTCTCATTTTTTAAAGAAAGTATTTTCTGCAGTTACACAGATATACAGTGTGTTACCTAGTCTAGAGTGATGAAAATTCAAGCAAGATGCTCTAAAACCATCACACAAAGTTGACTGCTACTGGTTTCCTATAAATACGCAAGTTATTTTAAATAGAACACTGACTAAGGGAATCATTGATATAGCCATGGAAAAAATACCGCAGACATTCTGATGTATCAGTTGTCACAGAAACCTAGTTCAAGACCAGTGGAAGTACTCCATTAATGTCTAGCACATGTTCAGGCTCATCACATTACATGAAAGCACTAAAAGTGGTTGTCTCTCCATGTTCATAAAAAAAAAAAAAAAAAAAACACTTGCAGACTTTATAGACAAATTAACAATCTAGAGGTCCTCCATGATCAACATACCAGTAAGAAAACCCCTTATCATAGTATAGCTAACTATAGGACCCTCCTCAAGCTCCCTGTCTGCCCACACCTCCCTACCTAACTAGTATGGAGTCCCTAAGCATTACTCCAAACACCATTCTCCCAGGAGATATCAGCTAACCCTCCATGTTCTGGGAGATGTATAACACCCTTAAACATGCATGCCTAGAAATTTCTGGACTTCATCAATACAATCTATGAACCAGTTAGCCTGAACCTCAAAGAGCAGCAATAAAATCCCAGACCAATATGGACAGCTTTGCTCCCCACCACTTGTCATTTTCTCTCTTGTCAAATTGGACCACAAATCAGTCACATTCGCTACAAAATTAAGGTTTGAGAATTTTTCCAAAACTGTGATATAAGTTATGCTAAAGCTAATCTAATACTGAGTGATGACTTAATTAAATTTAAAACCTCCTTCAACTTGATAGCTCCACTGCTTATGTGAAATCTTTTACTGCCACTTTCTATATATATGTATCTATCTGCATAGACTCCAAAGTAAATAGTGCCAAATTTAAGAATAAAACTCTATGATGAACCCAAATATAAACAAGCTCAATAGTAAAAGAAAAAAAAAAAAAAAAAACATTACACGCAGAAGTAAATTTCCCTGTCAAGTTGCTAAAATCTGTCTTGCTAATTGCAAAAGGGAACGCCAGACTTTGATCCAATCAGTCAACTTCAGATAGGTAAAAATAGTAACACAGGTGAAGAATACCCACAAAGCCTTCAACAATACTAGAAACCTCAAAAACAGTGTGCAGTACTATACAAAGCTAATAGTTAATTGTATGCCATACTCTGACCCAGAGGACATAGCCAACCCACTAGCAGACATATTTAACTCAAACCTCATCTCCCTTCCCTACTATATTCCCTGATCACTTACCCTCATCTATACCTCCCCCTCAAATCCCCCAAGAACAGGTACTCAAGGCACTCTCCGAGGCCAAGAACACTACTTTCATGGAATCTGATAACATACTAGGCTGCCTTCTTGTCATCATGAAATGGGAACTTGTCTGACACCCCCCCCCTCAACAAAGGCTGTTCAATATCAGCCTCCAAGAAGGCTTCTTGAAAGATGAATGGAAGATAGCAACAGCCATCCCTTTGCACAAATGTGGGGCATCAATGGACCCAGATAATTATAGACCCATAAGCCTGACCAGTCACATCTGTAAGTCTATGGAAAGAATCATCATGGAATTAATAAATAATATAGACAAGCCAATTCAAACTTATGAACTGCAGATCCTGGTTGACTTCTTTGAGATGGTTACTGAAGCAGTGATGGCCATATCAGTACATATTGCACATGTAGACATTCCAAAGGCATTCTAAACTATCCCATATCTGGATAGCTTTGGTACCGTAGATAAACTTTCACAGATAAATGTCAATCCATTCGTAACTCATTGGATAGGAAATTGGCTCACAAATAGAACTCGGGAAATTATGGTGGGTGGCTCTTCCTCCTCCAAAAGATCTCTTATTAGTGGTATACCCCAGGGTTTAGTCCTTGGACCACTCCTCTTTGGTATTTACTTTTTGGAGGTAAACATCAAATGTTATGGGAAGTTGATCCCATAGTCCTAGATGTGGAGTTGACAATGAACTGTTCTTTACTCACCATGTATCCACTATTACAAGGAAGTCCTTTTTCATTAAACAGCTTATATCAAAGGTACAGCATCCAGGTACAGGGATGTAATAATTCTGCTGTACTGGTCACTCAGTAGGCCAATCTTTGAATATTATGTTCCTTTTGGTATGTGGCTGTCCAAACACCTATCACAAATGGAGTGACCACAATGCTTTCTAACCACGTAAAAAAATAAGGACTTAAATCACAAAAACTATGTAGACCATTTCAAAGCCTTGTCCCACAGTTTCATACAGGCTGTTAAGAGGTGACATCTGCCTCAGGTATGGAACCTCAACAGACCCTATCCTGCCAGACGTATTACACATTTGCAAGTCCAGTGGTAACATGAACACCAGCTCAATGGATCTCTTTTGCAACATAAATAGATTATTGGATGGATGCATATGCATCACAGAGAAATATCTGTTCTATGGAGCCATTTTCCACTCCACATAAAGTGTAGTACTTCTCTCACTCTATTAAAACTAATTTGAACAAATGAATGTGAAACTGCAAATTTAGCCATGGTTTAGCACCTACGTTCCTCATTGAAAGAGGCAATTAGTAAATGTCCTAACATATCCTTGTTCAGTCCACTTCTCGGTCATTAGTACACAAAGTATAAGGTCTAAAAACTGCCATGGGACAGTAAGGCTAGGCTTCTTCAGATCCTCATGGATCAGTAGCCTAATAAGTACCTATGAACCAATGAGTTGATTACCCACAAGACTAACCCATATTTCTTCCTAAGTGTTTTATGAGTTATCTATAAACCAGTACATTTCCTCTTTGCCTTGAGCAGAACAAAGGGAGAAGGCTTTTTACACAGTTGATGTGCACCACCATTTCAGACTTTATAGAAGCTAAACAGCAACAGCTTAATTTCAGCTTTCCCAGTGTGAAAATGGAAACTGGTAAGAAGTGGCAGAAAAAGTGAAGAGAAAACACTGTCTGAGAATGATCCTGGAGCTGTTCAGGAAAAATGCAGTTTAGACTTCAAATTTCTTTTAAGAGATGGCTTGCAGTAATCTATAGGAAAAATAAATCAAATGTACTCAGAGGTGATTAACTCAATGAAACATTGAAGGAATATATCAACTTGAATAACAGGCTGGAAAAAATAAGCAAAGCTTTAACTAGCTGTTCAGAAGAACCAATTAAACTGAGGTTGAAATAAAGAAAAGACTGGCTGGTTTTGAGATTATAATCACTTTAAACTGGGTGAAAGCAAAGCGAGTAGCACACCAGTAGATCCAAAAGTTTAATAAAGTAAAGCGCTTTTCATTTGCACTATCGGCAAACTTCTTCAGACAACCATTTAATCCTCAATGCAGGTATAAATACCATGAATTACAAATCAATTAAACAATTAACATTCACAACCTAACAACTTTTTCATACCATCCTCCAAAAGGTATAAGGGCATCCAAAAATGTGTTAAAAGACACACAGCATTAAAACTGTACTAAAGGACTTAGTCCTAAAAGCATACATCAAAATATTATCTATAAATGACATATACAAAATGCATAAACTGTTATAAAAATAAATATAAACATATCTACACTTCTACTCATTATTTACTATAAGATATGTTTATAGACTACTAAAAATTATACTCTGTATTTAAAGGTAAGAGTTTAAAAATAAGTGAATTTTTACTCCAATACAACCACCCCATAACTGAAATCATCTCATAAGACACTTAAGTTTTAACGTACTACTCAAACTTTTGGATCTACTGGTGTGCTACTCGCTTTGCTTTCACCCGGTTTTAAGTGATTTAAGTCTGTTTTTGTCTATTTGGTTTCAAATTTGGTTTTGAGATTACTCATGAAGAGCTGTTTCAAAAAATAGTCAAATTAGAAGACAGAGCACACAGAGAAAAACAGATTTTCTGCTGTACCAGAGAAACTGTAAGGAACAGACTATTTATTTTATGAAAGCGCAAACTAGCTTGCTGCAGAGGTGTTCCACAGCAGGATGTGATAAATGAAAGGGCATGTCAAGTGTATTATTTGAACCTGGCCATTAGAAAGCAGCCAAGAGCTTTATTAGTAAAAATGCAATCATACTGGCAGAAATGAATGATCAAGACAAAACTGTGACAGATGGGAAAGTACTAAAAATTGGAGACAGCAGTGTATTTTTGGAACATAATTATTCACTATAAACCAGGCAGAAGAGAAGCAAATATATTCCCGCATTCAGGGAATGTTGAGAAGCAGGTGTGTGATTCAAGCTGCTGTATCCAGAATATTTTTCCTGGAGGATCACATATACATTTTTTATGCAGAACAGGATAAGGAAGAAATAAAAAAAGGTTATCTAACAAAATATGAACCATCAAGCAAAAGAGTGACTCTGCTTCTCGTTCCTCTGACAGTAAAGCTTTTAGACAGACATTGTCAGTGAAACTTTTTCCAGTGCTTCAAAGTAAAATGATTGAGATAGAGAAAAAAACACAGGAATTAGCTAGAAGAACCAGTACTACCTTGAATTTGAAGCAGAGTCTGGTTTTGGGAGATGAAAATGACCAGGAAGAATATCAGCAACACTGAAATTAGTGGACAAGTGTGACTATCACATTTGTGAAATATGGCTTTGCGTGTAAGTGACCGAAAAGACTGGAATTAGTTTGACCTCTTTAAACTTGTGGGTGATCTGTAAAACATATACCCTACATTATGTCTTTAATTTTTAGAAGGACACTAAAGGGAAAAAGAAGTAACTCTAAGTAAAGCAATTTTTGTTTTTTTAGTATTTTTATAAAGCAATTCATAATATAAACTGCAGGATGTTATGTAGTCCAATCTCGCCTACATTCTTACTCACGGGTTCGGAGCCGAATATCGGCTCCGACTTGGCCAACTTTTATTTACTAGCTCGAAGTCTCCCATTGGGCTAAGCAGGTATCACATGCTGCACTGCTCCATATCCCCAGATCTCGTTTGCCGCTCGTGGAGCTAGGACATGGGCTCACTTGGCTGTGGCTAAGTACCTTCTTTTTCAATTTCTGTCGAGAAATTACTAGTTGTTTAACCACAAAGGCTATTTTAATAGCTATTTATTTTTGTTGCGTGTTTATATTTGTGTAGTTGATATCCCTGACTGTCCAGTGGGCTAGGCCCGTTTGACTTCGAGGACCTAGTCCTCCTTCCTATGTAGAGTTTCGTTCCCTTGGATTTGTTCTTGGTTATAGGTCTAAGCTTGTTCTTAGTGTTTTCCCTTGTGGTTAGTGTTTTGTGAATTGTAAGAACCGTTTTACTTAGAGGTTCTTGGTTCCCTTCGTGTGTACTGTGATTAGTAGTTTTCCCACCTTTGCGCTTTCTTCAGGCTAAGTTACATTCTGTGGTATTTTGTACAAGATGTCTAAGGATCAGAAGGAACATAAACCTTCCGGTTTTAAAAAATGTTCAAAGTGTAGTTACAAGATGTCCATTACAAATGGACACTCCGTATGTGTTTATTGCCTAGGAGCAATTCATCTGCAAGAGTCTTGTAGCTTCTGTCATGCCTTCAGTCCGAGGGTGCTCCAGGAGAGAAAAAATAAACTAATATTGAAGGGACTCTTCGTTTGAAGAGTCTTTAGACTCTACTTCTAGTTCTCAGTCAAAGTCTAAAGCTTCGAAGGCGAAGAAAAGATCTCTGGCTCCGTCTGTATCTTCGGAGCCTCCAGAGAAAATCTCTAAACTGGACTCTACCTCCTTGGCGCCTCTGTCCTCGGAGCCGCAGGAGGTATCTGTTGTACTGGAATCGGCGTCGGCTCCTATTTTATTGGAACCCATTCGGAGCCGGTCGCCCAGTGTTAGGCATGGCTCTCCCGAGAGGAGATCCCAGTCTCCCTCTCCTCCAAATCTTCCAGGCTTTCTGATTTGGATGTCGATAGGGTGGTACAGAGGCTCCTGCAGTTGCAGGTGTTGGCAAAATTATTCTCTGCTCTGACCCAGTCGGCTCCAGAGCCTGTCCCGATGCTTGTGCTGATGGTTCCAACTCCGAGCACTTCCTTGTCTTCGGAGCCGGAGTGCTCTGCTCCGAGTGATGTTCTTGCTTCGGCTCCGATACCCCTCAAGGGTTTATCGGGGCCGACATCGGCTCCGACCCAGTCGGCTCTGTCCACAGGGTTCAGCACTCGGGTTTCCTCAGTCGGGCCCGAGGGGGATACCTCGAGACACCTGTTGGCTCCAAGCCTCCCTCTCGGCGCATCGGCTCGGGGGACCCCAACCCTGGTCATGGCCTCGGAGGCCGGTCGGTCCTATGATTCGGGGGGACCCACCTTCGAGGCCATGCGGAGTGCACTGGCCAGATCATCAGTTACATCACCTGGATCGGTCATTCTGTCCCCTTCCACCCCGGCTAGAGCCTCTGACATCCCCCTATCGGGAGATGGCAGAGCCCAAAGGTCTGGGGATACCCCCATGAGCGGTCCCCAACTTTCTGAGGGCCCCTTAGAGTCCGTGCCTGAGGAGCCCCCTAGAAAGAAGTCGTGCAAGTGGAAGCACATAGACTCCCAGGATGAGTCTCTCACTTCTGATACCGACCTCGAGGGGTCCCCTAAGTCATCCTCTGATGACGTCTCTTTCTCCGTCATCCTGGAGATATTGAGACAGAGAGGTGACTGGCCATCCAAAACTCCCTCTGAGGAGGAGTCTGTATTCCTCAAGGCCTTTGGTACTCAACCCTTCGCCTCCTGGGTGTCCTCCACCCTTCGACGAGCACTCGGATTTAATTTGTCGAAGGGTGTGGGAGAATCCTGATTCGGTGGAACTTGTACCCCAAAGGCCCAATAAGTTTCTTTCTGCCCCCCCAGGGAAAGAGTTTCTGTCCAAAGGGGTTTCTGTAGATGCCATGGTGGTGGCAGCGGTGGCCACACAGCAGGAAGTAGCCGAGTCTTCTTCCTCCGTCCATCCTCCTAACAAGGAGTCTAGGAGCATGGACCAGTACGGGAAGCGTACCCTCTCGTCAGTGACCTTCACCCTACGGTCACTGAACTATCTCTGTCACTTTACTCGGCTCCAGAGAGATCTCCTCAAGGAGTTAGGAGATACTCTAGCGGGTAACGGACCTGAGGCGATAGCGCACACGGTTAACGCCCAGGTGTCTACCCTCAGTTCTGTTGTCAACTCGTCCATGAGGCTCATATATGCAGCTGAGGGGGCTAGTAGGGCAGCCAGTTCAGGAGTAGCCCTCAGGAGGCAAGCCTGGATGTGCCTGTGTCATTTTGCGGAGGCCTTCAAGTCTTCCTTCACTGACGTTCCCTTTGATGGGTCCTTGCTCTTTAGGACCAAAGTGAAAGACACCCTCAACAGGTGCGAGCAAGAGGGAAAGACCCTGTCTGCCATAGGGGTCTGTTTTTCCCTTCCCCTCAAGACCTTACCCCAAGGCTCAGAGGGGAGGGAAGATGTGGTTCAAGAAATCGCAGAAGTTTTTTCTGGTCGCACAAGGTGAATCCCCTTCCAGAGGTAGAGGAGGGGGAGGTTATTCTGGAAGATGCTGCCCTAGAGGCAGAGGAGGCCCCCGCAACTCGGGAGACCGTGATTCCTTTCGCGGTTCTTCCTACCATCGTTCCTGATGTGTTGCCCGACTGTGCTATCCCTGAGCCAGTCGGGGGCCGCATATCATTGTACCCTGAAGCCTGGGAAAGCATCACCCAGGATCGATGGGTATTACGAATAGTTTCCGGAGGTTACGCCATCCCCTTTTCATCAGACCCCCCCTCCAGTCATTAGAATCCCAGACGTCCCACCCAGTCAAAGGGATAACGCAGCATTAGAGGTTTCAAAGCTGCTAAAGAAGGGAGTCATCCAACCTGTTCCCTCAGACCAAATCGGATTAGGGACTTACTCAAGACACTTTTTGGTGCCGAAAAGAACAGGGGACCTGAGACCCATTTTAGATCTCAGCAGATTAAACCACTGCGTTCTGAAGTCCAAGTTCCGAATGGTCACCCTTCAGTCCATTTTTCCGTTGCTGGAAAAAGAAGTATAGATGTGCTCCATCGACCTCAAGGATGCTTACTATCATATCAAAATGGACAGGGCATCCAGGAGTCACCTACGCTTCCGGCTGGGAGCCAGTCATTTTCAGTTTCGTGCCCTGCCCTTTGGTCTCACCACAGCCCCCAGGTGTTCACCAAGTGTTTGGCGGTAGTGACAGCTCACCTGAGACGTCAAGGATTCCAAGTGTTTCCATACCTACACAACTGGCTCCTCACCGCCTCTACCAGGCATCTTCTCATCCAAGCCAGGGACGCCACCATTATCCTCTGTCAATAACTAGGAATAACATTCAACTGGGAAAAATCTGCCTTGCTGCCCTCACAGCGTGTCACGTTCATAGGAGCAGAGCTAGACATTGTTCAAATGCGGGCCTTTTTGCCACACAAAAGAATCGGAGTATTACAAAATCAGGTTCACACTTTATTACCCCTCAGGAAAGTACAGCTTCTGGGCACCATGAGCTACCATTATGCTAGTGCCGCTAGCAAGACTACACATGAGGCTTCCTTAATGGCTTCTCTTTGCCCAATGGTCTCTCCAAAAACTCCCCCTTTCCCACCAGATCCTACTCATGGACCGATGCAAACAAGATCTCAGTTGGTGGCTGTGCTCCACCAAACTGAACAAGGGAAAACCGTTTGTCCCTCCGTCACCTGTCGCCACGGTGACCACGGACGCCTCCCAGATGGGGTGGGGGGGCATTAACTTGGCAGGACGGTCCAAGGCAAATGGCAAGATCACGAGGTACATCTGCACATCGATGTCCTAGAGATGAGAGCGGTGTTATTGGCGTTGCGGGCACTTCAGAGCTCTCTTTCTCTGGGGACGATTGCAATACACTCAGACAACATGTCCGTTGTGTGGTATCTAAACAAACAAGGAGGAACCAGATCTTACCCCCTGTGCAGAGAGGCAATGCGAATGTGGCAGTGGGCAGCATCTTTCCAACAGTTCCTAGTGGCAACGCACATTTTGGGGAAGGCCAATGTGATAGCAGACAGGCTGAGCAGAGCTATTCTGATGTCTTACGAGTGGTCCCTGAACCGTCTGGTTGTGGAACAGATTTTCAGCAGGTGGGGTCACCCTTGTGATCTTTTTGCCAATCCCCTTAATGCCAAATGCAGCAACTACTTCACCCTGATCCCCCCCGCAGGGGTAGTCACCTAGGGACGCTCTTGTCCACAATTGGCCCTCTGGTCTGCTCTGCTCTTTCCCTCCATTTCCTCTGTTACCAAGAGTGATTCAGAAAGCCATTTCCTTGGGAAGCAAGATGATTCTAATTGCCCGACACTGGCCTCGCCAAGTCTGGTTCTCCTTTCTCCATCCATTCACTGTGGACACTCTTTAGATTCTGGACCCAGTTCCAGACCTACTAACACACATGTCGGGACAGTTCCATCCTTCCCGGCAGACCCTCAGGTTGACAGCCTGGCTACTCCACTTCCATCATTAGTCAGACTTCATCGTTTTTCACCTGAGGTGGTGCACATTTTATCCTCTTCTCATAAGTCCTCGACTAGGAAGATTTAATCCAGCAAATGGAAGAGATTCTCCATTTGGGCTCAGGCCCAAGAAATTGACCCTTTCACAGCCCCAGTTGCTGCTGTCTTGGATTTCTTGTTCATGCTCTTTCAGCAGGGCTCTGCGCCCGCTACCATAAAAGTCCAGCTGGCGGCTATTTCAAACTTTAATACCTCCTATGAGCCTTCCCTTATGGCCCATAAACTCTGTAAGGCCTTTCTAAAGGGCGCCTTGTAACTCCGGCCCCCTGTGTCCAAACCTATCATGCCCTGGGATCTAAACTTTGTTTTGCAAGCCCTTGCTTCCTCACCTTTTGAGCCGGCTGCCACCTGTGAGTTAAAGTTTTTGTCATGGAAGACAGCTTTCCTAATAGCCATCACATCAGCCAGATGGGTGTCAGAGATTCAAGCACTCTCCATCAAACCCCCGTATTTAATTTTTCATAAGGACAGAGTTTCTCTCAGACCCAATCCATCCTTTCTCCCCAAAGTAACATCTTCTGTTAATCTCAATCAGTCTATTGAGCTGCCAGTGTTCTTCCCTCAATTCTCGAGCAAGGCAGAGTTTAGGTTCCATCAACTGGATGTGCACAGACAGCTACGATTCTACCTACACAGGACCAAACACCTACGAAAATCTGACCAATTGTTTGTTTCCTTTTTAGAAAATAGAGCGGGTTCCCCTATTTCCAAAGTTACCATTTCCAGATGGATATCAAATTATATTTCCTTTATTTATTCTTCAGCAGGAAAGAATCTACCGTTCCCAGTCAAGGCTCACTCTACTAGGGCTGTTTCTGCATCTATGGCATACCATGCCAGACTATCTTTGGATGATATTTGTGCTGCAGCCACATGGGCTTCTCCGCACACCTTTATTACTCATTACAAACTGGACGTAGCTTCTAGGGGTTGAGCTTCCTTTGGTTCCACAGTCCTCAGGAGTATCTTCCTTTGAGCCTCCCAGGATAGAGGTGCTGGGGACGCTGTCCTGTGAGTAAGAATGTAGGTGAGATTGGACTACATAACATCAAGAAGTTATGTACCCACCATAACGTTCGATGTATGTAGTCCATCTCGCCTCACATTCTTACGTACCCTCCCACTTGCCCCCTTCCTGGAGGATTTGGAGTTTGTAATCCATTCTAGAATACCCTTCAATGGTAATTTGTGTTTTCTTATTTTCCTTGTTAGTGTTCTACCTTATTGAGTTGTTGTTATGCATGAGGTGTGATTGTTGGTTTCACAGCAAACTAGATCTGGGGATATGGAGCAGTCCAGCATGGGATACCTGCTTAGCCAAGTTAATGGGAGACTTTGAGCTAGTAAATAAAAGTTGGCCGAGTCGAAGCCAATATTCGGCTCCGAACCCGTGAGTAAGAATGTGAGGCGAGATGGACTACATACATCGAACGTTACGGTGAGTACATAACTTCTTGTTATTTTGCATAGTGTGCAGTCAGGGGAGATTTTCCAGTGACTGTTCTATGTGTTAGATATTAAAGTAAACAAGTACTTTTTTAGCTGTAAGAAATATAGATTTTTCAGTATAACAAGAAGAAAGGCTGAACGGAAGAAATGTGATCAAGGCTGCTGGGCTAGGGTGTAAAATGTAATTTATATAGAATGAAGTTGATTTCTTTTGTTTTTACAAGGGTGGATGTCTAAATTAATCTTCTTGGTTTAAGCTAAAATATTTTTAATGTAAGCAAATAGGCTTGAAAAATAAGACAAAATGTTGATAGCCTTGAAAAATGCAAATCTTCTATCCACAGAGATCATAGTTTGTTTTCCCCGTTACCAATGTTTTCAGGGGCAGACAAGAGGTCTGCAAATGAAGGCAGTTAGCCAGGTGAATTCTGTACATTCTTTTCTGAGTGAAATTCACAAAGATTCTTTCCTGCATCTGGATGTTGCTAGTTTTTATTTTTTTTCTATTGCTCCCTACTTTTACATGGAGACAAGCCGTCTACAGGTGCAAGCAATTAAGCTTGAGAGTTCTGGGAATTCTTTGCTGAGGGAAATGCAAAATGTAAAGGTACAATGAAAAACAGATGGAAAATAATGTTTGAAAGTATGGGAAGTGAATAAGAGAGAGCCTCCCTAGCATCCTTAATATGTTAATGCCTTTAATAGAACAATACATAGTTTGGTTTTATTTAAAGATAGCAAGTGCACTTTTATTGGGACTAAAAAAATCATGTTTTCTGAAAGCATGCAAGCTGTTTTTTCACATCTGGGAGTGAAACAGAGATAAGAAAAGAACAGTCAGTAATCAGTGTAAGTGGAAACATGGGTGGTAACATTCACTTTAGAATGGATAGCCTTAATTCTGGATTAGGTTATGCCCATGGTATATCTGTTGATTTGTGGCAGTTGTCCCCGTTTAGAGGTTTAAACTTAATTTCCTAAAAATGTACACAGTTTTGTTTGTATTCTAAGTTAATAGGGGACTGGGATTTTCTGAAAATGTTATTTTTTTAAGGTTTCCATTAAAACAAAAAGTCTTGAGAAATATTACATAGGTTCAGATAGAGATGAGAAGAAACTGTGTAAAAGATCAATCAGTCTGCCAAACAGCGAGTGCATGTAAAGCAAAGGTTGGAAATACACAGTCAACAAAACTGTCTTGTATAATAAGTGAGAACAATAGCTTTTTATCATAGTGACTATATATATACTATATTGGAATGTAAATGACCTTAAAGGTAGAGCCAAAAAGGAAAGAGTATTGAACTATATTAAGAAATGCACCATGCAAATAATGCTACAGGCGATGATGCATTTGTAATGAAATGAGTATGTGAATTTGACAAAAAAGGATTTCAGGATGGATATTCAGCAGAATATCAGGGACAAAGGAAAATGAGAGCAATACTGATATAGGTGCTCCAGTAGTGACAGAAGAGAGGGAAAGAGACAGAAATAGTAGATATTGGTAGTAAGGGGCTATTGGTAAAGAAGGAGGGCTATGCTGGCATGTATGTATATCCCACCAAAAAATACTATTATGGAGCCTACGAAAAGTGGGGATGAAATCTGCTTTCAGCATTGAGTATTAGAGGTGGGGACTGGTACTTGATTTGCAATTGTGATGATTTATCATGAGTACCTAGAAGGGGAAATTTAACAAAGGAGGGTAGATTTCTGAAGAAGATGCTGAAAATATTTGGTATGGAAGACATGAATTCAGTAGTAGGAACTCTTGACAGAATTCACATATTCCCCAAGGTAAACTGGGCTAGACTAGAAATTATATTTCACAGGAACATGCATTTAAGTGCAAGATTCAGCACACACAATTTTTGATCATGCACCTATAAAAAACTATGATAAAATGCAAGGTAATGAAGTAAAAATGAAACACTGGAGCTTACCCGCCTACCTGTTAAAAAGAGAGAAATTTAAGGAATGGGTAGTGAAAATTATTTGAGAGTTTTCAAGAAAGAAGTTTCTTCAGAAGGAATAGCTAGTGAGTGGGATAAAATGAAAATGGAGTTTAAAATTAGGGTAAAATAAAAGAGAAACAGGTATGGTTAATCAGTAATAGGAATTGTTTAGAATGACTGTCAAAGGTTGAAGTACTACAGAATAAGGAGAATCTCAGAGAACAAGGAGAAGATCAACTACATAATGCTATAGAGAAAATAAGTGAGTACTTGGATAATATGCATGAGTTTAGAAAGTCTGATATTAAGCAACAATTTTGTGATAACCCCAGAGACCAAAAACTTTTAGCACAGCAACTTGACACCAGAAAATAGAAAGGATTGCCACAAAACTTAGGGCAGCCCATGACCAGAAAATAACTAGAAACTCTATTAAATATTGGAGAAATTGAAAACAAAGAAAGAGCACAAATGGAAATAGTTATGAAAGATTTATTTATGCCAAGATTAGAGGAAGAAGAGGCTCAGCAACTAATAGTTAAGATAGGAGGAGATAAGATTAAAGTGGTGATGTATAGTCAGTCTGCAGGGAAGTCGCCAGGAACAGATGATATTCCTGTGGAAGTTAGGATGGAAGAAAATGATAAAGATCTTGTTTAATAGTATTTTAAAAAGGAAGAGAACCCCCATCATCTTGGAAGAAACCTGTGGTGGCTGTAGTACCTAAAAAGGGTAAAACCCTGTCATACCTGGCCTCATATAGTCCAATTTCAATTTTAAACCATGATTATAAAGTGTTTTTCTACACTAGCTATGAGAATAGCAAAGGTGTTGACAAAATTCATTGATATGGATCAGTGTGGCTTTGTGAAGGGGCGGTAAACATTTGACAACATTAATAGAACAGTGATGATCCAGAAGGAAGCAGAATGTTAGAAAATACCACTACTGTTGTTGGATGTTGCTGCAGAGAAAGCATTCAACAGAGTAAGCTACAATTTTATGAGTAGGCAATGGAAGCATTTGAATTCCCTGATACAATAATAAGGTTAATTAGGAGGATAAATGAAGGATTAGATGCAAGCATTAAAATGGTAGGGTTTCTGTCCAATACATTGTGTTTGATGGGGGATCCAGGCAGGGATGTCCTCTTTTCCCCTTTATTTTCTTTATATGTAGAGCCAAAGAAAATAGGAGACTCAGAAATTCAAGGATGCAATTAGTATGGTAATCAAGAAAAGTTGTCTTTATTTACAGATGATATTTTGTACTTGATAAATACAGAAAAGGACATCATGGTGTTGTGGAACATTCTGAGATTCTTTCAAGTCTTTTTGGGGTATAATATTAATGAAGGTAAACTAAAGGTTATAGCTGTAATTTATGCACCTACTCATGACTTGGTTCAACAATATCCATATTTATGGGGACATAAGATGAAGTATTTAGGAGTATTGATTAAAAAGGTTTCTGTTGTGACAGCTATGGATTTGTAGGAAGAAACTAAACAAAAGATAATACAAAAACTGAGAAACTGGTAGCACCTGTTTATGGGAAATAGCACTATACAAGCAGTGAAAATGATTTTAGTCCCTTTAGTTTGATATACAGGTCAGGCATATGTTTATCAACCAGAAGAAAAGTTGTGGGCAGTAATAAAAGAGTTGAAGGAATTTATCTGGGAGGGAAAAAGGGCAAGATGTATAAACTGATCCTTCCAAAAGAACAAGGTGGTTTGAGTTTACTTGATTTTAAAGAATATTTTAGAGGTGCTCAGTTAAGGTTCATATACATAACACACAAGTTTATATGGAAAGATTTGACGATGAAGCAGGGAGGGAGTTCAAGAAATAGGGAGAGAGTGGGATTTTGGATGTAGATCCTTAAGGAGAGCAATAACCATTATGCAAAATATTATATTCATAACATTGCAGAAAGTATTCTAAGAACTAAGCCAACACATGAATGAAGAAAGGAGATTTTGCCAGTAGGGATGACTGCAAGTAGGGGTACAGGAAATAGGCAAGAGAAGGATGGAATTTACTAGAGAAAACTGGCAAAGGAACAAAGTTGTGGGGAGCAAATAACTAGACAGGGAAAGTTAATATCGTGGGGTGAAGACGAAGTTTGGACTGCAGGTTAGAGACTGCCTTCCCTATCAAGGATTGATATTAGCATATAGGAAAAGAGAAAGTGATAGAGTTTTAAGTGAAAGACCTGTTCTGGTACAGTTTAGTTGAATCAAGAACATAAGCTTCTCTGTAAAATGCTTTAATTAAGAGGGCATATTAATATTGCATGTTATAAGCATCAATCTGAGAGGTTAGAAAAGATTGGGAAAAGAAAGATTGGAAAAGCAATTTACAATGGGACAATTGGAGGACATATGTATGGCTCCCAGGTATGCATCAACATCCATGTTTAGCATTTTTGCTTGGAAGTATTTGCATAGGTATTTTAATACTCCAAGTTGACTTCAAAGAACTTTTCCTCAGGCTGTGGTAGATAGCAAATGTTGGAGGTGTGATGAGAAAGAAAGAGGCAAATGGGAACATAATTTTGGGAGTGTAGTGAGTTGGCAGATTAAGTTCTCTACAGTATACTCTGTCAGAAATATTGGTGCGCAAATGGCTGTAACTAAGAAAATTATTCTTTTGAACTGGGACACAGGCTGTGAATTTGCCTAGACACAGTAAGGCTGTATTAAGCTGAATTTTGTTGGCCAACAAAAGAATTACTAGAAAATGGAAATTGCACTCTAAACCAACTTTATTTGAAAGATTTAATATTTTAAACAAAATAAAATAACTGAAGGAGGGATCTTTAGAAAGAAAGAGCAAATTACATAGAAATTAATGGAATTTGTGGGAACCCTGCATGCATTATAATATTTGGGAGGAGTGAGGTTTAAAGGAAGGAAAGAATTGAGCAATTTAAGTAATTTTGAACTAAGGCACATTATAAAAAATGCAAATGTGTAATAGGGTAATTGAAAAAATGTTAATATGGTTTGTTTTCCTTGTGTAATATTTAATAAAAGTGTTGAAAAAAAAGACTGAACTGCTGTTTTTGTCCTTTACTCTGGGGAAATGTCAAACAGACCCTTTCAAAGTAGATTAACAGTTGCTTTGCCTTTTGTCATCAGGTGGCTAATGGCCCATTAGAAAAATTAGGTGATCAAAGATCACTACACTAGAGGCATGACTACTTGCTTATTAAACTGTAGACATATCTGCTAAAGGCTATTTATTTCTGTTTGTGGGGGAAGGAAGCAGTCTTAAGACTGGAGACACTAGACTACATGAATAATGGCTTTTCATTACATACACAAAAATGCTTTTCTCCCTTCCACCAGTCTCTGCAGATAAATGAAACTTAGTTTTAAGCTGCTGTATCCTTCTTTAAATTGCTTCTTCTGTCCATGTGGGTTATGAACTTAGACACTTTACAAGCACAAGGCAAATTGTCAAAAAGAAAACAGCAGGAGAAAGTGATGAGGTCAGAAGCAATCTGTCAACAGGTGCAAATAAAAAGCCAACAATGGACATTTCAAGGGAAACATTTTCTACAAAGCC
Organism: Protopterus annectens; assembly: GCF_019279795.1. Lineage (NCBI taxonomy): Eukaryota > Metazoa > Chordata > Ceratodontiformes > Protopteridae > Protopterus > Protopterus annectens. The sequence goes on along the minus strand of NC_056729.1, from coordinate 353,057,549 downwards.
CTTTTCTGTTTTCCAAAAGGAAATAATGGATAAAACAAAAGAGGTAAAGCAGTTTTCCAAAAAAACTATATTAAAAAATGCTGCATAAGCATTGAATGAGGGAATAATTTAAAAAGGAACAAATGCTTATACAGCAAAGGATGTGATAGGCTTAAAATGTGAATTGCATTCTGAATGACGGTCCAACCTCTCAACTGTACAGATTTTCGCCTAGAATTTTTGGTCTGGTTTTCTGGTTAATCACTGGCAAATCACGGAGGGTTGATAGAAAATAATGACATCTGAGTTTCAGACTTCATACCCTTCAAACAATTTGTGCTAATGTAGACCCTGTTGTTCTGTCTACTTTCTAAGTTTTTAAGAGCAATATTTTAAAAGTGTCCCTATTTTTGGGCCTTTATCCCCTCCCCCCCATTATTTATAGCTTTGTCCAGATTTCTTGCTCTTAAGAGGTATGATGACACCACAGAAAATTTGAAACTAGTAGTAGACAGAAAATATCTATTTGATTAATATAAATGTAATTATATTGTACTTAAAAAAATAAAGGTTTGTTTAACTAAAGAAGAGCTGCCTATAGTGCACACTGTCTGATAAAACTGTTTTCAAACTGCAAACTGTTTTTGCATTTAATAAAGGTGCTGTGACAGTGTGGGATGACTGATGAATGGAAAAGGAAATTAATATATTATGTGATGGAAACCAGTAAACAATATTGTATAAAACTAGTTCAAGTAATACAAGTGCTAGGAATAGGGATGCATGTAAAATTAATGAGACAAGTGTGTTGACTGAAAAGCGATAAGATTCACAAAAATAATGCACTGGAAACTGACTAAGGGGAATTTGAACGAAGGTGTTTGGTATAAGTGAAATGTAAACCATGCACACTCGAAAGTATTTTCGAGCCACTAAGAGCTGTAACTGAGTAAATAAGTACTGCATTTTATTTTCTTGTCATATTTATGCAGACTGGCATGTCACCAGTGCTCTTGAAAAGCTATTTACCTTTTTTGATAAATTTAGCTAGTCTACAAGATAGTGGAGCTGCTGTAAACCTTGACCTTTTTAAAAACGGCCACAATATCTAAAATATTTACTGGTTATCTAACAGCACAAGGTTGGATGGACAGCTTTAGAAGTAAAATGCTGCAGGCAAGAATTAAACGGATCAGTGATCTATAATTGTTATTAAGCCCAACATAGTTTGAATGACATAAACATTGGAACCATCTTTACACAGATGTATGTGTGGAGCATCAGCTCCTATAGCTTTGTATAAATATGTATACAGTCAATGTGTTTTTATTTTCCCTTGGGGAGGAAAGGAATTGTGCTCTTTAAACAGAGTGGGTGAATTTGAGACAATATTATATAAGTATATTTAAAGGAGAACAAAATATCATAAAAACAGACTGTGAAGAACCAGATTGTACCAAAGAGAATATAAGTTATGTAGAATAAAATAAAATCTTTACTATGGTACAGTCTGATGTATTGGTCTGGAATATAAATGGAATTAAAATAATGAGTAGTATTTATAGGTTCCACTATAACTGGATGAAAGCAAATACACCAAGGATCATAATACCTGCACCCCCACCCCGACCTTATATATACCAATTCCATGGTCACTCCAGCCCAAAAAAGGGGGGGGGGCATTCCTCTAAAAAGGAATCACTTCTGGCACAACTCTCAGACAGTGATTTCCTATGGAGGAATTCCCATTATCAGCAAATTGAGGTTTGGACAGTTTAAGCTTGAGAGTTCAAGCTTCATCTACCAGTACGATAACCATATTTATAGTAGTAATGCACAAGTAATAATTTTACAGGAAATACACATTAAATAATAGAGAACACAAAGCTTTTGTAAAGGAAGGATGTATGGTTTCTTTGCTGGATTAGAAGAAGAGGGAAAGTAAAGGGCCTTGATATTAATTTAAAATTCTATAGGAATAAAGATTGAGGAACAAATGAAGGACAGAAAAGATTTATAGTGGTGAAAGGCTGTTGGCAGGGTGACAGAATTACATTGGTAGTACTATGTATTCCACCAAAAGTAGCAAGAAAAGACATAAAGAATATTAGGGGAGAAGGTATAGCCTTTCATCAAGGATATATGACAGTAGCGGGAGACCAGAACAATATAGGAATTAAGGAAGATGTCTCTGGAGGGCCAAGATAGTATAAAATACTGGTGGAGGGATAGATATCTGGATAAAAAATGCATGTATGTGGGCTTACTGATGTAAAGAAAATAAGGCTTAAAGAAGTAGTGGAATAAACTAATTTTCAGTGAATATGATTTGTTAACAAGATTGGATAGATGTTGCATATCAAAAAAGAAAAGCTCTGCAGCATGGCCCAAACCATGAAAACACATCCAGTGATCATGTTAGATTATGCTCCTATACCAACTAAGTTTGTAAGCCCTCCAGAGACATCTTCCTTAATTCCTATATTGTTCTGGTCTCCTGCTACTGTCATATAAAACCCTTTCTCTCCCCACTAGCCAGAACCACTATTGTCTATTCCCACCTTATCTCCACACTTCTTTATGCTTCTTCCATATATATTAATTTGTCAAAAAATAACCTTAACAAGCTAGCCAACGCTTACAATAGCATTGCCAGATTTGCTACTGCTTCCTCCTTTAGGACCCATCACTGCCATAATCTGAAACAATTAGGCTGGTTAGAGCTTCTGAATCAGATTCACTTTAAACAACTCACCATTGCGCACAAAACCCTTTTCCAACCTACCAATACCCAAATACTTGATAGTCTCATTACCCAATATAAGAACCTTTCAACTTTACGCTCATCTAATAAACTACTTGTATCAACATGTAAGTCTAATAACATGACAGGAGATGCTCTGTTCTCAAATGCAGTTGGAAAGTATTGGAACCAACTCCCCCGTGAAATTACATCACTGTCTTGATTTACACTTTTTAAAAACAATCTGAAACTCTATCTTAAAAACCATTGGTTATGTCCCTGTACAAATCCAGACTAATCTCATACTCTATCCCAAATACCCTCTCTTAAGACCTAATTCCTGCTCTGTGTCTTTTTAGATCAAGGCCTATCCTTGGCAAAAACATATCTTATCCTAATAGGCATTTTAAATTATCCCTAGTTAAATTCTTCTGCATATAATTCTAAAGCATCCTACCTAAGGTAGGCAGCAAGTATTGTTTAAACTGTGAGCATTGCTGAACTGTTGAAACTTGAAGTATGCATCTGTTTAACAATTACTTTTAGTTACTAATGAAGTCTTGTACATAAAGTCTAAAATATCTTATCTAATGCTTGTAACATGTTTTTTGTATAAACTGTGAATATTCCTGAACTGTTTAAAATTTGTAGTATTTAACTGTATAACAACTAGTACCTGCATGTTAGTAGTCTAGTAATCTCTTGGAGCTTATCTCCCCGGGACTCTACTGAAAATGGACATAAATCCAGTTAGACTATCCCAGTCAACAAATGTAAAATAAAATACATAAAATAAAATAAATAAATAAATAAACGTATATTGTGATAAACATTGGCATTTCCACTATTCCTCCTGAAATGGAAGATATTTAATGTTTAAGTAGGTAAAACTTTTTTTAGGTTTGAACCTAAGCAGTAAAGATCTTGCTAAGAACTGAGATAATTGTAAAATGAAGATAAATTTATCACAATGAAAGCAAATGAGATATGGAATAATAGCCACAGTAGATATCTAGAGGACTTTTATAAAGTAAGGGACTTACAGAATAAAAAAATGGAACACAACAGCTCTAAGATCAATTGAAAGTAGCTAGAATGTCTATGCAAGAGTATTTATAAACATGAATGAACATAGAACAATGGCTTTAAAACAACTGATTTTTTAAATAATAATCCTAGAGCAGCTAAATTGGTGGTTCAATGTCTGAAGCAACAAAAGGAATTAGAGTGGTAGGATAGAAGTATACCCAGGAAAATTATGACTGCTATGGTGCTATATAAACAGGATGTAGCAGCTTGAGCATAACAAATGGGAATGGTAATATTTTTATAGACAAATGTAACAGTTAGAATTAGAAAGAGGGGTACTAGCATTAAAAATAAGGAAACAAATTATAGAAGCAATGAGAAATCGAAATACAGGAACAACCACAGGTAGTGATGGAAGTGTAAAAGAAAGAGTAGGAGATAATTTAAGTCTGAATAATACCTTTTAAAAGTATTTTTCTTGGTGGGGATGTGCCTTTAATTTGGAAATAAATGGTAGTGGTAGTTACACCAAAGGAGGAGAAAATATCCCTTTATCCTGGGTCCTAGATACATATATTGATTCTGAATCAGGGCTCAAAAGTGAAGAGTTTACCATTTTAGCAAAATGGTTGGCAAAGGTATTGCCAGGAATAACAGACCTGGATTAGTGTGGATTATTAGAAAGTAGGCATACAGTTGATAATGCTAACAGAACCCTTATGATTCAAAAGGATGCACTGCACAGTAATATATTAATGTTGATAAGTTTAGATGCTGAAAAAGCATTCGAAAGAGTGAGTTGGGAATTCATGCAAATAACCCTTTAGGCAAATGAGTTTCTGCAAACATGGACAAGAATATATATACATATATATATATATATATATATATATATATATATATATATATATATATACACACACTTACACATATATACACACATGCATACAAAAGTGCTCAAGCTTGGGTGAAGTATGGTGGTGAGCTGTCTAAAGAGTTTAGTCTTACAAATGGAACTAGGCAGGACTGTCCACTATCAATATTACTGTTTGCTTTTGAATTAGAGCTATTAGCCAGGAAAATTAGACAATCAAACATAATTGTATATAAATGGATAATACTAATGAGAAAATATCCCTTGCTGTGGACAATTTAATATATATGTAACCAATCCAGAATAGTATTTAAATCTTCTATTTGATAAATCAAAATATTTTAATGGTATATAGTATAAAATAAATGAAGCAAAAACAAAGGCTGTAGTAATAAACTGTGCCCCAATACTTTCCCCTTTTTCTGAGGTCATGACAGAATGATGTATTTCAGGATTTGGTTGAAATGGGATGTTAAGCAAGCGGCTAAGGAAATGTAGGAAGAAACTGCTGAAAATATCACAGGTACACAGATTTATTAAGTCGCGAGCAAAGGTGCCATAGGTAACAAAGATTAGACATACATTAGTAGAAAACAAACCACTGCAACATTCCTCATTGTTTTCATGCAGTGTACATTTTTGACAATGTCATTCCAGCATTACATAAATTCCTGCCTTCACTTGAACTTCACTCTTTCTCGTAAACATTAATCTGCATGTAGTATTCCCACAAATTCCATTTTTCTACTTAATTTGCTCCTTCCCTTTTCTAACGATCCCACCTCCAGCTCTTTTTTATCTCCTTCACAGTACTGAGCACTTCAAATGCAATTGATTTAGGTTTGATTTCCATTTTCTAGTACTTGCTTTTTGGCAGACAATAGCATTGAATGTATTAAGGCCTTACTCTGTCTAGGCAAACCCAATCATGTGTTCCAGCTAAAAAGAATAAGTTCATTAGTTACAACCATTTGTTCAACATGTATGACAAAGTACTCAGTAATGAGTTTTTAAATCTGTTAACACTCCCAGAAAACATATTCCCAATTACCTCATTCATTGCTGTCACACCTCCAGTATGTGCTGTGTACTGAAGAAAAATTGTCTGGTCTGGGTATAAAAATACCTATGCAAATGCTTCCAAGCAAAAAAAAAAAAAAAAAAAATCCTAAACCTTTTGGACTTGTAAGATGTCCTCCCATTATTCCTTTGTAGATTGCTTTTTCAGTCTCTCTTCCCAATCTTTTCTAATCTCCTTTTATTGATTCTTATAAATAACATGCAGTATTCTATATGCCCTACTAAAAATCATTTTTTTAATACAGCAGCTTCTTTTCTACACCCTGCTAAAAACCCTACCAGCTGTGGTCTTCAATTAGAATTCTCCCTTTCTCTTTGCACGTATTCTACTATTAACCCATGGTAGGGAAGGCAGTCCAAATTCTGCTTGGCCTCATCCAATTCTATTACCTTTCACTCTCTGTTTATTTGCTCCCAGTGCCTTTTTACTTTGCTAATTGCCTCCAGTAAACTCCAGCCCCTTCTTGCCTATTGTCTATATCCCTACTTGCAGTCATCCTTATTGTCAAAATCTCCTTTCCCATTCCCATGTTGGCTTAGTTGTTAGTATACTTTGTTACTTTATGAATATAATAATACTCATGTTTTGTTCACTGCTGCAGTAGCCTTAGCTATGTGGGATATATTCTCCACACAATATAGTAGATGGCCAGCATCTAAAGCTTAAGGGAACCTTTCACATGCCTAGACCATTGGCAGCTCAAGCAGAGTAGGGAGAAAACCAGCAGTCTGTGCACTAAGACCTTCATGGGTTTCCTGCTGCCGAAGAGCGTTCCTCTTGCAAGCTTACTAGGATCTATAGTAAGCTAACTTTTCTCCATTGCTGGGCAGATAAATTCTCTTTGAAGAAAAGCCTTCTGCATTTTACTTTTCATAACTGAAATATATACTATGAAATTAATTATTTTTTGCTAGGAATTTTTATTTTGTTTGACTGTCACATCTTTTCAGTTACCCGAAAGCTTTTTCTATTTTTTGATTTACTATTTTATTGAACAAAACTGTTTTTTGGAATGTTTTTGAAGAATTATTTGTATAATTGTATTTTAGGGCTGAAGTAATTGTCACTTTTTTATGATTAAAGCACTACTTTCTTATTCTTACCTTTCACTGATTCCTGCTGCCACTGTTACCTGTACTTCAGGCTTCATTGTCATCTTTCTAGCAACAACCTAACAGTTCTTTGGTTCTTCCTTTTTCTAGACACAAAAAAGAAAGTTATAAAGCAGCTTTTGCCCTTTCAGCAGGCTACAAATTTACCTCAGTCACAGGTGAGTAACTCTCATACGGCCATTCCTAGTTACTCAGACCATTCATCATCTTTTTTTTAGTTTCTTCAGCCACCATAGACCCAGGTTAGACATGTCCTTTGTGGCTGTTGGAGTGTTCCTTGTGGGTAAAGAAGAACCATTTTTTTGGAAAAAGGGGTAGGGAATGCTTCTCGGCATAGCCTGACTGGGGTGCCTACTCCCCATGGTGATTTTCCTGGCAGGAGTTTGTCTGCTTCTTTGGAATTTCCTTTTTTTAAAAAAAAAAGAAAGTAAGCATTTCTTTTATTCTGTTGAAATTGCTTTAGATCAGGGTGATTTATTGGGATTGGCTCAGAGTTTAGTTCAGGCTTTAGACCTTCTTTTTGGTTTTATTAGTAAAAGGAAAAAAATAAATTTCTGAACTTTCTCAGGATTATGACGATGGAAATGATTTTGTGGGAACAATTTTTTGTATTTTTCTTCTTAGATGTCTGATTTGAACGAAAGTAAGTATTCTTTCTGAGAGTCCTTTGGAGGAATTTTCTTTTTCTGAAACCATTTCCAAACTGAATCATTTTTTTTTCAGTGGGAACATAAGACTTACCTTTCATGTGAAACAAAGTTCTTTGCTACACTTTTCAAATGCATCCTGAATCATTGCAGGGGGATCATAAATCTACTCCTGGCCTGGCATCTGTGTTCCTATTAGAAAGAGAGAGTTTGTAAATGCTTGACCATCCACTTCAAAATGTTTTATAAGCTACAAAAAAAACTATGGGATCCAAACCCAACCTTTACAATTGGGTAGCCCTTTAGGGTCATTAGCCTAGTTATCATTATGATCCTATGATAATGACAATCCAGTTTCTTTAAAGGAGTACAACAGGTTTCTCTAATGTATTCCTCAACTTCACGGCCCTTTTCCTCCCTATTTACATTGTCCTCTGTAAAGCAACAACAATAAAGCATTTACAATTTTTATAATTCCCCTTACTTCTGTAACAGAAGCCTACCTTCTCATACTGTGATGGTTTCACTTACAAAATGATTCTCTCACGTTTGAATAAAGCTTGCTGGAGTCGCCCAATTACTGACATCATCGAGGCCAGGCAGTGCAGGTACTTTTTTTTTTTTTAATCAGTTCCCTCCCCCAAAGTGGCATCACCACAGCCGTCATCTGATTCTAACTAAAATAATAAGACCCACCCATTCTGTGATGTCATGGCTCCCTTGTCCTTTCCCCAGCCTGAGTGCTGTTCATTTTATTCAGTAGTAGTGTAGTAACACCATTGTTTGGAAACACAGAAATTTGGTATGCATACTTGTACATTCTGCACAGCAAATGATGCTTAGGTGGTGTATTACTTACATACTTCTCTGTTGTATTTGCACCAGATACTGCTAGTGTGCATTGCGGGAATAGAAAGATTAAAACATTACCCTAGTATCAGAGGTGGCAGTACAACATATTCATAGCGGCTTAACATGAGAGTAGCTCTAAGCAAGCACCATGTGAAACCTGAACAAGCACCTAGAATTATTCAGTGCAGCTTCCACACCTTAAGTCTGAAAATGAATTCACATACTCACATGAACAGGAGTAGCTGCATATTGATGGCTAAAGGTGTATGGGTATGTCGGGTGGTTACTACACTGCAAAACTGGTATGTAATGGTGGAGATATTTGGAAGGCATGAGCAAACACACCAGTATATTAAAGCCATAGCACCAATTGAACTGGAGGCTTGCAAATAGATTTAGTAAGGGATTTTGTCCATGCACAAATATTTCAACAGTGATTCTTTGCAGTGACATCCATTATCTGATTTAAGGTAAGTTAACCTTGATGTCCTTTATTTAAAAAAAAAATCAATAAAAAATTGACTTTGTTATAAATGACTTCCGGACACAAGAAAAAGGAAGGGGAAAATATAGCAATGTGGTTTGTATGTACAAAGATAAATCCAGGGACACTGCAAAAGTTTTTTTTGCAAACCAACCAGTGGAGTAAAAACATATGAAGGCAAACACTGCATACCAACACACTTTGCACATGTAAATCTCAATTTTTAACAAGGTGGAAGCATGAAGTGATACCTTAACACTTAAATTAATAAAGATCTAAACTGGTTAATAGTATAAATGTTTTATTCTTTAGCTCCTTGGTGCAAGACCTTACTGGATGTGATTGCAGTCAAGTAAGGCCATGGCTATAGTGCAGCAAAAAATGTCCCCTCTAACAAAGGAAATGCTAGAGCAAAGATTAAATCACATGAGTCAAGCACCCTGCTGAGATCTGCCAATCAATGGAATTACCAGGACACATTACCCTCAGCACTTTGACAGCTAGGGAAGCTAAGTGTTATGGGGGAGGGGAGAAGTAAATGGACTGGAATTCATTGTCTCACAAATTAGTGCCATTTAAACTAAATTAGAAAAAAAGGCAGCAGTAAACAGCACTTTGAGTGTGTTCTGTGGCATTTGCACTGTTTCTCTTTTAAGTAGTCATCCAGCAGCTGGGAATGTTACTTGCACTGTTCTTTTTTACTCAGTACTTTGTACACATGCAACATCTATGAAATGACAGGAACTTTAGGCAAACGGAGGCCTGCATGATGTAACATTTTTGAGCCAAACAATGATTTCTGGGATACTGGATGGCAACCTGATTTATCCAAACCATGTCAATATGCCAGCCTCCAGGTGGTCAGAGTCTGGAATTACATATAAAAATATTTAAAATCCTGTAAATAATCCCAGAGTGCTGTTAAAGTGTAGGAAACATCATGCCCTGATGTTTTAAACATGTTTTTTGAGTCTGTGGGTGCGGTACTCCTTTAAGGAAAAAATATGATTTTTTTTTTACAACTTGAATTTACTTAACCTATTTGTGTTTCTCATATTCTTCCAACTTTGGGGGATATTTTATTACAGACTGCAACATGCTTGAAAGCCAGCCTGCAGCCCCTAAGAAGGCCGATATATTGTATATAGTTCCTCAGTTTTACAGATTTTTATTTTCTAATTCCAGGTCTGACCCTGTAGTGATTTCTTTAATAAATGCTGCTACAGTTAAACATTTGATAAATGTTAATCCCTCCCCTTCCAATAAGGATGGATAAGACTTTGATAGATTTGAGGAGAAAAAGAGCATCCCTCTGCCACATTAATGTTTAGAATTCTTAATTGTCAAGCTCACATATTAAAATTTTCACTTGCTTTATCTGAGAATATGAGGAACATTTTTAGGCATGTTTACCTCTACTGAGGGAAAATATTTAAACACACATAGGTTGCTCTCAAATAACTAAATAGTCTTTAAAGTGCGCTTACGACTCCACTGATACCTCTTGAGAGCAGCTACTACTGGAACTGTTATGAGAAGGTTTGCATTGCTACATTCTCCAGATTTACCAGAGGATGTTAAAGCTGAGATTTTGAATTCTCCTTTGGATAAGGAGCTTGGTTTTGGACCACATGCTGCTGAGGTACTGAAAGAGAGTCATGAGAGAGGAATATTGATTCAAAGGGTATCTTAGATTTTTGTGCCTTCCTTTTCCAAATTTCTAAAAGGTGTCACATATAAAAAGCAGCAAAATTCTGGCAAGCAGGCATTCAAAAAACTGTGCCAATCAGACTCCAAAAGTAAATGGGAAGTTTTCCAGAACTCTGGACAGTCCAACAAGTCTGAATGACTAAATAAAAGTAAATATCCTCTCTCTAAGCACAAAACTCTCAGTGAAAAGTGAAAAGCAACAAAAGTAAGAACACTGACAGTACCACAGCTGGGACATTTATTACAAAAATAAAGAATGTATCAAAACAAAGTTAAAAAGAATAAATCCTTACAAAACAGTGGTAAGTGCTTTCAGGGATATACCCCTTCATCAGACAACAGTTAATAATCCCATAATTCATTAAATACTGGAGGTTAGTCACATGATGTTTCAAAATTTCAGTTGTACCCAATAAGGACATAACAATTAGTGCATCAGTACATATTAGCACAGTTATGCAATTAAAGAGACCATACACTAAAGAAATTATAGCTAAGATAAATAAGAAATGTGTATAACCTTGTATGGTGTATAACTATATATAATAAAAACCTGATAATCCTAGTGACAACACTATATATCCATATATATATATATATATATATATATATATATATATATATATAATACATAAATACAATGTAAAAAAATATATAGAAAATGTATTGGAACATATTAAAAATCTAAAAATTCAAGAGAATCAATGTTTCAAAGGTCGAGCTTTTAAAAAAGGTATAAGTGGCACCATTTGATTCAACCCTGGGGGCTTGTCTGCATTAAATCTAATGATCCATCTCTGCTCAGCAGCTTCTGTGTCATTAGATAAATTACCCCACCTTAATTTCTCAGACAATGTTTGTAAAACCAGAAATTTAAAAATATGTTCAGGTCCTGTATTCATGTTGTGCATAGCAATCGCACTATTCTCATTACAGTTCCTAATATCCCTGTAATGTTCCAGGATCCTGTCCTTCAGGCATGTGTTGGTCTTACCTATGTAGAAGCTGTAGCATACTACACAGCAGATGAAGTAGACCACGTTTGATGTGGTACAATTAGCGTAGAGATTACTGCTATGACTGAATTTCTTCGAGGGATGTGTAAAAGTCCTACCATTGTGTATGTGTTTACATGCTCCACAATTTCTACACATGTATGTGCCCAATCTATCTGATCTGCTGACAGTATTGGTTGTGGCATTACTATAACATAGTTCATTTCTCAATGTTCTATTGTTCCTAAAAGTGAAACTTGGCTTAGTACCAATTATACCCTGTAGGTTGTCAGTCGTGGATAGAATACCCCAATTTTTGGTTACTACATCACATACTACACTTAGTTTGCTTGCAGAAGTGAGTGGCATCCTAAGTGTGTTATCTGTGTCTGTATGTATATGCCTTACCTCATCACGATCATTGACTTGCCCGCTTGCTGGAGTTGTAGTGTGCGTATCATAATAGGGTCTACATCTACCTGCCCTATTGCTCTAACCATCTAGAATGCACCTATCTATAGTTCTAGCATCATAGCCCCTGTCTAAAAACTCAAATTTAAGTTGGTCCAGGGCTAGTTGTAGTTCATCATCATCATTAAACAGTCTCATAATCCTGTATACTTGGCCTTTGATGATGCTGACCTTGGTGTGTTTCGGGTGCATACTGATGTTATGTAGGAACATGTTTTTTCTAACATGTTTCCTAAACAAACCAGTTCTAATCTGGTTTAATTCATCTTTTCTTACTTTGACGTCAAGAAAGTCAATTTCAGTCATGGAATATTGAGAGGTAAATCTAAGAAATTGAGTGGTATTATTGAGGTAACTGAAAAATGCATTTAGCTCTACCTCTGTACCATTCCACAGCAAAAAAATATCATCCACAAACCTGACATACCACTTGATATACCTGCCATATGTACTATTGGTCACCACATGTGTGCGTTCCCATTGAACCAAAGAAAGGTTGGTGTAGCTATTTGCAAAAGCTGAGCCCATAGCCACACCAACCTTCTGTAAGTATTTCTGTTGTTGAAATAAGAAAACATTATTGGTCAGTACTATATCCAACAAAGCACAAATGAGGTCACATTTGTTCTTGTTATAGTCTACACTGTGAAGTAGTTCCCTTAAGGTCTCTATTCCCCATTCATTCGGAATCACCGTGAATAATGATTCTATATCCATTGTTACCAAGAAACAACAATGGTTGTTATCTATATTCATCCATTTCATCCTAAGAGTTTCAAGAAAAACCTTAGAATCTCTTAGCACAGTGTCACAATTAGGAGTGGATGTAGATTCTTCTCAATAAAAATAGATAGAGGTTCAGTAACCCATCCTTTACCCGAGACTATGGGACGCATGGGTGGAACTGACAAATGCTTATGTATCTTAAGTAAGCCATAAATCTCAGGTATAGTGGGATTACTGACCGAAAAGTATTCAAACAGTTCCTCATTAATCATACAAATCATACATCATTAACAAATCAAACATCAAAAAAGATACTTTATCAATAGCACTTCTTACAACATTGTTAGATATATTCTGATATGTGGAGTCATCATCTAATAATCGTAACATTTGTTCAACATATAGCTGTTTATCCATCACCACTATTCCCCCTCCCTTTTCTGCCGGTCTTATTTCAATAGAATGCATGTGTTTTAAGTCAATCATAGCATGATATTCATCTTTGCTCAAATTATAGAAAGTGTTAGAGCTGCAATTTTTGCTCACGTCCAACTTCTCTCTTAGTTCTCGGTCACAGACGTAAAGGAATGTTTCAATAACTGCATTACATGGTGGAATAAACGTACTCGATTTTTTAAATAAATTGCTGGTCATATGAGGGCTGTTGCCAAACAAAGTTTTAAGTGTTAAAGTCCGGCCAAAAAGTCTAAGGTCTTTTATTACATCAGTTAAATCAACTTTCTTTGCTGGAACAAAACTGAGCCCTTTATTTAAAAGTCTCACCTGGTTTTCTGTCAATGGGTGTGACGAAATGCTAAAAATCAAACTTTCCTCAACCTCTTTCTGTCCTGTCCCTCTGCACTCAGTGGTCTCCGCTGACTGCGATATGTCAGCCGTCCTCTTATTGGCAGGGGTTCCTGTAGTAAAAAATGATCCATGTTGTTCACTGGGTTAAGGTCATTAGATAAACTGTTAGAAGATAGCTGAATGTTTCTTGTTTCTTTGGGTTTAAGCACCGGAGCATCGCTCCTGTCAGGTTGTAGTGTATGCACTTTAGAACCAAAAAACGGCTTTACACTGTTTTTTACAACGCCAGCAAAGCTGGCAATTGCTTCACTGCTTATTGCTTGCTCAGACTCAATTTGATGGGTGTGTCACCTATTCCTTCATTCAAATTAACGTCGTCATGGTGGTGCCTCTGTGGAGCTGCTGATTGTTGGCGAGTACGTTTATTCCACCATGTAATGCAGTTATTGAAACATTCCTTGACGTCTGTGACAGAGAACTAAGAGAGAAGTTGGATGTGAGCAAAAATTGCAGCTCTAACACTTTCTATAATTTGAGCAAAGGTGAAGATCATGCTATGATTGATTTAAAACACATGCATTCTATTGAAATAAGACCGGCAGACAAGGGATGGGGAATATTGGTGATGGATAAACAGCTATATGTTGAACAAATGTTACAATTATTAGATGATGACTCCACATATCAGAATATATCTAACAATGTTGTAAGAAGTGTTATTGATAAAGAATCTTTTTTGATGTTTGATTTGTTAATTACCGGTATGATTAATGAGGAACTGTTTGAATACTTTTCAGTCAGTAATCCCACTATACCTGAGATTTATGGCTTACCTAAGATACATAAGCATTTGTTAGTTCCACCCATGCGTCCCATAGTCTCGGGTAAAGGATGGGTTACTGAACCTCTATCTATTTTTATAGAGAAGAATCTACATCCACTCCTATCTAATTGTGAGACTGTGCTAAGAGATTCTAAGGTTTTTCTTGAAACTCTTAGGATGAAATGGATGAATATAGATACCAACCATTGTTGTTTCCTGGTAACAATGGATATAGAATCATTATTCATGGTGATTCCGAATGAATGGGGAATAGAGACCATAAGGGAACTACTTCACAGTGTAGACTATAACAAGAACAAATGTGACCTCATTTGTGCTTTGTTGGATATAGTACTGACCAATAATGTTTTCTAATTTCAACAACAGAAATACTTACAGAAGGTTGGTGTGGCTATGGGCACAATTTGTGCGAATAGCTACACCAACCTTTCTTTGATTCAATGGGAACACACACATGTGTTAACCAATAGTACATATGGCAGGTATATCAAGTGGTATGTCAGGTTTGTGGATGATATTTTTTTGCTGTGGAATGGTACAGAGGTAGAGCTAAATGCATTTTTCAGTTACCTCAATAATACCACTCAATTTCTTAGATTTACCTCTCAATATTCCATGACTGAAATTGACTTTCTTGACATCAAAGTAAGAAAAGATGAATTAAACCAGATTAGAACTGGTTTGTTTAGGAAAAATGTTAGAAAAAAACACGTTCCTATATAACACCAGTATGCACCCGAACCACACCAAGGTCAACATCATCAAAGGCCAAGTATACAGGATTATGAGACTGTTTAATGATGATGATGAACTACAAATAGCCCTGGACCAACTTAAATCTGAGTTTTTAAACAGGGGCTATGATGCTAGAACTATAGATAGGTGCATTCTAGATGGTTGGAGCAATAGGGCGGGTAGATGTAGACCCTATTATGATACGCACACTACATCTCGAGCAAACGGGCAAGTCAATGATTGCGATGAGGTAAGGCATATACATACAGACACAGATAACACACTTAGGATGCCACTCACCTTTGCAAGCAACATAAGTGTAGTATGTGCTGTAGTAACCAAAAATTGGGGTATTCTATCCACGATTGACAACCTACAGGGTATAATTGGTACTAAGCCAAGTTTCACTTTTAGGAACAATAGAACATTGAGAAATAAACTATGTTATAGTAATGCCGCAACCAATACTGTCAGCAGTTCAGATAGATTGGGCACATACATGTGTAGAAATTGTGGAGCATGTAAACACATACACAATGGCAGGACTTTTACACATCCCTCGAAGAAATTCAGTCATAGCAGTAATCTCTACGCTGATTGTACCACATCAAACGTGGTCTACTTCGCCTACTGTGACAGGATCCTGGAACATTATAGGGATATTTGGAACTCTAAGGAGAATAGTGCGATTGCTATGCACAACATGAATACAGGACCTGAACATATTTTTAAATTTCTGGTTTTACAAATATTGTCTGAGAAATTAAGGTGGGGTAATTTATATAATGACACAGAAGCTGCTGAGCAGAGATGGATTATTAGATTTAATGCAGACAAGCCCCCAGGTTGAATCAAATGGTGTCACTTAAACCTTTTTTAAAAGCTCGACCTTTGAAACATTGATTCTCTTGAATTTTTAGATTTTTCATATGTTACATTTTCTATATATTATTTACATTGTATTTTAGATTGTCTGATTATATATATATATATATATATATATATATAAATAAGCATTTTATATTTCATATAAAAATGTTTAATGTATGTATCTATATAAGCTGGATGCACTGGTATTGTATATTTATGTATTTTATATATATATATATATATATATATATATATATATGTGTGTGTATGTATATATGTGTGTATATATATATATATATATATATATATATATATATATATATATATATATATATATTTAGTGTTCTCGCTAGGATTATCAGGTTTTTATTATATATAGTTATACACCATACAAGGTTATACACATTTCTTATTTATCTTAGCTATAATTTCTTTAGTGTATGGTCTCTTAAATTGCATAAATGTGCTAATATGTACTGATGCACTAATTATGTCCTTATTGGGTACAACTGAAATTTTGAAACATCATGTGACTAACCTCCAGTATTTAATGAATTATGGGATTATTAACTGTTGTCTGATGAAGGGGTAGATCCCTGAAAGTGCTTACCCCTGTTTTGTAAGGATTTATTCTTTGTAACTTTGTTTTGATTCTTCATTTTTGTAATAAATTTCCAAGTCTGAATGACTGTTTTCTAACTGTTTCCCCCTTCCCACCCTGGCAGACCATTAAATCTTTTCCAAAATCTAAATTCCTATTTCTCTTTGGCAACAAACGATATTAGATACATTGGTTCTGAGAGTAATCCAGCAGGGATACAGGTGGCAGTGAAAGTCTCTTCCTCCTTTTCAAGGGATTCCTACACATCCACCAGATCATGCTCCTCTCTTTCTTCCTATCATTCAACATTTGTTGATTCAGGTGGTCAGAGAAACAGTTTCTCCTCTTGTAAGGAAAGGTTTTTATTCAAGTTTTTTTTTTAACAAGAAACATCTTTATTAAATGATCACATATGACATGGGCAATCATGCATTTATATAAATGAAAACAAGCCATATTGACATAATTGTAGTTGCAAACATTATACATCACAAACCATGTTGACATAATTGTAGTTGCAAACATTATACATCACTTATAATCCATCCAGTCATTATCAGTCAAACATTACATAGTTCATTCAAATCCTGCCTTCTTTTAAACCTCATTCCTCTCCTACATGTATTGTTCCCACAATTCCCATTTTTTCCCTATATAATTTGCTCCTACTATTTTCTAAAGATCCCAACTCCAGTTGTTTTATCTATATTACTATAGTTACTACTTCTAGTAAAGTTGGTTTATACTTTGATTTCCATTTTCAAATAATTGCTTTTTGTTAGCCACCATAATTCAACTCGGCAAGGCCCTACTATGTCTATGCATAGCTCAAATATAATTTCCTTAGTTGCATCAATTTGCTCACCCAATATCTCTGACAGAGCAGTCTGCAGGAAACCTTTAAACTCTGTTAACTCATTACACTCCCAGAAAATATGTTTCTAGTTACCTCGTTCTTCCCCACCACACCTCCAACATTTGCTGTCTACCTGAGGAAATATTCTTTGGAGTCTACTTGGGGTACAAAAATACCTGCATAAGCACTTCCAAGCAAAGATCCTAAATCTTCTAGACTTTTTCTGCATATGTTGGAGACTTACATTTATCCCCCAATTTTTATTTGTGAATTGCTTATTCAGCCTCTCTTCCAAGTTCTTTCTAGCCTCTTCTGATTGATTCTTATAGTTATCATGGAATATTTTGTATGCTATACTAATTATTCCTTTTTAACAGCAGCAGCTTTTCTAGATTCTACTAAAAATTCTGCCAGTAATGGTCTTTTGCTTAGGATCTCCCTAGTTCTTTCTCTTTGCCTATACTCTAATATCAATCCTTGATAGGGAAGGCAATCTGTATCTTGCAGCCTAAATAATTTTTTGGCCTATTCCCATTCTGTTATTCCCTCTCTGATTATTTTCTCCCAATGCTTTGGTTCTTTTACAATTTTTTTCCAATAAATTTCAGCCCTCCTTTTGCCTGTTATCTGTATCCCTATTGGCAGAATCTCCTTTCTTTAGTCCTTTGTTGGCTTAGTTCTTAGAATACGTTCTGCTTCTTTATAAATATAATATTCTCCTTAAAGATATGCATCCAAAGTCCCAGTCTCTCCTTGTTTCTTGAGCTCCCCATCCCCACCCCGTTTCATCATCAGCCCTTTCCACTTTGAATTATAGGTTTCTACTTTTGCTATGTATAGGAGCCTTAACTGTGTAGCTCTGAAATACTCCCTTCAAATCAGGAAATCCCAAACCGCCTTGTTCATTTGGAAGAATCAGTTTATCCCACTTGACTCTTGCCATCTTCCCCTCCCAGATAAAATCCTTCAGCTCTTTATTAATTGCTATCCAAAACTTCTCCTCTAGTTGATAAAAATATGCCTGATCTGTGTATAAAACTAAAGGCACTAAACCATTTTAACTGCTTGTATCTTGCTATCCATATAGTAGAGCTTCCAATTTCTCAAATTTTGTATTATCTTTTGTTTACCCTTCCCACATATCCTTAGCTGCTGCACCAGAATCCTTTTTAATCCATATTCCTTAAGTACTTCATTTTATCATGTAACCATAAATTTGGATATTGCTGAACCAATTTGTGTGTGGGTACATAATTTACAGCTATTGCCTTTGTTTTAGCTTCATTAATTTTGTATCCTGAAAAGATTTGAAACAGCCTCAAAATGTTCCACAACACTGAAATGTGCTTTTCTGATTTTATCAGGTATAAAATAATATCATCTGCAAATAGTGACTTTTTTTCTTGACTACCATACAAATGACATCCTTGAGTTTGTAACTTTATTTTCTTTGTCAGAGTTCTAAATACAGTGCAAATAACAAAGGGGAAAGAGGACTCCTGCCTGGTTCATCTGCTCAAAAAGAAATCATCAAAGAGGAATCCATCCACTTTAATTTAAGCATCTGAATCCTCATATATCCTCCTAATCAACCTTATAATTTTATCAGGAAATGCAAATGCTTCCATTGCCCTGCTCATAAACTCCCAGCTTACTCCGTCAAATGCTTTCTCTGTATCAAGACCCACCAACAAAAGTGGTATTTTCTTACATTCAGCTTCTCTCTGGATCATTATTGTTCTGTTAATGTTGTCACATGTTTGCCACCCCACCACAAAGCCACATTAATCCATGTCTGTCTTTCTTTATATCACATTTGCCATTCTTTTAGCCATTGTAGAGAGAAACACTTTATAATCATGATTTAGGATTGAATTGGGCCTGTATGAAGCTGGATCTGATGGGTCTTTACCCTGTTTAGGTATTACAGCCACCACCTCTTTCTTCCAGGATGTTGGTGCTTCTCTACCTCTTAAAATAATGTTAAACAAAAACTTCCAGACGTTTTTCCCTTTTTTCCCCTCTTAGCTTCTAAACTTGCACAGGAATACCATCTATTCTTGGGGACTTCCCTGTTGATTGGTTATACATCACCATTTTTATCTCATCTCCTCCTCTCCTATTAGTAATTGACTCTCGTCTACCTCTAACCATGGTATATATAATTCTTCCAGAAACATTTCTATTTGTACCTTTTCTTGATTTCCATATTTCTCTGTTTTATACAGACTTTCATAAAATTTCCGAAATATTTCTAGTACCTGTACAGGATCTCGTTATCTTCCTGGTTATAGGCTCCCCTAAGCTTGGTGACAACCCTTTTTACTTTCTGTTGCCTGAGTTATTGAGCTAAAAGTTTTTGTTGTCTGGCATTATCAAAAAACAGTTGCTTAACAGCAATTTTTTTAAACTTCTGCATATTATGAAAGTAATCCTTTATTTTCTGCTTATCATTCTGCAATTGCTCCTCTTGTTCTGTGCAATTCCCCCTGTATTGCAGTACTTCTTGCTGCTTCTTAACCATATCTCTTTATTTCCACCCTATTTTAAAACTCCACTTTAATTTTACCCCACTCCCTAGCTATATTTTCAGAAGAAATGTGTCTTCTCTAATAACTCCTGAATAATTTCCACTACCCATTCCTTAAGTTCCTCTCTTTTCAACAGATAGGTGGGAAAGCACGTGTCTTATTTTTATTTCATTACCCTGCATTTTTATTTTAGTTACTATTGGTGCATGATCTAAAATAGTTATTAGATGCATATCAAAACTTTCAATTAAATGCATGTGTAAGTTCTGTCTAGCCTAGACCAGTTTTTGTATTTTGTGGAATAATATGTAAATTCACTCCAAGCTCCTATTACTGAATTCACATCTTCCATGCCAAATATTTTCATACTTTTCTTAAAACATTTACCCTCTTTTGTTATATTTTACCTTCTGGGAACTCCTGATGCATTTTCCCTGCTGCAAATCAAATTCCAGTCCCCATCTATAAGTAATATTCCCTGCTGAAAACGGATCATTCCTTCCAAAATTTTCTTAAGCTCCAGTAATGCAGTTTTAGGTTGAATATAAATACATGCTAGTGTAATCCTCCTCCCTTGCCAGTAGCCCCTTAGTACTGCATATTATTATTATTATCTTTTTTATCCTCTTCTATCACTATTGCAGCTTCTCTTGCCATTGATATAAAGACACCTATTTTCCTTTCTCCCAGGTATTGCACTGAATAACCATCTTGAAAACCTTTCTTTATCAAATTCACGTGTTCAATTCTTTCCAAATATGTCTCCTGTAGCATAGCTATTGGCACTCTACATTTTTAATAAAGTTCACTACTCTTTCTTTTTTATATATATATATATATATATATATATATATATATATATATATATATATGGGTCTTCTTCATTTGCCCTAACTTCCGATTGACCGACACCCATTTGCCCGACACCAAATGACCGAAATTTAATTTGACCGACACTTCATTTGACCGACAAGTATTATTGGCAAGTAAATGGGATATGCCCCCTACCCCACTGTAGTGCAACCCTGGAGTTAGAATATATAGTTAGGGGGGTATGGGGGGGGCACAGCCCCCCACAATGAGGGGTGTGGGGCGCAAAACCCTCCATTTAATTTCATATTATATTGTTTAGTTTTGCTTTAATATTGCTTAGTAAAACAAAAGTAAGTGGGGGGCTTTGCCCCCCACACCCCCCATTGTGGGGGGCTGTGCCCCCCACACACACCCTAACTATATATTCTAACTCCAGGGTCGCACTACAATGGGGAAGGGGGCATATCCCATTTACTTGCTAATAATACTTGGTCAAATGGGGTCGGGCAAATGGATATCGGTCAATCGGAAGTTAAAGCAAATTAAGTAGATCCATATATATATATATATATATATATATATATATATATATATATATATATATATATGTATATGTATATGTAGCCATTAACATTTAAAGATAATATTGAAAGGCTCGTTTTGTTAAAAAAGTTATTCCCACCTATTATTTGCAACATTTTTTGTTTAAGTAACTACTTCCCGCTTTTGGTACATGCACACACACATGTTTGGCAGGTTGACATTTTATACAGGATCATAGGAGGCTACTAGGCTAATTACCCTGGGGCCCTTACAAGCCTAGCCAAGATTTTATCCCCAAAAAAGAAACCTTATTCAATACCTGTCACCCCTGTCAGTGAGGAACAAAAGTGGAATCCCTGGGACAAATTTGTGGTTTCCCATCCACTCATCAAGGTTACACTTAAAGAAGGTCAGCGAGATACTCTGTTTGACATGTATGGGAACTATATTCCAGAGATGGAGCAGCATCTGGGAGACAAACCTGTCTGTCCAGCAGGTTTTGTTGATGTTCCATATTAGATTTAGGCCTACTGAGCTGGTAATGTGCGAGGAGTTAGACTTACGGATATGGAGCATCTCTAGAAGGGCAGGGTCCGATATTGCCTTGTAGGTGAGACTCAGATCACCTCTGAGCAATCTGTATGATACCAAGCAGAGTGAAAGTGACTTGAGCCTGTCCACAAAGGACAGGTGTTGGAAGTCATGAATTCTCTTTGTGAGGTATTTCTGTGGCCTTTCCAGTTGGTGCAGATGTTTGGAGAGGTACATACCAAACTGGGCATTTTACTCGATTGTAGGCCTAATGAGGGAGGAGTACAGAGAGGTAATAACCTCTTTTTCTGGATGCATTTCCTTTACTTATGAGATGAACCAAGTAAAAGGCTTTTCTGACCTATGGCCGCCACATGGTCAAATGTGAGATTGTTGTCAACCTGAGTACCCAGGTTTCTCACCACAGGTTGTGTGCTTAGGGGGTTGCCGTTGATTGGGTAATCAGTAGGGGACGTGTTTTTGCTGAATGGCATGATAATACATTTTTTTGCATTTAACCTAAGGCCATAACTTTGTAGCTGTGAGACCCTCTTGCAGTATGTTAACATCATTTGGGGAGTCAGTGACAACACCCAAGTTATAGTCATCCGCAGGCATGGTCAGCCACAGGTCCTTTGTCTTTGCCTGGACCTCTGAGAAGTAGATGTCAAATAGTTGGGGCCGCAGGGCAGATCCCTGGGGAACACCACTAGTGACGGGTTTGCTGTTGGAGGTATTGGTACCTATTTTGACCTTGTGGGTCCTATCAGTGAGCCAGTTGGCTACCCACCTGACGAGATAGGGATTAACGCCAAGTTGTGTTAGCTTTTCGATGATGCCCGAGTGGGGGATTGTGGCAAAAGCTTTGGCCAAGTCAAGGTAAACTGTATGTACTGACTTTCCCTTATCCAGGGCCTTGGTGACAGTCTCAAAGAAGTCAACCTTTTTCACTAGGCAAGCTCTGCCCCTGACAAATCCAAATTGGGTGGGGTCAAGTGCTTGGAGATTGCCTATGTCCTTGTTTATGAGATCCATAATAATATGCTCCGTGGCTTTACAGATCAGACTTGTCAAGCTAATGGGGCAAGAGTTTCCCGGGTCAGTAGTGGCATGACCTGTGTGCAAGAGGATGACAGTGGGGGTTCTCCACTCATCTGAAATGAAGCCTGTAATTAGGCTGTGGTTGAATAGGGTACTCAATGGCAAAGCTAGTTCTTGCTAGAGATGGTGCAGAATACAGCCTGGGATACTATCAGGTCCCATGGAAGCTGTGTTCTGTGCCTTGGATAGGGCCTTTAACACTTCATCTACAGAGATGGGAGGTATGGGACAAGTATTGGGTAAGTCAACTGGGCCTTTGGGGGGTTGATAGGTTCAGTGCAAATTTCACCCCCCCCCCCCTATCAGGTAGCAGATTGGCTAAGTTAACAGGATCAGTTAAGTGGTACCATTAAGTACTAATTCGGAACAAACTTGGGCTTTGCCATGGAGGTTCTTAATGTAACTGAATTAAGACTTGTGGTTTCCTTTTGTTTCAGAGGCTAGGTTCAACACTCATAATTGGCTTTGGAAGTTTTCACTAGTGATCTAATTTGCTTGTTGAGGCAGAGGAGGGAGTTTTCCCAATATGGAATTTGTTCCTTTTTGCCCTTGGACAACAGTTTCTTCTTTTTGTTGTAAAGCCTGTTGATAGAGCATGCCCACCAAACAGGTTTGTGTTTCCTTGAGGAGCAGATTTTAATTCTTTTGGGTATGGCTGAGTCCATGCAGTTGTACAGATGCTTGTATACTGCACTGGCATACTGTTCAGCATCCTCTGAGGGGGACGGTAGTATGAAGCTACTGATACCCTCCCTTAGGAGGTTGTAGTCAGTTTTTGAGATTTTTTTTAGCCTGGTTACAGCTGGGGAGGGGTTGGTGGGACAGAAACTTCGAATGAGACAGACCGATGATCTGATATCACCAGGGAAGAACATACTATGGGAGTGGTGTAGTGCCGATCTGATCTCACCAGGGAAGAACATACTATGGGAGTGGTGCAACGGTCGCCCATGTGACCAGCTGGTATAATGCATTAGAACTGATGAAGTCAAGGAATCGTTGGGTGAGTGCATTAGTGCAAAAATAGTTCACCCAGTCTGTGATGGGGTAGTTGAAGTCACTAAGGATCATGGTGTTAGGGGGTACCTTGATGGGAATCAAGTAGGTCCAGGTAAGAGAAGTGGGTGTCCTGAGTCATGGAGGGGGTCTATTGCTGGCTATAACTTGGATGGGTGTCTTGCCTTCTGTCAGTTGCACCTAGAGTAATTCCAGTGCATCAATGCTGGCAAACCAGTCTGGAGGTGACCCTGTCCTTAATGAAGATAGAGACTCCACCACTGTGTCTTTCCGACCTCATTTTTGGGTCAGAAAGTGTGGACTGAGGTATAGCCTGGTAAAGCAGGGGTGCTCTTTGTAGCCCTGATCCAAGTTTCCATGACTGCACAGACATCGGCATCTTCCAGTGTGAGGAGAGCCTCCAGTGAGTGCATTTTCAGGTTAAGGCTCTTAGCGTTAAGCAGCATGACCTTCAGTTTGCTTTTTGACAGATCTTTTATGTTGGAATATTTGCCTTTGGGACATAGCCTAAAAAATGCACAATGGGGGAGGCAAGACCCATGGCTAAGATCCGCTTGATACAGTTGATTCTTGTCAAATCATTTGAGCCTATGTCACATCTTACAAAACTTTTTGTTTTATTGAAAGCCCTCAAACAATAACACAAATACACCCCAAAGGCCTATTAACTTAATATAATACACAAAACTATGTACATTTAAAAATATTGAAGTTTTATCTTCCTAATAGGAACAATTGTCCCAAACTGACAGCCACACTCAGACTTGGGCTATCCATTCTAAATAGCATTGTACAGCCTGTGCTTCTACTAAATACTGTCTAGTTTTGTCTTATCTTTACTACTCTCCCAGAATGAGAACATGTTTGAATGCTTTTAGAAAGCTTTATCTCCTAGCCATTGAAGAAAGCCATTAAAAGAAAGAAGTATTCTGCTTTTTATTCCTGTTTATCAGATTGTCTCCATGGAGACATGAGAACCAAATACAGTGTTTCTTCTACAAGTATTTATTTATTTATTTGCTAGAGGGAAGCATTATTACATTCAATGTTCTGTTTGCTTTCTGTTAAAACTTGTTACTAGATAAAGCCAAGATCCTTAACCCAGTCATTCCACTATGCAAGAATGAGAAAAAGCGCATTATCTTTTTCTTGTATTATACTATCATACTGTTTTGAACAGACTATTTTTTACATTGCAGTGCCTATATTTCTTAAAACTGAACAAAGAGAAAGAGAAACGAAGAAAAAAAATCAGGGGCATCTGTTTACTTTAGTATCCTCATTACACTTGAAAATAACTGAGAAAACTTTACTTTATAGCATGCAAATATGTACTGTACAAATATTACTGTTAAAAACAAAAGATTGTATCTGATAATGTCAATTTTCATTCATTCTTCAATGGATGAGTTTGGATCTGACACTCAGATCAAACTCTGCCATTACACTAGCTCATGGCTGCCAACAAACTCTCAAGCTCCTTTCTTACCCATAATGAACTAAGTCTACTGTTCCTTAGGTCTTGTTTGCTGCAATCGTGTCTAGACATTGTTGCCTTTGCTCTTGGGCTTTTCAATAAAGATAAGTGAAAATTTTCAGCTTTATTCTTATAAAACAGTTATTTCATAAGAGCTTCTTTATCGCAAGAAGGTTTATGTGTTTCTCCACTAGTCTTTCAGTTTTGTGCACCTTTCTACTCCCTTTTACATTTAATAGCGTTGTCTTTGTTACCACTGCTGATAGGCCTTTCCTACCCTGTTTCTTTTCTTAATAATTATTTTTTCTTAAAAAAAAAATTCATCTTGCCTTTTTCTCAATGGTTCCTTCTTTTCAGTACTAGTAGTATCCAGTTGTTTGCTCTCCAGATACTTTAGAATTTTACAGTACCCTTTGATGATTGATATATTGCTTGTAGATATGTCTGATAAGAGATTCAAGAAATGTGAAAAATGTGAGCATAAAATGCCCTTTTCAGTTGCTCATTCTTTGTGTCTACTGTCTAAGGTCCATACAGCTAGACCAAGAATGCCATATTTGTGCTGGGTTCAACCCCAGGGAAGACAGAATAAATTCATCTTAAAGGGACTATTACCAACTCCTTTCTTGTAAGCCATTGTTGGAGTTCAGTCTCCAAAGACTAAAACCAGGGACCCTTCTAAAAGATCTGACTCATCTGCTTCCAAGACAAGAAAAAAGAAGTTAAAATTGATCCAACATCTGTTGGGATCCAACCATCTTCAGATCCGATAAAATATTTGGCTAGTCCTATCTCCTATCTGACAAAAACATACCCCAAATCCAAAATCTCCAGATCTTAAACCATTGCCACTTATGGTATACTTGCCCCGCATGGACACGATACCATCTAGGGTGCCCTCCCCTTTGTTGGATTGGCATTCTAAGTCTCCTTTGGTGGTGTTCCTCCAAAAGTCTCATGAAGGCAGATGTGGAAATCATGAGGCGATTCTTCACAGGGCAATCTTAGAAGGGAGTCCTCACGGTTCCTACACCTTCAGTTCAAGAACTCTGTCCATCTACTATTCCACCTATAACAACTCCTTCTCTGACCCAACCTGTGATGTTATAGTCCTCGGATCAGAGCATTCCAGGCCCTTCTGGGTTGGGTCCGAAGAGAGCATTGTCTTCGGATCTGACTGTTAATCTGAGTGCACCAGCCCCAATGTCTTCAGATCCAGATGACTCTGAGATCCAAAGCTTCTAGGTTGGATCCAGGGGGGATAGGGATTGACTGTGAGGTTTCTGGAGCCATCTATTCCTCTTGGAGCTTCAGTGTTGGACAGCTTATCTCCAGCTTCTGCCTTGGGCAGACAGCTGTCAGAGCATAGGGAGGTAACGGGCCAGAAGCTTACTTTCTCTGCTCTTTTGACTTCGTCCTGTCCTGAGTGGTATGCTTTTGAGGTTGTGAAGGGGGTTTCCTCTGCTGCAACAAGTCAGATGAGTTCTTTCCCCCCCTGGATCCACCTTAGACCTCTCAGTTGACTTTGCACCGTGACCCTCAGTATTCTACTTCACCTGGACAGCCAGCCCAAAGCTTCCAGACCACCCAGCCAGGTATTGTCATCTCTGCAGATACTTCTCCAGATCATCCCACTGAAGAAGTCCCTAGGAAGAGAACATGGAAGAGGATGCACTTGGACTCTCCCCAGGAGTCCGTTGCTGAGGATGCTGACTTTGATGAGGGAGAATGTATCCCATATCACCACCTGATGATATCTCATTTGGAGAGATCCTTGAGATCCTGAAACAGAAGGGTGGTTGAGCTGCCCAAAACCCAAATCCTGAGGGGTCAGTATTTCTGGAAGCTTTCAGGACTGGCCTGTCTACCTCCTGGGTTACTCCATCTACTGATGAACGTATTGATTTGGTTTCTAACCAGGCATGGAAGGAACCTGATACGATTGAGCCAGTCCCCAAGAGACCAAACAGGATTCTGGCTCCACCAGTAGGAAGACAGCACTGGAGTAAAGAGGTACCAGTTGATGGAATGGTCATGGCAGCAGCTACAAAGAAAGAACTTGTGGAACAGAGTTCCACTGTCCAGCCTCCAATAGAGAATCTAGGGCACTAGACAGATTTGGGAAGTGTGTTCATGCTTCAGCAACTTTTGCTTTCCGATCTCTGAACTTGGCACACTTCACGAGACTGCAAAGGGACTTAAGGAACTTTAAAACTCCCTTTCATGGGCCACTACTACAAGATGCTCAGACTTCTATGGCCTCACAGCTGGCTACTCTTCAGTCTATTGAAAGTTTGTCTGTGAGGCTCGTATCGCATGCTGCACAGGGCTGAAGGGGAGTGGGTTCAGGTATTTCAATCAGGAGGCATGTCTAGACGCACCTGTGTGATTTTGTGGAGCCCTTCAAGTCCTGTTTTGTTAATGCTCCCTTTGATGGTTCTTCTTTGGCCCTACAGTAAAAGACTCACTCTCCAGGTGTGAGAAAGAAGGAAAGCACTATCTGCAGTGGGCGTATGTTTTTCGACCCCTCAACGGGCCTTTTTCAGGAATCAATGGGAAGGTAGAAAACTTGGTTCAGGAAGTCTCAGGGTCCTTTCTAGGACACATGATGTGGAGGTAGTTCCCCCAGAGGTGGGGGTGATAATGGCAGAAGATGCCCATGTGGCAGACAAGACCTGTAAAACCAAGGGTCTAGAGATACATTTTCCGACAGACCCTTTCATTGCTCCTGAAGGGAGGACTGATTGATTTCCTCTGGAGGCAGTCAGGGGTCACTTACATCTGCACCAGGAAACCTGTCTAAATATAACAAAGGATACTTGGGTGTAGTGAATCATTTCCAGAGATTATATTATTCCCTTTTCCCTTACACCACCATTACCCCCCTATGCTCCACCCAGTCAGAGGAAAGAAGCAGTAGCACCACTAGAAACACAAAAGTTAGCTACTAGAAAAAGAGAGTCATCAAAGAGGTTCCTCCAGCCTAAACAGAATCCAGACTTTACTCAAAATTCTTTTTAATGACAAATTAAACAGGGGACTGGAGACTGATTTTAGATCTCAGTGTGTTGAGCAGATCTGCTCGACACACTAAGTTCCGGATGGTCACTGTTCATGCCATTCTGCCCTTTCTGAACAAGGACGACTGGATGTGCTCAATAGACCTTCAGGATGCATACAATCACATCAAAATGAACAGACAATCCAGAAGGTAGTTATGCTTCTGACTGGAAGACAGTCATTACCAGTTCAGAGCACTGCCCACTGGCCACACCACAGCCTCCAGGGTGTTCCCCAAGTGTATGTCACCAGTAGCAGCTCACTTGAGATTGCAGGGATTCCAGGTGTTTCCATACTTAGACAATTGTCTCATTACTGCTCTGACCAGGCATCGGCTGGTAGAAGCACAAGACCAAGTGTTGCAGACTTGTTCAAATCTTGAAATAACCATCAGTTACAACAAGTCAGAATTACAGCCAACTCAGACAGTGGAATTGATTGGAGCAATGTTCAACACATTATATATGATTGCATCTCTTCCCCTTCAGAGAATGCAAACAATAAGAAATGACATCAAGAAAATAATCTCCAGTACCATCATTTCATCCCGGTTGATTTGGCAAGCCTTTGATCAGTGTCAGCAGCAATAATCTTAGTTCCTTTAGCAAGATATCACATGAGAATTCTGCAATGGATGCTACACACACACTGCTCAATTCTCTCTCAGCCCATGTCAATAAATATAAGAATAACTCTGGTATGCAAATGGTATCTTTCCTGGTGGATGCAGTCACAGCAACTGTTGCAAGTTTGTTCTTTCATTCTCCCTCAGGCCAAGGCCATAGCAACCACGGATGCTTCCCAGTTTGGGTGAGGGAGGCATTTTCTGGGGAAGACAGTCCAAGACACTTGGTCCCCCAAGAGGCCAACTTGCATATCAGTGTTCTAGAAATGCAAGTGGTGCTTTTGGCATTGTAAGAATTCCAAAACTCTGGATCATCAACAGACAAGGGGAACCAAATCTTACCCTCTGTGTTGAGAAGATCTGAGGGTGTGGCAATGGGCAATGTCCTCTGACCACTTCCTAACTGCAGTGCATATTCCAGGGAAGACCAGAGTGATAGACAAACTTAGCAGGTCCGTCTTACTACCTCATGAGTGGTCTGTCAACAACAAAGAGACAAACATGATTTTCCGTGAGAGGGGCCAGCCTTGCTGTGATCTTTTTTAAACAAGTGCAGCAGCTTCATCATCATAACCCCCCCACCACCACCACCATGGAGTCACCAACAGATGCTCTACTCCATGATTGCCCCCCCCCAGCCTTCTGTATGCTTATCCCCTTACTCCTTTAATTCCCAAATTCCTTCAGAAAGCAGCCAAGTTGAAGTGCAAAGTCATCCTCATTGTACCTTACTGGCCTCAAAAAATTTGGTTCCCCTTCCTTTGGCCTCATCTTCTGTATCCACCTTGGACTCAATCTAAATCCAGAAGATCTCAAATTTCAAACCAACTCCATGGTTTCTCCAATTCCATTAACAGCAAGGCAACCTATGCTGTCTTCAGCTGTCTATTCTGTACTGTTATCTTCCCATAAACCCTCTACGAGGAAACTTTACAGAAGTAAATGGAGAAGATTTGTTTATTGGGTAGAGCAGAATCAGGTAGACTCTTCTCAGCTCTGATTCATTCTGTTCTTGAATTTTTAGTGAGTTTATTTAATTTATTCAGTCTCTCTTCCAAGTCCTTTCTAGCCTCTTCTGATTGATTCTTATAGTTATCATGGAATATTTGGGGGTGCGAGTTTAACTAGCTTATATCTCTAACTTTCATGTGCAGTTTTAGATTCATCCCTGGCTTTCTCTAAACTATGCAAAGCCTTTTTGAGAGTTGACTTGCTACTTCGGCCTCCTCCTAAAGATCCTATACCACCATGGAATTTAAATTTGGTACTGCAGGCCTTAGCACATTCTCCCTTTCAACCGGCAGCTAAATGTGATTTAAAATTTTCAACCTGGAAAACTGCCTTTTTAGTTGCAATTACATCTGCTAGAAGAATTTCAGAACTTCAAGCATTATCTTCCAGGCCCCTGTACTTGCTTTTCCACAAGGGTTGGTTCACCTTACGTACCAATGCTTCCTTCCTACTTAAGGTGGTGTCAGAATCCAACATTAACCAAGCCGTTGACCTGCCTGTATTCTTCTCAAACTTTACAAATAAAGGAGAATATATGTTGCACTTACTGGATGTTCATAGACAATTATGTTTCTACCTGCACAGAACAAAAGAAGTTAGAAAGATAGACCAGCTGTTTGTTTTCTTTGCACATAACATATTGGGCAAATCAGTTACAAAGTTAACTCTAGCCAGATGGTTGATGGATTGCATTTTATTTGTCAACAACAAACTGAATCGCCCCTTACCAATCCCATTAAAGGCTCATTCAGCCAGATCTATGGCTACTTCCACTATATTCCAGTTGAGAGCACCCATGGACAACATATGTGCAGCTACAACTTGGTCAAATCCTCATACTTTTATCATGCATTACAAATACGATCTGGTCTTGAGGGGAAGAGTGGCCTTTGGCTCAACCATAGCCGGGAATATCCTTAGAGTCCACCCAGGAATTCAGGTAGCTGGGGACTCTGTCCCATCTATTGAGAAATGAATGAAAATTGACAACATCAGATAAAGAAGTTATGAACTTACCATAACATTCCATCTGTGTTGTCCATTTTCATTTTTTCTCAACTCCCCACCCTCCACCTCATCCATTTCTCACAAATGACTACTGGAGGAATGAGATCATTTGGGATACCACATGTCCTATGTGTCTTGATCTCCAGTTATGGCAATTCTTTTATAGTTTCTCTCTCTCAAGCTGTAAATAGGATCTGAGGGATGTTAGGCTTAGTGCAATATGGGTAGGAAAGGAGCCCAAGAGTTTGTTGTGGCCATGAGCTAGTGTAACAGCCAAGTTAGATCCGAACTCATCCATTGAGGAAGAATGAAAATGGACAACACAATACACTTGGAACATTATGGTAAGTACATAACTTCTTTTTTACTTGCAATTGACTCTTTTCTTCCTCTTCTCAACTTCTAAGTGGTCCTACATGAAGTAGAGTATATGCTTTAGAGTCCCCTTCAAGTTTAACAGATTGAAATATGTGCAATATTTCCAGGTTTTCTTGTTCTATCATGTTTCACAAATATAATTAATGCTTTATAATCCCACATTTATTTGCCAGTTTCTGCGTTGCTGGTTTTATACCTGTTTATCTCCATCTCCCAAATGCAATCTCTGCTTCCTTTCCACCATACCCTTGGTTCTTCTAGTCAACTCTTGTGCTTTTTTCCGTCCTTCAAGCATTTTTTGTTGAAACACTAGTAAAGGTTTCACTGGCACAATCTCTCTGTGGTCTTTATTACCAGAAGAACAAGAAGCAGAAACTCCTCCTGTTTCATAGCTTACATTTTGTTGGACAAACTTTTGTATTTCCTCCTTAGTGTGTTCTGCATCAAAAACAATGATTCCTTCCCTACAGGAAAGAATATTACGAACATAGCTGGATACAGCAGTTTGAATCTCATGCTTGCTTCTCGACATTCCCTAATTAGTGTTACAAATTTAGTCCTCTTCTACCTTGAGTACAGTAAGTAATAATTTTTCATAGCACTCTACTGTCTCCCACTTTTATTACTTTGTCCTTTAGCCACAGTTTTCTCAGAATCAACTCCTTTTGCTGGTAAGATTGCATCTTTACTATAAAAAGTCTGAGTTGCTTTCTCCTGGCTAGGTTTGGAGCATACACACTGTGCCCTTTCAATTAACAGCTCCTGCTGTGAAACACCAGTCCAGTTGCTTATTTGTGCTTTCATAAAGTTAATATAGTCTGTTTCTTCCAGCTTCTCTGGTACAGCAGAAAATCTCAGATTTTCCCTATGTGCTCTGTCCTCTAGTTCAATTTTTTTGAAACATCTTTTCTTGAGCAGTCTCATATTCAACCAACCTTTTACTCATTTCATCCTTAGAGTTTTGCAGTTTTATCACCTCATCTGAATATCTGTTTAAAGCTTCTTCCATTTTATCCAGTCTTTTGTTATTTGAGTTGATATACTCCATCATTGTTCATTTATTTTAATCAGCTCTGAGAACATTTGACTTATTTTTTTCCTGTAGGTTACTGGAAGTCGTCTTGCATCAAAGCTGGAGCTTGCACTGCTTTTTGCTGAACAGTTGCAGAATTCTTCTCATTGTTTTTTTCCTCACCGTTTGTGATTGATTTTCTTTCAGGTTCTCTGCGTTTCTTTTTTGCTGGCATCCAGGCAGTGCTCTTACTAACCAGTTACTGAAATTTACCCCAAAAAATTAGTTTGCAGGCTCTTTCTTCTGAGTTTCTGTTTTCACACTGAGAGAGCTGAAATGAAGCTGTTACTCAATGTGCAGCCATCTTGGGCATCCATTTGTTTGAATGTTTCTGGTACCATGAATGAAGGCTCATGGAAATGCATCCTAGATCTTTCATTTCTAAATCAGTTTATCCCTTCACAACCTGTTACCACTTATTTACTTTTGCAGTTTTTGATGACTCTAGATTTGAAAGATAGTATTCCAATAGCATCAGATTTCAAAAGTGTTTTTAAGGTTTTGTGTGGCTGGATTATACTATCAGTTTTCTGCATTACTGTGCCTGAATTGCACTATCAGATGTTCTTTGTGTTTCACTGTTGCAGTCATTACACTTGGGGTAATCTGCTGGCAGGTTGCCCTCAGTCGGCCTGAATTCCAAAGTCTTGAGTCATACGTCTGTTGCTGTCTCCTCTTCCATGACTTCAGGTCATCAGGGGTATAAAACAAGCAGCAGACGCCATTTTCCTTAGTCTTTCTTGCCGCTGCCCGAAGTAGAAGCATTTCGCAAGTGCCGGTCGGCCAACTCCTGAAATATTCGAGTTTGAGCTTCAGAACTGAAGTCTTCACTAAAGCTAGGTACCCCGTTGGGGAAACTTTTTTCTTCCTCCATACCGATGTCAGAAAAAGTTAATAATTGTATTACTTGTGGGAAGCAAATACCTCATAAGGATTTCCATTTATACTGTATTCCTTGCCTAGGTCCTGATCACAATGTGCCTGGCTGTCGGTTTTGTGCTAGATTTAACCAACACACTATTAAGTGTCGGTATAGTTTTGCCTCTAAGTATTTTGGAAACAGATTTAACTGCCCAGAAATGTAGTCGGATAGCAATCCGACTACTGGAGTACATAAAAAATGCAAAGAAAAGGACAGAGAGAGACAGTCGAGGTCCAAAACCGATGACGAAGCTTCTCCTAAGCCAGTCGCCGGTTCACCGCTACTCAGTGAGGAGCTTTCGCAGCCCCTGATACCCGCTACTTTTGAGTCGCAGGCCCCTACCGACACCCATGTGGAGTCCGGCATGCCGCGACATACTCAAAGTATTGGACCCATGGATGTATCTCCCTTGGATAGGTCCAGAGCTGCTGAGCAGGCACCGGCTTCTGAGGGTGTATTCAGGCCTCAACATTTTTATATCAAACCGATGACAGCTGCAAAACCAAAGACAAAAGCAACTTCTAAAACTAAGAAACTGACACATGAGCCACATGCTCAGGCCTCTATGCCTAAAAAACAGATGACTGAAATGGCTGAAGACCTTATTACCTTGATGAGGGGTTCCCATCCCTCTCCAGATAAGAGGCCTAGGCAAGACACTGATTATGAATCTTCAGATCAGGTTTCTATTTCTTCTGATTCCTCTTCTGATCAGGAATTATCTATACCTCCCTATGAGGATTCTGATGCAGAGGAGTCCATACCATCTGCATCACCTCCTGAGGATTATTCTTTTGGAGAAACCTTGCATACTTTGAGGGAGCATTTTCACTGGGAGAGTCAAG
Source organism: Protopterus annectens (assembly GCF_019279795.1). Lineage (NCBI taxonomy): Eukaryota > Metazoa > Chordata > Ceratodontiformes > Protopteridae > Protopterus > Protopterus annectens. The sequence goes on along the minus strand of NC_056729.1, from coordinate 353,023,199 downwards.
ATTTCTCAGAATCAAAAAAGAGGCTCAGGGATTTCCTTCTTCTCCCTCAGCACAGGCCTTTAGCCATACCCCCTGTTTTAGACATTGTAGATGATGTGTTTTCGGAGTCAAGCTTGACCTCTGACTCCTTACCTCTGGCTCCCAGCAAGCCTGACAGATATTACAGGGTCCCTGACTCACACAAATTTTTATTTAGAAACCCTGCTGCTGATCCTGAAACTATTTCACAGGGTCCAAAGGGAGTTAAGGCCTCAACAGCAAAAAATCCTACCCCCTCTGACAAAGATTCAAGGGCACTGGATAGATGGGGAAAAAAGGTTTATACATCTGCAACCTTGGCAATTAGGGCCTTAAACTGCCAGTTTCACATGCTTAAGTATCAACAACATGTTATGGGATCGCTGAAACAGAAAATGATGTTGATTTCTGAATGTGTTCTGAATGAATCCTCACTCTATGTTTAGTTTTGCTAAATTACTTTTGCACTGTTACTATGCTACATGGGAATAGTTTTCTACATGCTTATAATTTGTATCTTATTGTGCTATTTTTTGTTTTTATTATTTACTAGTATATAGTGGAGCTTTTCTCCTCGGGCCTCTGCTGAAAATGGACATGTATCCAGTCAGACTAGCCCGGTCAACAAATGTAAAATAAAATAAAATGTGCAGAAAATAAAGAATTGCAGGAATTATTGCATGCAGCTGAACAGGTTGGAAAGCATACTTTGCAATGTGGTTTTGATTCTTTAGAGGCCTCCTGCAGGGCCGCAGTTACTGGATCTGTGATTAGGAGGCATGCCTGGCTAAAGGAACAACATTTGCCTGATCATGTTAAAGCTAAATTACTAGATGCACCTTTACAACATGATACTCTGTTTGGTATTAAGTCAGAAGAGGTTTTAAAGAAAATGGAAGACAAAGCTAAGTCTATGCAAACTGTAAAAGACTTCTTACAAGTGCAGCCACCAAGATTCAGTAGACACTGGCCTACAAAAAATTGGTCCTTTCCTGTGTCAGACCGAGCTTAAAGGGGCAAATCCAGACACCCTAAGGGTTCCAGATACCAGGCACAAGATTCATACAGGTCAAAGCAATGGAGTGCTTCTACCTCCAAATCTGGAGGAGATAAAGCGCAAACCTGCAGAAAACAGTCCCAATGACTTCCCTCTGCCTTCACCAAGCACTTACCTTTTGCCAGCACCCTTAGGGGGATAATTAGCACTTTTTGCTAACAATTGGCAGTTAATAATCCAGGACAAGTAGGTGCTAAACATAGTATCACAGGGATACAGATTCCATTTCCATACTCTGCCAATGGCAAATGGTAGGCCAGATCTGCCAAAAAATCAATGGGCAGAGGCTCAGAAACAGTTTACGTCCCTCATGGATATGGGGGCCATTCAGCCAGTACCAGAACAGGAAAAAGGACAAGGTTTTTACTCAGGACTGTTCTTGGTACCCAAAAAGAACAAGGCCTGGCAGCCAATACTGGATTTATCAATTTTGAACACATACCTGGACATTCCAAAATTCAAAATGCTTACTTTGCAGCAGCTTCTGCCCATGCTGGGCAAGAATGCTTGGCTGGTGACATTAGACCTAAAAGAGGCATACCTGCATGTCCCAATAAGGCAATCGTGCAGAAGATACCTCAGACTCAAGGCTGGCTTAATGCATTACCAATTCTCTGCACTGCCCTTTGACTTATCTACTGCACCCAGGGTCTTTACAAAGTGCCTGGCACCAGTAATTGCATTTTACAGACAAAGAAGTATTCAAATATATCCTTACTTGGACGACTGTCTCATTCAAGCAGAGAACAAGGACATTCTTCTTCAACACTTGGTGTTTGCGAAAAGGCTTCTAGCATGCCTAGGGTACACAATAAACAAAAATAAATCACAACTGGTACCCTCTCAAAAGATAACATTCCTGGGTGCAAGCTTGAATACAACTGCCCAGATGGCTTACCTCATGCCAGACAAGCAAAGGCAACTGACTACTTACTTCAAACTGATGGCAACAAAAACCCAGTTATCTGCAAGGCAAATTCTGCAGGTTTTGGGCTTCATGGCATCCTGCATCCTATTGATTCCATATGCAAGACTGCATATGAGGAAACTTCAATGGTATCTAAAAAGTTTATGGAGTCAACATTGTCACAGTCTAGAAACAATGATTCCTCTCATTCCCTGCCTACAACAGGAGTTTCTATGGTGGGCAAAGGCATGCCACCAAAACATGGGAAGGGCCTTCACTCTACCCCCTACCAACCAAACCTTAACAACAGACATATCAGTTTATGCCTGGGGGGCCCACATGGCGGGAAGATGCATTCAGGGCATATGGACCCCAAAACAAATGCATCTACATATCAACCAGAAAGAGATGCTAGCTGTTCAAAATGCCCTGACAGCCTTCAAGGACTTACTTCATCCAGGACAACTACTGATAAAGACGGACAACACCATGGTCATGTGGTATATAAACGAGCAGGGGGGCACACACTCATACCCCCCTTTGCAGATTAGCCATGGCACTGTGGGACACAGCTTTGATTTACCAACTACATCTTCAAGCTCAATTCCTGCCAGGAAAGCAAAATACTCTGGCAGACGATTTAAGCAGAAACATTATGGATCCTCACGAGTGGAAACTAGATCCACAAGTCTTCAGCATGATAACAGAGAAATGGGGGAGCCCAGACATAGATCTATTTGCCTCCCCTCAAAATTATCAATTGAAAAGATTCTGCACAAGGACTTATCACAGACAATCATGGAAAGTGGACGCCCTATCCTTCAGTTGGAAAACCCTATCAGTTTATGCATTTCCTCCACTGCCTCTTCTTCCCAAGGTCCTCCTAAAAGGCAGACAAGAGAAACCAAAGATGATACTAACTGCCCCGGACTGGCCCCGTCAATACTGGTACCCAATCCTAAGGAACTTGTCTCAATACCCAGCTTGGACCTTAACTCAAAGACCTCAACTACTGTCCCAGCAAAACAATCAGATCCTGCACAATCGGCTCTAGACACTGAACATGGCAGCATGGCTGATCATGTAGTTATACAAAAAACACCTCTCAGTAAAGCTGTGATGGATGTCATTTTGGAAGCCAGAAAGCCTAGTACTAGAAAGTCTTATGCTGATAAATGGAAGAGATTCTGTGCTTGGAATCAATCACAAGGAACTGATACAGCAGAACCAAATATTCTTCAGATATTACAATACTTGACTGAGATGCTTAACAAAGGCCTATCTTTATCATCAATTAAAATCCATGCCTCTGCCATTTCGGCTCATTACAATACAGAGCCACCAATCTTTTCTCATCCTTTACTAAAACAGAATCTTAGAGGAGCCAAAAATGTAAGGCCTCCTAGAAGATCACCAATACCTGCATGGGACCTCAATTATGTGTTGGAAAAGCTCACCTTGCCTCCCTTTGAACCAGCTGCTACTGCTGATATAAAGTTTTTATCATGGAAAACAGCTCTGCTACTGGCAATTATTTCAGCAAGAAGAGTCTCAGAGCTACAGGCCCTCATGGCTCTGGAGCCTTTTATCTTATTTTACCCAAACAGTCTGAGGACAAATCCAACATTTATGCCTAAGGTGGTTTCCAGTGTGGCTCTTAACCAAACTATTCATCTGCCAACCTTTTATCCAAATCCGCAGAACAAGGGGGAGAGAATTCTGCATTCCTTGGATGTACACAGACAGCTAAGATTCTACTTGAACAGGACTAAAGCTCTAAGAAAAACTGAGTAATTACTAGTGACATATGCTGCAGGATCAGAAGGAAAGGCTATTTCAAAGTGGATAAGCCATTGCATTTGTTTCTGCTACTTACACCATGGTAAACCTGTGCCCAAGGGCATTAGGTCTCATTCCACCAGAGCTACAGCTACTTCAGCAGCCTTTCCTCAGAGGAGTACCAACCAAAGACATTCTAGAGGCTGCTACTTGGAGTTCTGTTCACACCTTTACAAAGCATTATCATTTGCTTCTCTACTCTAAGTCCAGGGCAGGCTTTGCCACTGTAGTTCTGCAGGGCCTTATAGCCACACCTAATGCTGTTTAGCTCCAGCTTCCCAACCATAGCTTTGGGATTCTACCCAAATGTAATGACTGCAATAGTGAAACACGATGAAAATAGTACAGTTGTGTACACTTACCATAAATGTAGATGTTTGAGTGTATTCACTGTTGCAGTCCAGGTTACCCGCCCGCCATCCCCCTTTCATTCTGGTGTTTATCTTTACTTCTCTATCTTCTACAACCTATGTGATGTATTTGCTTGTAGATGAAGGTAAAGTTTATATTGATGCATGTATATATATATATATATATATATATATATATTACTGCTACCGTTTTGGGGGCACCTGATATCTGGGGCAAGAAAAACTAAAGAAAATGGCTTTGGCTGCTTGTTTTATACCCCTGACGACCTGATGTCATGGAAGAGGAGACAGCAACTGACGCAGGACCCAAGACTTTGGAATTCAGGCCAACTGAGGGCAGCCTGCCAGCAGATTACCCCAAATGTAATGACTGCAACAGTGAATACACAAACATCTACATTTATGTTAAGTGTACACAACTGTACTTTCTCTGCCTTACCCCTTGGAATAACCACTGCCCCAAGGGTGTTGCAAACTGTCTAGCTCAAGTTTATTTGGACAACTAGCTTATTTTACAGTCATTTTCAAGGTATCGGGACTCTCTTACTTGGGTGAGATATGTCCTTCACAAACTGGAATTTCAGGAGAACATTCAAATGCCTTGTTTGACTCCTCCCCATAGCATTGTTTTCCTGGAGTGTCTCTTTGAACTGAGGTGTCTAGGAAACACTCCAGCATTGTTTTCCTGCAGTGTCACCTGGATGCCTCAGTTCAAAGAGCTTTTCTTCTACAGGAAAAAGATCTATATCTATATCTGTCCCCTAGATTTTTCATTCAGTCCTGGACTTCAGCAAGGGAATTTCTCAGGATACTAGGATTCATGGTGTCTGAGTCTCTAATTCCTCTAGAAAGACTATGCTTGAGAAATATTTGATGTTATCTGAAATATATATATGGTACTAGCGTCAATGCCTCCCTGACCTTTCAGATTCCACTTTTGGGATTTGTAAGAAGGAAACTGCTTTGGTGGAGAAACCAGTTTTACCTGAATCAAGGCCTCCCATTCTCCCTTCCATCTCAAGCACAGTCTGTACCAATGGACACTACAGACTTTGCTTAGGAGCTATGTTTGTGGAAATAAAGGTACATGTTCTTTGTAACAAAAAAGACAGACTGAAACACATGAACTTAAAGGAGATCTTGGCAGTCATAAATACCTCAATACTCTCAATCATCTGTGGTCCCCTGGTCCTCTACAACTGATTACAGACAATACCACAGTCGTGTGGTACATAAACGGGGGAGGGGGTTTCCGGATCTTGCCATCTGTGCAGATTAGCCATGGTAGCTTGGGATATACCAGTCTAACGCAATCTCACTCCACAGGCATCTTACATTCTAGCAGAGCAAAAAACACAGTGGCAAACATACTGAGTAGGACCAGGACAGACCCTCACAAATGGAAACTGAATCAGGGGGTCTTCCAGGAGTGGATCCAGCTGTGAGGAACATCTCACGTAAATATTTTTGGTTCCTTTCTTAAATTGGCAAAATTCTGCTCCAGGACTCCTTGCACATAGGCCTAGAAAACAGATGCACTGGCTTTTTCCCTGAACAGAAATGTTCTTGTATGCTTTTCCACTGATATCCAGTGTATTTCTGAAGATTCAGAAAAACTCTCCAAATATTATTGTGGTGACTCCCTCCCAGCCCAGGCAACAGGAGTTCCCCCTTCTTTTGGAAATGGCTAAGGGCAATTACCACTAGCTTCCTTACAGACCAAATCTACCTTACACAACACAAAGGTTGTTTGCTGCACCCCAGCCTGAAATCACTGCATCTAACTACCTGGATGATAGAGGTTTAATATCTTTCAGGCATCTATTTTATTAGGACTTACTATAGGTGTTAAAGAAGACAAGGAAACTTGCTAACAAGAAATTATACAATAATATATACTTGTATACATATATAATTCAGATCAGCACTCAAACTATAGCTACTCAGCAATTCAACTTGTATCTGTACCTCTTACTCTTTCTCTGACACTGCACACCTCCCTACTTAGATCTTGCTTGCTATCAATTTTTTCCTATGATTCTTACACTGACTCTCCACTGCTCAAACTTAATTTAACTTTTCGGCAATAGTCTAATGTCCCATTAATGCCCAACTCGTACTCACTCTACTGTTACCTGCTAACTACTGATCCTCTGTCTCAAACGACCAATTCTTCTTATTGAACCTGTAATTAACTCATCCAGTGCTCACTAAGTAGGAATAATGAGACTTTGATACTGTCATACTATTGCTAAGGTAGTATACTTAGAGTATTTTATTCTTCAAAGAATATGCAATGCTTGACATCCTGTACTGTATTAACTCATATGTACTCTTCATTAGTGTAGTAATTTTTTATCCAGTATTTAGTTTTGTGGAGCTTTTCTCCCCGGGCTTCCTCTGAAAAAGGGCTTTCACTCATTTGGACACTCCCGGTCAACAAATGTCAAATAAAATAAATACATTAGTAAATGGAAAATATTTTCAAGGTAGTGCCAAATCAAGAAGCAGGACCTTTTTAATGCTAACATTTTTCTGGTTCTGCAATCTTTGTGTGAATTATTATACTCTGACCTTTGTTGCTCCTTTGTCAAAGTTCATTTGTCAAACATTTCAGTATATGTGCCAGTGAATCTCCATTTTTCAATGCACTCATATGATAAAATGTTTTGAAAGAGGTTCCTAATACCCATTCACATAGAAAATATATGACACCTGCTTGGGATCTTAATTCTGTTTTGGAAAAATTAACTCTTGCTCCATTTGAACCAGCTTATCAAGCTGGTTTGAAGTTCGTAACTTGGAAAACAGTTTTATTGATTGCGTTGATTTCTACAAGAAGAGTGGCAAAACTCTGCTCTGGGACTCCTTGTACACAGGTCTGGAAAACAGATGCATTGGCATTTTCACTGAACAGAAATGTTCCTGTATGCTTTTCAACTGATATCCAGGGTCTTTCTGAAGATCCAGAAAAACTCTCCAGATATTATTGTGGTGACTTCCTCCTGGCCCAGGCAGGGTTGCTTTCTTGGTGGGACAATCTTACCTCATTTTCCACAAAGATAGGATTTTTTGGAGACCTGATCCTTCATTTATGCATAAAGTAATATCCAAGTTTACTTTGAGACAAACTATCCATTTCCCTGTTTTCTTTCCAGAACCTAAATGAGGGAGAAAGGCTTATTCATACTCAGATAACTCAGAGTCTATACTAATAAAGCCAAAAAAAAAAAAAAAAAACTTCAGAAATTCTGGCCAACTACTGATTTCTTAAAAAGGTAAACAATTAAAAAAAACAGCCTGTGCCAAAGCAGACCATTTCCAAATGGGTCAAGGCACATTATGCTAGGACCTTGGCTTCATCACTGGCTTCTTGAAAAAGGGTGGACATTAGAAATATTCTAGGGGCAGTATCTTATTCCTCTGTACATATTTTTGCAAACCACTACAAACTAGATTCCTTTTCCATGTCTAAAGTAGATGTTACTAGGGCCATTCTCCAGGAGTTCTTAGACCCTCATCCTTCCTCCTCCCTAGTCTTGCAAGCTATAGTAATCTACCCATTTAGCTAACACTACTGCAACAATGATGAAATGTTGAACATAGTACAGTTATAGAAGTAAACGTGCCATAACAGTAGATGTTTGAATGATCACTGCTGCAGAAGCTGCAGTTTCCACCCCCACTTATTTTTTGTGTGATTTTGTTGCCAGGGTGCAGATACTAATTTTCATTACATAACATTTCTTAAACAAACTTATATTATTGCTCAACACACAGACAAACATAATTAGCAGAAAAGAAAGCAAATCATTTTAACATTTTGCATTCAAATACAATATGCATCACATGTATTTACTTTGCTACTATCATCAGTCCAACCTTACAAAAAAGTGCTGAATTCCTGCCTTCTCTTAAACCTTACTCCTCCTCATGAACATTATTATGTATGTTTTGTTACCACAATTTCCATTTTCTTCTATATAATTTGCTCCTTCCCTTTTCTAAAGACCCCTTTTCCAGTTCTTTTACCTCTTTTATAATATTCAATATCTTAAATATGGTTGGTGTAGATCTTGCTTTCCATTTTCTTGTAATTGCTTTTTTTTTTTTGCCAGCCAATGGAATTAAACTTAATAAGGCCCTGGTATATTTAGGTAAGTCAGATCTTGTATCCCAGATCAAAAGAATCATTTCCTTACTTACAGCCATTTGATCACCCAATATTTCTGATAGAGTACTGTGTAGGGAATTTTTAAACTCCACCAGTTCATCACACATCCAAAACATATGTTCCCAGGTACCTGTTTCTTCTCTATCACACCTCCAACATTAGCTTTGTACCTGAGGAAAAATCCTTTGAATTGTGCTTGGCATATAAAAATACCTGTGCAAATGCCTTTAAGCAAAGATTTTAACCTTTTAGACTTGGTTGCATACTTGGGAGCCTTACATATATCTTCCAATTGTTTTCTTGTAAATTGCTTTTCCAGTCTCTCTTCCCAATCTTTTCTAACCTCCTCTGATTGATTCTTGTAGTTATTTATTTATTTATTTATTTATTTAACATTTTTTGACCGGGAATGTCCGACTAGGTTCCACAGAGCCTGTTTTCAGCGGAGGCCCGGGGAGAAATGCTCCAGATGCATGTCTTTGGAATGTGGGAGGAAACCGGAGTACCCGGAGGAAACCCACGCGAACACAGGGAGAACATGCAAACTCCACACAGAAGGCACCCCAGCCGAGAATCGAACCAGAGAACCTCTTGCTGTGAGGTGACAGTGTTAACCACTGCACCACTGTGCCGTTATGATGCAATCTTTTATATGCCCTAATAGTTATCCCTTTTTTAACAGCTGATTCAGTTCTAGATTCAATTAAAAACTCCACCAGAGCATGTCTTTCACTTAAAATTCCCTATATCACTTTATTTTTGCCTTTACTCTGACATCAAGCCCTCATAGGGAAGGCAGTCTCTAGCTATAATCCAAATGTCTTCTTGGTCTTATCCCACTCTTATTAATTTTTCTACCTAAGTTATTTGTTCACAATATCTTGGTTCCTTTTCCAGGATTCTCCAGTAAATTCCAGGCCAATCTTTGCCTTTTTCTGTACTTTTAATTGCAGTCATCCCTAATGGCCAAATCTCTTTTCTCCATTGTAGTATTGGATTAGTTCTTTGAGTGCTTAATGATGCTTTCTGAATATAATATTCTGTATTGTTGTTGTTCTCTTTAAGGATCTGCATCCAAAATTCTACCGTCCCTCTATTGCTTTAACTTCCCCCTTGCTTCTTCTTCATCTGCTTCCACTTTGAATTATAACTTTCTGCTCGTGTTTTGTATATGAGTTTTAATTGTGTATATGTAGAATATCCATTCAAATCAGGTAAACCTAAACCACCTTGCTCTATTGGAGGATCAGATTATCCCACTTAACTCTTGCCCTCCCAGATAAATTCCTCCAATTCTTTATTAATTATTGTTCACAACCTCTCCATGGATTGCTAAACGCATACCTGACCTGTATACAAGACTAAATGGTTGAAAAAAATCTTCACTGTTTGTATCATACTATCAATATCCATAAATAATAGTTTCCAGTTTACAAAATTTTGTATAACTTTTTGTTTAGTCTCATCCTACATATCCTTAGCTACCATAACAGAAGCCTTTTTAATCTATACTCTTAAATACTTTATCTTATCATGTTCCCATAAATATGGGTATTGCTGAACCAATTTGTGTGTGGGTAAATAATTTATGGCTATAGGATTTGCTTTATCTTCATTCATTTTATATCCTGGAAAGACATGAAACTGCCTCAAAATCATCCACAACACTGAGGTGTCCTTTTCTGCATTTATCAGGTACAAAATAATATCATCTGCAAATGAAAACAACTTTTCTTGATTATCATACCAATTATATATTTCTGTTTCTGAGTCCCTTATTTTCTTTGTCAATGGCTCTAAATATAAAATAAATAAGAAAGGGAAGAAGGGGGAAAGAGGACACCCCTGCTTCTTCTGTTCAAACACAGCCTAAGAGGAACCCTTCTACTTTAATTCTTGCCTCCAATCCTACATATATGCTTCTAATTAACCTTATTGTTGCATCAGGGAATGCAAATGATTCTAATACCATACTCATAAAATTACAGATTGCTCTGTCAAATACTTTCTCTGTATCAAGACCCACCAACAATTGAGGTATTTTCTTACATTCTGCTTCCCTCTTGATCATCATTGTTCTATTAATTTTGTCAAATGGTTGCCTCCCCTGCACAAAACCACACTGATGTGTAGCTATCAATTTTGGCAACACATTTGTCATTCTTTTAATTAGTATAGACATAAACACTTCATAATCATGGTTTAAAATTGAAATGGGTCTGTATAAACATGGGTCTGAAGGGTCTTTGCCATCTGTAGGTAACACAGCCACCTCAGCTTTCTTCCAAGATGTTGGTGCTTCCCATCTTTTTAAAATACTGTTAAAATCTTCCAGATCTTTATGACTTTCTTCCTTCCTAATTTCCAAACTTCCACAGGAATGGTTTACCATCAAAATTGCAAGTGAAGGTTTGACAACCACATGATGTCAAAATTTGGTTGGCTTAATCTGTGTTGTCGAATCTTCATTTGTGTGAGTCCTGGCTCAATGAATACACCGTGCATTCACACACACATGGTTGACCTTATGTCAAGAGATCTCGGTACAGTGTGGAGCAGGAAATTTGCCCTTTTCCCCACTGTACTGCATTCTTGGAGTTGGAATATGTAATATGCAGGGGTGTGGGGGGTACAAGGGTCTGCCCCCTTACATTACATGATGTGCAGTGTCTGACTGCAGTCTACAGATGTCGAGAAAGGTTGAATTTGCTTAAGGAAATGTGTTTGCGACATTCTCACCTTTTCAACATTCCACTCTGAACATATTTCAGGTAGGAATTTATTTTGAATGTCGACTGTTTGATAGTAAACCCATAGGAATACCATCTGTTCCTGGAGAGTTTCCTGAAGATTGATTATACATCTGTTTTTATCTCATCACCTCCAGTCTTCACGGTTTGTTGTTGAGCTTTATCTACCTCTAACTTTGGCATAATTAAGTCTTCCATGAATAATTCCATTTGTACTCTTTCTTGATTTCCACATTTCTCTGCGTTATACAAATTTTCTTAACATTTCAGGAATATTTCTAAAACCTCTACATGATCTCTGATTATTTTTCTTGATATAGGTTCTATAAGTTTAGTAACATCCCTCTCAACATTCTGTTGCCCAAGTTAATGTACTTAATGTATTTTAGGTACTGGTGGTGGTATTAAAAATAGTTGTTTAGCTGCAATGTTTCTAAACTTATACATATTATCCAGATACTCCCTTACTTTCTCTTTAGCTGTCTGCATTTACTCCTCCTTTTGTTCTGCAATATTCCCTTTATTGTGCAATACTTTAACCTTTGTCAGTCCTTCTAAGTAATTTCTATTACTTCTTAGCCATATCTTTCTCTTTTATTCAGACCCTATTTTTAAACTCCATTTTCATTTTATCCCAGTGACTAGCTATAACTTACTAAGATATTCCACTGCCCATTCCCTAAATTCCTCTTTTTAACAGGTAGGTGGGAAAGTTCCAGTGTCTTATTTTCCTTCATTACCTTGCATTTTTATCTTAATTTTTATTGATGCATGATCGGAAATAGTTATTGGATAGGTGTGTGTGTCGAAGCTTTCAATTAAATGAACATGCCATATGAAATGTAATTTCTATCGAGTCTAGTCCAGTCATTGTACCTTAGGGAATAATGTAAATTCACTCTACATTCCTACTACTGAATTCACATCTTGTACACCAAATATTTTCAGAAATTTCTTTAAAAATTAACTATCTTTTGTTATATTGTCCCTTCTAGGTCCCCCTGATACATCCTCACTATTGTAAATCAAATTCTAGTCCCCACCTGTAAATAATATTCTCCTGATGTAAGCTGATTATTTCTGCAAAAAAATTCTAAGTTTCATAATGGTAGTTTTCAATCAGATATAAATACATGCCATTATAATCCTTCTCCCTTGACAATAGCCCATTACTACAACAAATTTATGATTTCTGTCTTTTTTCTCATCTCCCACTATTGGAGCCCCTCTAGCAATTAGTGTAATTACTCCCCTTTTCCTCTGTCCCTGATACTCTGCTGAATATCTATTCTGAAATCCTCACTTTGTCAAATTCACATGCTCAATTTTTTTCTCAAATGTGTTTCCTGCAGTGTTGCTATTTTCACTCTGCATTTCTTAATATATTTCAATACTCTTACCTTTTTATCTATACCCGTAAGGCCATTCACATTCCAGGACAATATGGACAGCATAGCCATCATGATCAAAAGCTATTGATCCCACCTATTATAAATGACAGTTTTTTGAATGTTTATTTCCACTTTTCTGTTACATGCATATACTAATGTTTAGCAAGCTGATCTTTGTACACTTGATTCCCCTCATCTCCATCTGAACCTATGTCACATTTTCAAGATGTTTTATTTTAATGAAAACCCTCAAACAAAAAAACTAAATACAAAACACCCCTGTCCCCTATTAATTTGGAACAAAAATACAAATCTTTGTATATGTCTTCAAAACTTAAAAGTTTAACCTCTAGAAGGGAACAATTGCCACCAAATTTACAGCTACGCCTACAGACATTATCTAACCTAAAATTCAGGTTACCCATGCTAAAGCGCATGCTGCAGCTTCTCCTCACAATTACACTGATTGTTGTTTGCTCTTTTTTATCTCTCTCCCCCTCCCAGATATGAAAAACAGTTTGTATGCTTTCAGAAAACATTAACTTTTAGCCCTAAGAAAAAGTGCACTGGCTTTCTTTCAATAAAACTAACACTGTCTGAGCACGGAGTAAAACTAAATTGTACACTGTGCTATTAACTGTATTAAAGTATTAAAAATGCTATGGAGGTTGTTGCCTCTTATTCACATCCCATAACTTCAAACTTAATTTTTTCATTGAATCACTTGCCATTGTACCCTTAAATTTTGAATTTCCCTCAGCAAAGAATACTCACAGTTCTCAAGATTAACTGCTTGCATGTCTCCATGGAAATGTACTCAGTAATGAGTCTGTACATTTTAGAAAAGAATGAATAGCTGCTGACATATCGACTCTACTGAACATTTGCCAGTGGAAAATAAACAAGATAATATTTTTGCAGTAGTAAGAAGCTTATCATTTTCTGGGCATTCATCACTTTGGCTTGTTTTTAAAGCTTACATGCTTACAAAAACACCTGTTTACAGCTTAAGCCAAAGGTAACAGTCTAGACTTCCAAGATGTCTGAACACTGAGTAGCAGCTTAATTGTAGCTCTCCTAGTGTAAAAACAGAAACTCAGCAGAGAAAGTCAGTAGACTTACATTTCTGGGTACATTTCAGTAACTTGCTAGTAAGTGCACTGCCTGGATGCCAGGAAAATAGAAATACAGAGGACCCAAAATGAAATCAGTTATAAAAAGTGAGGAAAAACACTGTCTGGGAATAGTACTGCAGCTGTTCAGCAAACTCCAGACATGACTTCCAGTAACCTAGAGGAAAGTATAAGACAACTGCACATAGACCTGATTAAAATAAACAACACACTGATGCAGTACATCCACACAAATAAAAAGGTGGAAACAATGGAAGCTGCTTTAAACAGGTGTTCAGATGAGATGAGAAAACTGCAAAAATAAGAGGTCAAAATGAAGAAATGTTTGGCTGAATATAAGACTGTTCAAGAAGAGATGTTTCAAAAATAATAGAATTAGAGGACAGAGCACTTAGGGAAAACCTGAGATTTTCTGCTGTACCAGCGAAGCTGGAAGGAATAGACTATATTAATTTTATGAGAGCACAAATACGGAACTGGACTGGAATTCTATAGCAGGAGTTCTTAATTGAAAGGGCACATCATGTGTATGCTCCAAAACTGGCTTTGAGAAAGCAGCCTAGACCTTTAATGGTAAAGATGCAATCCTACCAACAGAAGGAGTTAATTTTGACAAAACTGTGGCAGAAGGACAAAGTACTAAAGGTTGGAGACGGTAGGGTGTTTGTGGAGAATGATTACTCACTGTACACCAAGCAGAAGAGGAGCAAATTTATTTCACTATTCAGGGAATGTTGAGAAACAGGCATGAGATCAAACTGCTGTACCCATCTATCTTCAAAATATTATTTCCTGGAGGGATGGAGTTATTTTTTTCTGCAGTACATGTTAAGGAGGAAATACAAAAGTTTGTCCAACAAAAAGTGAGCTGTGGAACAGAAGGAGAGTCTGCTTCTTGTTCTTCTAATAATAAAGACCACAGAGAGACTGTGCCAGTGAAACCTTTTCCAAAGTTTCAACAGAAAGTGCTTGAGAGAAGGAAAAAAAAAGCACAAGAGTTAACTAGTATGCTAGAACTGAAACTGAGTCAGGATTTGGGAGATGGAGATGAACAGGAATAAAACTAGTAACTTGGAATTATACAAATGTGGGATTACAAAGCAATGATTATATTTGTGAAATATGACAGAACAAGAACTGCTGAAAATATTGGACTTTTTTGGACATTTTAAATTTGTAGGGGACTATAAAGCATATTACTTACTTCATGTCTTTAATGTTCGGAAAAATACTTAGGAGAGCAGAAAAGGAGGGAGGAAGTTAACTAAGTAAAATAATTTTTTTTTCTTAAAAGTAATATTTTTATACTTCATGATTTTCTTTGCATGCTATAAAGTAAAGTTTTCTCCATTATTTTAAGTGCAGTGGGGATAGTAATGTAAACAAGTGCTCCTGTTTTTTTTCTTTCCTTTTTCTCATTGTTCAGTTTTAAGAAATGTAGGCACTGCAGTGTAAAAAAGAAGAAAATTCTGCTCAAAGGAGCATGACAAAAGAAAAATGTATGTAGTTTTTCTCATTCTTGCATAGGGGAATGACTGGATTAAGGCCATTATCTTAATCTAGTAAGTTTTAAGAGAAAGCAAGCAAATAAAAAGCAACATTGAATATTATAAAGTTTTTTTCTAGCAAATAAACATATGCTTAGTAGCAATTCTGTACCTGGTCCTCATGTCTCCATGGAGGCAATCCGATAAAAGGAAATGACTAGGAAATAATGTTTCCTGAAAGCATTCAAGTGTTTTCCCAGCTGGGTGAGCTATGAGATAAGACATAACCAGACAGCACTTAGCAGAAACACAGACTGTACCATGCAGCTTAACATGGATGACCTTTCTTTTAGGTTAACCCAAACCTGTTAGTCTGGCTGTGAGTTTGGGACACATTTTCCTATTAGGAGGGTATAACTTCAGTACTTGAAGATGTACATAGTTTTGTGTGTTAGTATTAAGTTAATAGGTTTAGGGGGTATTGGGGTGCATTTGCTTTTTTTGAGGACTTTCAATAAAACAAAGTTTTGTAAGATGTGACATAGGCTCAAATGGATATGAAAGAAACACAGTATAAAAGATCAAACTACCAAACAGTGTATGCATGTAACACAAAAGCTAGAACTAAAAGCTGTTACACACAAAAGGTGGGAATAATAACTTTTTAACACAATGATGCTTTCTGTGAGCGACCAGGGAGTTTACGAGCAGGGCAATGATAGCATTTGCATTCCCTGATAAAATTATAAGGCTGACTAGGGGGATATGTGAGGGATTGGAGATGAAAATGAATATGGGTGGCTTCCTGTCTGAAAATTTCTGCTTGAGCAGAGAAACCAGGCATGGGTGTCCTCTTTCCCCTTTGTTATTTGAATTATATTTAGAGCCATTGGCAAAGAAAGTAAAGGACTTGGATATTCAAGGATATAATTGGTATGGTAGTGAAGAAAAGTTGGCTCTATTTGCAGATAATATTATTTTATACCTGACAAACCCAGAAAATGACATTTCAGTGTTGTGGAGCATTTTGAGGCAATTTCAGATTTTCTCAGGATACAAAATTAATGAAGCTAAAACAAAGGCAATAGCTGTAAATTACATACACACACAAATTGGTTCACCAATATCCATATTTATGGGGACATGATAAAATGAAGTACTTAGGAGTGTGGGTTAAAATGATTCCAGTGTGGCAGCTAAGAATATGTGGGAAGAGACTAAACAAAAAAATGCAAAAACTGAGAAATTGGAAGCACTGTTATATTGATAAGGATAGTAAAATACAAGCAGTTAAAATGTTTTAGTCCTATACACAGGTCAGGAATATTTTTTTTTATCAACCAGAGAAGTTGTGGATAGCAGTTAATAAATAGCTGAAGAATTTTATCTGGGAGGGGAAGATGGCAACAGTCAAGTGGGATAATCTGATTTTTTTCAATAGAACAAGGTGGATTGGGATTACCCAATTTGAAGGAGTATTTCAGAGCTACACAGTTAAGGCTGCTATACATAGCAAAAGCAGAAATCTATAATTCAAAATGGAAAGGGTTGATGATGAAATGGGAGAAGCTGAAGAAACAAGGAGAGACTGGGATTTTGGATGCAGATCTTTAAGGAGAATAACAATAATCATACAAAATATTATATTCATAAAGTATTCTATGAATTAAACCAACATGGGAATTATGAAAGGAGATTCTGCTGATAGGGATGACTGCAATTAGGGATACAGACAATAGGCAAGAGGGGGCTAGAATTTATTGGAGAAACCTGGGAGGGGAACTAAGGTGTTGGGAGCAAATAATTAGAGGGAAAGGCAATAGAATGGGAAGATGCCAAGAATTTATTTGGACTGCAGGTTAGAGATTGCCTTTCCTATCAAGGACTGATATCAGAATATAGGCAAAAAGAAAGAAATAAGAGAATTCGAAATGAAGCACCAGCAC
This sequence comes from Protopterus annectens, assembly GCF_019279795.1. NCBI lineage: Eukaryota > Metazoa > Chordata > Ceratodontiformes > Protopteridae > Protopterus > Protopterus annectens. Next base: position 353,006,126 of record NC_056729.1, on the reverse strand, counting down.
TGGCAGAAGCTGCTGCTAAAAAAAGAATAACTAGCAGAGCATATAAAATATTCCATGATAACTATAAGAATCAAGAGGAGATTAGAAAGAATGGATAAGAGAGATTGGATAAGCAATTCACATATAAACAATGAGGATATATGTATGTCTCCCAAATATGCAACAAAATCTAGACAATTTAGGATTTTTGGTTGTAAATGTTTACACAGATACTTTTATACCCCAAGTAGATGCCAGGGAATTTTTTCCTCAGTTAGACAGCAAATGCTGGAGGTGTGATGTGGCAGAAAGGGGTAATGGGGAACATCTTTTCTGGGAGTCTAATGAGTTGGCAGACTTTAAAGATTCCCTGCAAACTACTCTATCAGAGATACTGGGTGAGCAAATTGGTGTATCTAGGGAAATTATTTTTCTTAGCTGAGATACAGAATTGCCTAGACATAGGCCTTGCTCAGTCTAATTATAGTGGCTGCCAAAAAAGCAATTACTAGAAAATGGAAATCAAAGTCTAAACCAACTATACATGAAGTAGTGAATATGGTAATAGGGATTAAAAAATGGAATTGGAATCTTTAGAAAAGGGTGGGAGTGAGTTATATAATAAAAAAATGGGAATTATGTGAAAATACATATGGGGAGGATGAGGTTTAAAAGAAGGCAGGATTTAACGAGTTATGTAATGTTTGACTGATGATTGGGTAGATTATAAGTGATGTATAATTCTTGCAACTAAGATTATGTCAGTATGGTTTGTTTTCATTTATAAGTGAATTATTATACATTATATAAATGTATGTTTGCCTGTCTCATAAGTAATTTAATAAATATGTTTCTTGTTTTAAAAAAGCCAAAGGTAGTAATCTAGACATTCACCCTTGTAAAATAAAAATAGAAAATATTCTAATTATACATATAATATAATCAGTGTGCTTTTACACCTCATCCCCACCCCAGCAGCCCAAGATCATAAGTATATGAACATTAAACTTGCTTTTGTCAAGCCTTTTTTTCTCTTGTTATACTTTACAACCTATATTTCTTACAACTAAAAAAGTACTTGTTTAGTTTAATATCTTCAAAACATACAGCAGTCACTGAAAAGACATCCCTACGTTTAAAATGCCCCTGACTGCACACTATACAGAATTGTTGTACTGTATATAACATGCAGTTTATGTAATGAAATGTTTTATGCAAATACTAATAAGAGCAAAACATTTTCTTTTTTACAGTTAGTTTTACCCTTTTAGTGTCCTAAATATTTATGATATAAAGTGAAGTATATGCCTTACAGTCCACCTACAAGTTTAACACAAGTCCAGTGTTTTCAGCCAGTTTTTGTTATAAAGCCATATTTCACAAATGTGATGAGATGTGTTATAGTCTTATATCTATTCACTAATTTCAGAGTTGGTGAGCTTCTTCCTGGTCATCTCCATGTCCAAGTGCAAGGTACTGCTGATTCTCTTATTCAACTCCTGTGTTTTTTTTCTGTTTCCCAAGCATTTTCCTTTGGAACACTGGAACAGGTTTCACTGGCAAAGTATATTTATGAACTTTACCCTCAGAAGAATGATAAGCAGAGTCTCCTTCTGCTTGCTGACTCACTTTTTGTTGGATAAACTTTATTTCTTCCTTAGCCTGTTTTGCATCAAAAAGTGACGTTGATCCTCTAGGAAAAAGTTGTATACAGCAGTTTGAATCTCACACCTGCCTCTCAGCATTCCTTGATTGCTGGGATAAATTTGCTTCTCTTCTGCCTGGTGTACAGTGGATAATCATTTTCTGCAAACACTCTGCTGTCTCCAATTTTTAATACTTTGCCCTTCTGCCACAATTTTCTCAAGATGAAGTCTTTCTGCTAGTATGATTGCATCTGTACTAATATGGGTATTGGCTGGCTTCTCATGGCCAGGTTTGGAGCATAAACAGTATATGCTCTTTCAAATAACAAATTCTGCTTTGGAGCATTAGTCCAGATTCTTATTTGTTCTTTCAAAAAATTAATACAATCTGTTCCAGCCAGTTTGCCCAGTACAGCAGAAAATCTCAGGTTTTCTGTACACATCCTATCTTCTAACTCTACCAGTTTTAAAACAGTTCTTGAGAAACATATTCGCACAGCTTTTTCCTTCATGCCATCATCTGATTTTTGCAGTTTTATCAGTTTGTCTGAATGGCTAGTTAAGGCTTCTTCTATTTTTTCCAGCATTTTGTTGGTTGAATTGATATATTATTTAAATATTTCGTTTATTTTAATCACCTCTGAGTACATTTGATTTATTTTTGCTTCTAAATTACTGGAAGCCATCTCTTGAATCAAAGCTGAAGCTTGAACTACTTTTTGTTGAGCAGCTGCAGAATCCTTCCAAAACATTGTTTTCTGTTCACCTTTTCTGCTTGATTTTTTTTTCAGGCTTTCCAAATTTCTTCTTTGCTGGCATCCAGGTAGTGTATTTACTAGCCAGTAACTGAATTTTACCAAGGGGAAAAAAAAAAATATATATATATATATATATATATATATATATATATATATATAGTCAATGGTACTCATTTGTTTATTTCTGTTTTCTTGCTGGGTGAGCTGAAGTTATGCTGCTGATCACTGTGCAGTCATCTTGGATGTCCTTTTATCACATAACATTGATCTCTTCTGGGGCTCTAGTTCTAAAAGGCTTGGTGCTCAGAAACTAGGTTTCTCCATAATCTGCTTAAGTGTCCAGTTGTCCGGGTGCATGAAAGATACCTTTAAGCTTTGGAAGTTGGCCAGGTGCTATATCATATGCAGGATATATCTAATATAGCTAAGACTACTGCAGCAGAGATCATTCAAATATCTACTGCTATTGTAAGTTTACTTACACAGCCGTACTTTCTGCATTGTTGTTTTTGTTCTCCTTATGGACCTGTATCCAAAATCCTACCATTTTCTAATTTCTCAAACCCCCCCTCCCCCCTTTATCACCATCCCTTGTCTCTTTGAATTGATTTGTAACCTGTTTTTTTATGTATATCAGCCTCACTTGCATATCAGATAATCCCAAACCACCTTGTTCTGTGAGAAGAATCAATTTATCACAATTACCTCTTTCCCTCCCAAATACTTTATTCAACTCTTTATTCATTGTCAGCCGCAAGTTCTCACTTGGTTGATAAAAATTTGCCTGTCCTGTGTATAAAACTAAAGGCAATAAAAAACATTTTCGCTGTATTTTACTATCCATATCCATAGTAAGGAGCTTCCAGTTTCTTCATGTTTGTATTATCCTTTTGTTTAGTCTTTTCCCACATATCTTTATTTTCCATTATATAATCTCTTCTAATCCATACACCTATATATTTCAACTTATGTCCCCATAAGTATTGGTATTGCTGGGGAAATTAATGTGTAGGTGCATAGTTTACTGCTATATCCTTTGTCTTTTCTTTGTTATTTTTATATCGTGAAAAGACCTGAAATTGTCTCAAAATGTCCCACATCAGGATATAGATTGCCTTCCCTATCAAGGATTGATATCAGAGTACAGGTAAAAAGAAAGAAATAGGGGGATCCTAAGTGAAAGACCACAACTGATAGAGTCTTTAGTAGAATCTAGAACAGAAGCTGCTGTTAAAAAGGGAATAATTAGTAGATAACTATAAGACTGAATCAGAGGAGATTAGAAAGGATTTGGAAGAGAGATTGAATAAGCAATTCACAAAGAGCAAAGGGGGATATATGTATGCCTCCAAAATATGTAACAGGTGTAGAAGATTTAGGATATTTGCTTGGGAGTGTTTATATAGCTATTTTTAGTCTCCAACGATTTTTTTCTCAAGTAGATAGCTAATGTTGCAGGTTTGATGGGGGAAGAAAGAGGTAACTGGGAACATATTTTCTGGGACTGTAATGAGCTGGCAGACTTTAAAGTTTCCCTGAAGACTACTCTGTCAAAGATACTGGGTTAGGAAATTGGTATAACTAAGAAGATTATTTTTGAGCTATGATACAGAATCATAATTGCCTAGATGTAGTAAGAATGTGGAACATTTGGGAACTGTGTTTTGCATTGGTAACATTAAAGTTTTTTGGCATTCTGCCACTCCTACGGCTGATGGTGCTTCTTTCATTTTATTTACTAGACATAGTAAGGCCTTGCTGAGTCTTAATTATGGTGGCTTCCAAAAAAGCAATTACTAGAAAGTGGAAATCAAAGTCTAAACCAACTATACTAGAAGTAGTGAATATAGTAACACAGATAAAACAACTGGAATTGGGATCTTTAGAAAAGGTTAGGAGCAAATTAGATAGAAAAACTGAGAATTGTAGAATGATATATGCAGAGAAGGAACAAGGTTTAAGAGAGGGCAAGATTTGAATGAGCTATGTAATGTTTGATTGACAGGATATATTATAAGACATGTATAGTGATTGCAACTACAGTTATATCAACATGGTTTGTGATGTATAATGTTTGTAACTAAAATTATGTCACTGTGGTGTTTTCATTTATATAAATCTATAATTGCCAGTGTCATACACGATAATTTAATAAAGATGTCTCTTGTTTAAAAAAATGTCCCATATTACCAAAATGTCATTTTCTGGATTTTTCAAGTAAAAAATTATATAATTTGCAAATAAATCTAACCTTTCTTAATTAACAGCATTTATGTTGTTGAATGTGTTAGTTCTTATTTTCTTTGTCAAAGGTTTAAATATAAAGAAAAGAACAAAGTGGAAAGAGGATATTCTTGTCTTGTTTTTCTGTCCAATCCAACTTGTCAAAGAAGAGCCCTCACATATTAATTCATGCCTTTGGCCATTTGTATGTACTCCTTATAACTATATTATTCTGTCAGGGAATGCAAATGCTGCAATTGGCTTACTCATAAAATCTGAGCTGATTCTATCAAATGCATTCTCTGCATCAAGACCCACAAACAATAGTGGTATTTTTTTACATTCTGCCCCCCCCCCCCCGGCCTGGATCATCATTGTTTTATTAGTCCTGTCAAATGCTTGCATTCCTTCCACAAAATCACACTGATCCATATCTATCAGTTTTGGCAACACCTTCAATATTCTCTTAGCTAGTGTAGAGTAGACATAAATACTTTAGAATAATGGTTTAAAATTGAAATGGATATATATGAAGCTGGATCTGAAGAGTCTTTACCCTCTTTGGATAATACAGCCACCACGGCTTTCTTCCAAAATTCTGGTAGTTCCTCCTTTTTAATATACTGTCAAACTAACCCTTCCAGACCTGTATTACTTCCTTCCATCCCAGCTTCCAACTGTTCACAGGAATACCATCTGTTCCTAGAGACTTCACTGTTGATTCATTATACATCACCATTTTATCTTGTCTCTTCATATCTTAGCTATTAAATGTTGAGCCTCAGCTTCTTCTAGCCTTGCCATAATTAAATCCTTTATAAATATTACCTTTTGTGCCATTTCTTAGTTTCTACATTCCTCTGTTTTATACAAATACCAATAAAATGTCCAAAATACCTCTTATGCCTCTATAAGATCTCTGGTTATTTTTCTTGTCAGAGGCTCTCCTAATTTGGCAATGACCATTTCTACTTTTTGTTACCTAAGTCACTGTGCTAAAAGTTTTTGTGCTCTGGAGTTATCAAAAATAGTTATAAAAAACTTTCTAAACTCATCCATATTATCCAATCCCTTACTTCTCCCTTAGCAGTCTGCATTCGTTCCTCTTCTTGTTCTGCAGTATTCCCTTTATTCTTCAATACTTAAACCTTGTCAACTCTTCTAAATAATTCCTATTATTTCTTTCCCATATTGCTCCTCTTTACCTTGTTTTTAAACATAATTTTCATTTTATCCTACTCATCAGTTATCCCTTCTGAAGAAACTTCTGCTTTCCGTAATAACTCTTGAATCATTTCCACTACCCATTCCTGAAATTCCTTCTTTTAAACAGGTAAGTAGAAAAGCACCAGTGCCTTATCGTTACTTCATTACCCTGTATCTTTATATTAGTTCTTATAAATGCACGATCTGAAACATTTATTGGATTTTTTTTTTTTTTGCTTTCTTTATAGACTAATTTTATATCTTGTATGTGATAGTTAACATTTGCTGTTTTGTCTTGTATTGTATTGTATAACATCTTGTAAGATGTGTTAGCTGTAGAGTTTCTTTCCCTCAGGCCTGCACTGAAAAGGCCCAGGTGGATTTTCCCTGCAAACAAATGCTGATAAATAAATGTGTCTGAAAGCAATCAGATATATATGCTCCAGTTTTTGTATCTCGGATAATAATAAGTAGATTATGACAGAGTTCTCACTACTGAATTCACATCTTCCATGCCAAATAATCTCAGAAATGTACCCTCTTTCATTATATTTTCCCCTTCTAGGGCCCTCTGATACATCCTAGTTATTGCAAATCAGATTTAGGTCCCCACCCATAAATAATGTCCCCTGCTTAAAGCTGATTACTTCTCCTAGAATTCTTATAAGCTCCATAATGGCAGTTTTTGGTGTAATATGAATATATGCCTGCATAATCCTCCCCTGCCATTAGCCTCTTACTGCCAGAAATTATCATTATTGTATTTTTTTTCCTCTTCTATCTGTATTGGAGCCCCTCTGATAATCAGTATTATTATCCTCTTTTTCATTTGTCCCTGATATTTTGCTGAATATCCTTACTGAAATTCTTTCTTTGTCAATGTCACATGCTCATTTCTTTTCAAATGCGCCTCCTGTAACATTGATATCTGTACCCTGCATTTCTTAATATCATTTTTAAGACTATATAACAAATCTTTAAATATTTAAGAATATAAGACACTTTGCTTTTTGTCTATACATGTTAGGATATTTAATATTCCATGATAGTGTAGACAAAGTAGCCATTATGATAGAAAGCTATTACTCCCACCTATTTTACATGATAGTTCTTTGAAATGTGCATTTCCAATATCTGGCTTACATGTACACACTAATGTTTGGCAGGTTGATCTGATACAGTTGCTTCTTCTCAGTTTGATCCTATGCCATATTTGCTTAAATGAAAATACTCAAAAAACAAAAGAAAACTAAATTTTCAGAACCAGCATCCCATTTTAAATTAGAACAAACACACAACTATATACATTTTCAGAAAATTTAATTTACCCCTCCAGATAAGATCAGGTGCTTCAAATTGACAACTACAACTGCAGGTATTACCTAATATAAAAATGTTACAAGTGCTAAAGTGCATGTTACAGCCAGGCTTCCTTCTTATACTGATTATCTGTTCTTTTCTTAACAGATTGATGCTTTTATTAAACATTATTTTTAGTACTCTTTGACTTTAAATAAATAAACTAAATTGTGTACTGTTATAATAAATATTGAATGTGTTAAAGTATTAAGGTTCATAGGTTCATAGGTTCATACTAGGCTATCTGCCCAAGGGCATTTATAAGCCTAGCCCATAGTTATGTGGCTTTCGCCACCCCTTTAGTTTGAATAAAAACTGTGCCTATCATTTTGCTGTGCCTCTGTCAAGCAGTGACGCTGAAGTAATCCCTGGGGTATATCTGCAATCTCCCATCCATTGGTCAAGATTCCTCTTGAACAAGGCCAGAGAGGTGCTCTGCCTCACATGTACCGGGATTTTGTTCCACAGCATAGGGAGTCTCTGGGTGATGAATCTGTCCCTCCAGCACGTTCTATTTATAACCGTGTCAAGGTTTAAGTCTCCCGCCCTTGTGGTTCTGAGGGATCTAGACTTTTTGAGGTGAAGCATATTCATCAAATCTGGGTTTGACATGGCCTTATATGTCAGGCACAGGTCACCTCTGAGCAAGCGGTATGAGACTGAATAGAGCTGGAGTTCTTTCAGTCGGGCAGCATAAGACATATTTTTGAGACCCTTTATCCTTTTGGTGAGGAACTTTTGGGGCCTTTCAAGCTGCAGCAGGTGTCTGGTCAGATACATTCCGAACGGCATTGTACTCAATCATAGGTCTAATGAGTGATGAGTACAGGGGGACGATGACCTCCCTTGATCTAGATATGAATCCCTTCATGATCAGGTGGGCGATATAGAAGGTTTTCCTAACTACTTTAGCAACATGAGTGTCAAACGAAAGGCTACTGTCAACCTGGGTCCCCAGATCCCTGATGACTTTTTCTGTGCTCAGTGGATTGCCACCTATATGGTAGCTAGGGGTAACCTTGTTTTTCCCGAAGGGTATGACTATGCATTTTTTGGCGTTTAACTTCAGGCCATGGCTCTGGTACCAGTTATCCATTTCTGTGAGGCCCTTCTGGAGGATATCTGTGTCAGATGTGTTTTCGATTATGGCGCCCAGTTTGCAGTCATCTGCAAACTTTGTCAGCCATAACCCTCCTGTGTTTGCTTGTACTTCAGAAAAGTAGATGCCGAACAAGAGTGGACCCAGGACTGAGCCCTGTGGGACACCACTTGTGACAGGCTTTGAGTCTGACATGGCTCCAGCAACTCTGACCCTGTGGGTTCTGTCACTTAGCCAGTTTGCAACCCATCTTGTGATGTATGGGTTTACATTCAAGCTGATGAGTTTTTCGATGATACCTGAGTGGGGTATTGTGTCAAGGCCTTTGCCAGGTCGAGGTAGGCTGTATGGACTGCCTTTCCCTCATCAATGGCCTTGGTGACAGTCTCGAAAAAGTCAACCAAGTTTAAGAGGCAGGATCTGCCTTTGACAAAGCCAAACTGGGTTGGATCCAAAGTCTGCAAGTTCCCTATGTCTTTATTTATGAGTTCCATTATGATCCTCTCCATGGCTTTGCAGATAAGGCTTGTCAAGCTAATGGGGCGGTAATTTCCAGGGTCTGTGGAGGCACCGCCCTTATGAAGTGGGACCACAGTCGCCGTGCGCCACTCCTTGGGTACGTATCCTGAGGTGCTGGGTTGGAAGCAACTTGTATAACTTATTCACTTCCAACAATTCCACACTTCTTTTATTTTTCACTGAACTTCTTGACAGTGTACCTTTAATGTTAATTACATTATACCATGTATATTTTCTTACTAAATAGTGCTTAGGCTCTCAGGATTAATTTAATTGCTTATACCTGCAGACAATAATGGAACACAAATAGCTAATAACTTTGCAAATGCAAAATGCATAAAATTTGCTTTCCATGCCTTTTATTATTGTGTCTTAGTTTTCAAGCCTTTTTGCTTAAAAATATTGTTACAACAATGGCAATAATCTAGATATCCACCCATGAAAAATGGGAAACTATTATCTTAATTCTACATAAAATGTAATCAATACACCTTTGCTCCCCACCACAGCCCACTTTGACTTGCTTCACTCCAGTCATTCTTATCTTACTATAGTATAAAGCCTGTATATATTACAACTAAGAAAAAAATAATTGCTTGTCTAAATATATTTCACATATATAGCAATCACTGATAGGACACCCACTCATCACATTTAAAATGCCCCTGATTGCACAATATTCAAAACTGCTTTACATTATAACATGTAATTTACCTTGTGTATACAAATCATAATAAAAACTGTTTTGCTTAGTTATTTTTTCATTCATTTCAATGACTTTTTTAAACAGTAATGACATAAAGTGGGGTATATCCTTTACACTTCACCCACCGGTTTAACTCATTCAACAAATTCAAGTCTTTTTCAGCTACTTTTTTGTTGCAAAGCCTATTTTATGTATATTCTTATATCTATTGTGAGTGATGATTTATAGTCTCTCAGTTATATACTAATTTCACTGTTGCTGATCTTACTCATCATCTCCATCTCCCAGATCCAGTCTTTGGTTCTAGTCCAATGTACCCTTGATTCTCCCAGTTAGCTCCTACACTTTTTTCTGGCTCTCAAGCATTTTCTTTTGAAACAATGGAAAAGCTTTTACTGTCATAGTCTTTCTATGGGCTTTGATATTGTCAGAAGAATAAGAAGCAGAGTCCCCTTTTGCATATTGACTCACTTTTAAATAAACTGATTTTTCCCCCTTAGCTGCTTCTGCATCAAAAATGTCTTCCATTCTCCATTTAAAAAAGTATTATGAAGACAGCAGGCTACAGCAGCTTGAATCTCACATTTTCCTGTCAGCGTTCCCTGATTTCTGGGATAAACATGTTCCTCTTATACCCGGTGTACAATGAGTAATCATTTGCCACAAGTATTCCACTGTCACCAATTTTTAATACTTTTTCTTTCTGCCACAGTTTTGTCAAGAGCAACTCTTATGGCTGGTATTATTTGTATCTTTACAATTATAGGTCTTGAATGCTTTCTTATATCTAGATTTGGAGCATACATGTGGTGTGCTCTTTCAATTAACAAAGTCTGCTGTGGAGCCAAGCCAATTCCTTATTTTACTTTAATAAAACTAATAAAATCTGTTCCTTCCAGTTTCTTGGGTACAGAAGAAAATCTGAAATTTTCTTTGTGGGCTCTATCATCTAAGTCAGCCAGCTTTCTCTTCATTTCAGCCTCTGATTTTTACAGTTTTATCAAATAATTTGACTAGCTAGCTAAGCTTTCTATTTTTCCAACATTTTGTTATTTAACTTGATATAATCCTTCAGTGTTTCTTTTATTTTAAACACATACCTCTGATTGTATTTGATTTTTTCCCTCTTAATTACTTAAAGCTATTTCCTATACTAAAGCTGAAGCTTTTATTTCTGCTGAACAGCTGCAAGATTCTTTCCAGAAATAGTTTTCTCTTCTCCTTTTCTGATTGAGTTTCTCTAAAGTTCTCTAAATTTCTTCTTTGCTGACATCCAGGCAGTGTAGCTAATAGCCAGTAAACAAATTTTACCCAAACTGACAATTTCAATGGCCCTTTTTTTACAGTTTCTTTTTTCTCACTAAGAGAGAGAACATTAACTTGTTGCTTAGTACAAAGCTTTCTTGGAGGCCACTATTTATGAAGACTGAAAATAAGATAGAAGCAATTAAGATGTTTTTGGTCCCACTAGTGCTTTATATATGTCGGGCAAATATGTATTAACAGAGAGACCAGATATGAAAGAATGTGAAAAAGGAAAACAAAAGAGAGGAGTACAAATTGTACTCACTAAAGAACAGGGTACTTTGGGGTTTCAGGATGTGGAGATAGTATAAGGCTGTGCAACTTAGATTAATATATTTGATTCAGGATGCAGACTATATGCCCATGTGGAGCCATATGTTAGGCATTGTACCCAATGAGATAACAACAGGGTCACACATGAGCATTTGAACAGATCTAGGAAATGAACATCAACACTGTGTACAGCTTTTTATATGTAAAAATATTAATCAAGTCTTTATATTAAAGGAAGATAGGCCCTGGAAAATAGAAGGTGATATTTATATGTACACACACACACGTATAGTGCAAAGACAGACACTGGAGAGAGCACATGAATATTTGAAGAAGAAATAACTAAGATTTTGGGAGCCAATGAGGTGATAAATGGGATGAAGCTAGACAAATGTTTGGGTTATTGAACTCTGATCAACTTGCATATACAGGTCTAATATTAAAGTTCAAGGAAGATATGCTGAGGTTAGAAAGTAGTTTTGTTAAACCACAAATAGTAGATTTTATAACTAAGGAATGTATGTAAAGAATTGATTTAAAATAACATGCACCAAAGAAGTGAAAACATTGCTCCCTTAAGTATTGATAGAGGCTAACAAAGCTATAACTGGAAAATGGAAAAAAAAGACAAAATATCAACAAGAGAGGGGAAAACAATGATTACAGATTAAAAATGCAGAACTGAAAACTATTAGAAATCAGAAATGCAACTCCATATCAAGAAAATGCACTGTATGGGATAATGTACTGGAATTTGAGCTTGAAGATGTTGACGTGGGACAAAATACCTAAGATCGATATCTGTTTAATAAGGTAAATTACAATACAAGGTGAGAAGTCACTAGACCAGTTGTTAAGATTTGCTAAATAAAATAATATGGTCTCTAATTAATTCCTGATGTCAGACTAGGCTGTAAATAGTTAATTTGTGTGTTTTAACGTATTTTTTTTTTTTGCTTAATGAGCAGTGTTAAATCAAAAATGGGATTAAGACTTAATCCAATAGCTGATTATGATACTTGGATTTGCAAGGTTAATAATGGCAAGCTTAGTGAATGTAAATACTGTCTGACATGAGGGTGCTTTATCAGTATTGTATAAACATGTGATTATAAAATGTTAGTATGAACAAGCAATGCCAAAATAAGTGCACTATGCATGGTGACTGAACGTTACGGTGGGGGAAAAAGGTTTTTTAATAAAGTATTTATATTGCTCAAAAATCAGAAAGATTAAAAAAAGAGAGAGAGAGAAAAGTTGTTGCTAACAAAATGGAAATCAAGATGAAATCAAGGTGGCTTGGAGATGCCCCATTTATGCCCTTCCCATAAAATGCTTATATCTTTTATAATCTGCCACATAAGTGAGAAGAGCAGTTTGCCAAAATGATATCTTCAACCCAGCTCGGGCCCCAGAGAACGCAGCATTTCGCTATCTTGTTGCAAGACAAGAGTCTAGGTTTTGATAAGTTTGACAAGAGTGCATTCCTCTGCTACGTTTGGACATGGGCCCTTAAATAGTCAGCTCACTTATTCTAATTTTAGTCCCAGTTGGTTAGGTAAGCTCAGGATAAGCTTAAGGACCTCTGTAATTGTGGGCTCAAGGAGTATTTTTGGCAGTTCTCTGTGGCTTCAGCAGTGATTTAACTTTGAATTTGCAGATGCTTTGGCTAGGATAACAGACTGAGGTTCTTTCTGCATATGATGCTGGATTTGGAGTTGTGGCTATCCTTCCTGAAAGGGAAACCCCAACACAGAATCCTGGATGCCTATTTCTTTGGAGAAAGTACTCTTGGTCCAGTCTACCCAGGCCGATTTGATACTCTGAGGAGGAAGAATCAGACTCTTGTGTCTGTAGAGGATCTCTAAGATGACACCCTACTATCACTTCCATTCCTTCCTCTTCTAGCTCGTAACAGTCCTAAAAGAAGAAAAGCTCTCCTTAGTGACCAAAGAAGATCCTTAAACACCTATGAACCTATTTGATCTCTGTGGTGGTGATGAAGTCATGCAAGCAAAAGGTTCCACTGGTTGTATTGCCAGTGTCTTGACTTGGGTCTAAGACTGCACATTGGTTGTTAGTCATTCTCAGAGTGTATTTTGATGCTGATACCCATCACAGAGGATCAATAGATTGTAGAAATAGTCACACTTGGCCATATTTTGAAGCTGACTAACCATTCTCCAGAGGATAAACATGAATATCAGTCCATTTTGGGGAAATTGTTAGGACAGGCACAGATTCTACTGCTCAGAGATACTGTAAAGGCTGTCCCAGTATTGGATGATGGACATGAGTTTTATTTCTGTTTTTTTTCCATTCCAAAAGGGAAAAATAACTTCTCTTGCATACTGTAGCTCTTTGACTTCAGCTAGGATATCTTATATATTAGGTTTTGGATGACCATACTTTTCAGGATCATACTCCTCATGCCTATAGGGTTCCTGGATGGTAAAACCAGACATGATTTCCACCTTTTGCCACATCATTTGGGTCCATACAGGAGATTCCCCCATTTTGCTCTGGATTGGTATCATTTGCAGTATGCCGCTATTTAGACTTTCCACAGTACTTAGAGTCCCACTGGATATCAGTTGTTATGACCAAAGACTTGCAAGAGAAGGATCTCCTGATGTTCCATACCTTTATGGTGGGCTCTAGTATCCCTATCCAGGAACTTCACGAAGGCAGCCCTTTTATTTTCATTTCCTTGCCAGCAGTCCTGTGATATGACCATAAAGTGGAAGGTGTCCTTTCCTGTTCTTTGCTTAAACTTAGTCCTTTTACAGAGCAGCACTGTTATTGCCCTTGGAAAAGACAAAAGAGGCCATGGCCTTGGCTCCTTGGATACAATGGAGAGTATAGACTTAGACTTTACTGTCTGTGCTTGACAAGGATCAGATCTTCACCGCCATTTATAACCCTGAGTATGCAGATGTAGTGTGTTGTGAGGTATCAGTGTCCAGAACTGCCACATTCTCACAGGCTTTTCTTGGTGTTGGACCCTTCTTACCAGGTTGTGGAGTAGCTGATTTATCCCCACCAGTCTTCTGGTGGGTCTCTCCACCCTGTTGCCAAATCTAGCATAAATTCTGATGTTTTATGATTATGTGTAAGGTGTGATCTCAACTAGGCTCCCATATGGTGCAAGGAGTTTGGTCTTTGAAGTAGTCTTCACATCAGTCCATTGGAAGTCACAACATGCTCAGGGCCCTTAACACCAGATAAAGAGCTGATTTTTGGGCCTCTCTCCTTACCCACACAGGCAACCAATCCATTGTGTTGTACTTAGACAAACAAGTTGGTATGATATAGTATATCCCCCTTGCAGAAGAGACAGTGATCATCTGACATTAGGCCATAGACAGGGGCATCATGTCAGCTGATTCATGCCATTGGTATGTTGAACAAGTTGATAGATGATCTGAGCTGTATTTCCAGTCCCTACCCTGGAACTGTTGATTTAGAATCCATGCCTGGTCAGAATTCTGATGCACTGCAGAAGTCTGGTTGTCACTTTGGAGAAGCAGGTCTTCTTCTCTTCTGCTTAGGTCAGCTGCACAGGGGAAAAGTAGCAGTGGATATGTTTTTCTCTCTGTCTCCCTCTCCAGTGTAATTGGAGGTTTTTGGATTACCATAGCATAGGATATGCAAAGCAAGTCATACTAGGGGTCATTCACAGTCTGCCACATGCCCATCCTCAGGATCTACCACCCTTTGCAAGGAGGGTGATGCTTGTAAGTCCTAGTGTAAATTTAATTGCATCTATCCAATTGTCCAAGCTGTGTTTGAAAGATGATAGGGAATCACATTGCTTGATATGATAGGGGAGTCTATTCCAGAGCAGGGGGCTGTGCTGGGTATATTTCATTATCTATTTTTATTTAATTCTAGGTGAAGGTTTAAATAATTGGTTCTGATGCTGACTGTACAATCTGACTTGGGGAAAGGAAGGAGAGAATAACTGGATCTTTATGAGTCCCAGAAGCTTGGCACAGGTGTCCCCTTATTAGCATGCTCAACACCGAGTACAGGGACAAGAACAATCTCTCTCTCTCTCTCTCTCAGTAGACAAGGTTTTTGAGGACAGAGAGTTTTTGTTCGGAAAATATATATTTTTATTTATGTAGTTAGTTAGTTATTTAGTTTTTTTTAACAGATCCAGCCTCATGTGTGTTAAAGGGTGCATTATACTCAATAACAGGTCTGACTAGGGCAAAATATAGACTTCCTTGTTTTTAAGAGATGCCCTTGGCAATTATTTGTGAAATGTAGTAGGATTTCCTAACTATGGTCACCATCTGATGGTCAAAGGTAGGAGAGACAGAGAGAGAGGTAGCAACCCCTGTGCCCAGATCCCTTATAACTAATTTGTATGATAATAGGGTGCTTTCATTGCAGTAGGATGGAGGGTATTTCAAAGCATTTAGTTTGAGCCTTTTATCTCTTCACCAGAGATTGACATTATTTAGTTATTTTTGAGGGTATATGTATTCAAAGGGAATTTAACCACCCCACCCAGCTTACAGTCATCAGCAAACTTTGTTAACCAGAGATCACTGTTGCCAGTTTGGAAGTCTGACAAATATATGCCAAACCGAAGGCAGCCCAGCACAGATCCTTGGAGGGCACAGCTGGTCACCTCCTCTGTGTCTGAAGAGGTATCACCCACTCAGACAATGTGCAATCCGTGCTTAAGCCCTTCGCCTCTCCATCTTACCACATAGGGATTTATGTTTAAGGCCATCACCTTATAAGCAATTCCATCATGCAGTATGGTATCATACCCCTTGGCCAGATCAAGATAGGCAGCATGGACAGTGTAACCAATGTCAGTCGCCTGTATGGCCTTAAAAATGCTGAGAAGATGCAGCAAGTAGGGCTTGCTCTTAACAAATCTGAAATGCAGTGGCTCCATCTTTGTCAGGTTACTGATGTCGTGATTTATTAAGCCAGTAATGATGCATTCCAAACTTTCTAGATGTTTTTTGGCTGATGGGTCTATAGTTCCCAGGGTCTCAGATGAGTTCACTGTTATGGAGGAGCACTACTACTGCAATGTACCAAGATTCAGAGACTTAACCTGTAGCAAGGCTTAGATTAAATGGTTTGAGGAAGGGATCAACAAATGCATGTTTCACACTGTTTACTAGGCAACCCAGTATGTTGTCTGGACCCATGTGTGCTCTTGATATTTGACAGTATTTTGATAATTTAATAACATTCTCCTCCCTTATAGTGGAGGAGTGACAACATGTATTGTTTGGGACAGTTTTTGTTTGGCATCTACTTCTCTGAAGTACACGCCAACACTAAGGGATATTCTACAAAATGGCCTTACAGAAACAGATGCTTGGTGCCAGAGCCATGGGCTCAAGCTTAATGCCAAGAAATGTATAGTTATCCCCTTTGGGAAAAACCATGTACCCATGAATTACCACATAGGTGGCACTAAACACCAAAAGTGTGATGAGGGACTTAGGGATACAGGTGGACAGTGGTTTCACCTTCAATAACCACATCGCCACAACAGTCAGGAAATCCTTCTGCGTGGCACACGTCATCACTAATGGCTTTTCATCCAGAAAGAAAGAGGTCATTGTCCCACTATACTCATCCCTCATTAGAACCATTATAGAGTACAATGCCCCATTTGGTATGTACCTCACAAGACATCTGCAACAGCTGGAAAAGCCGCAGAAATACCTCACTAAAACAATCACAGGCCTAAAGCAAATGCCCTATGCTGACCGTCTAAAAAAACACCAGCTATACTCTGTGGCATATCGTCTACTCAGAGGTGATCTCTGCTTAACATACAAGGCCATGTCAAATCCTGAGCTGTTGGACATGCTCCACTTAAAGAAATCCCAATCCCACAGAGCCACACGCTGCAGGGATCTGAACCTTGTCATCACAGTGAACAAAAACATGCTGAAGGGATAGGTTCCTGACCCTGAGACTCCCCACACTCTGGAATAGACTGCCCATACATGTCAAGCAGAGCACCTCCTTGGCCCTCTTCAAAAGGAACCTTGAGGATTGGATGGGAGATAGGAAATTCACCTTGGGGATCACGTCAGTTGCCCTTCTAGACAGGGGTCCAGGGAAGTAAATATTGTGGGAAGAAATATCCAGGGAATTGTTATGGCTTGGCTTCTATAGGCCCTAGGGCCGCTAGCCTAGTACCTACCCATGAACCTATGAGGGGATGTTGGTTCCAGTAGAGAAATTTGTTGTAACCTTGCCAGCCAGTATTTTTGCAATGTCATTTGTGTTTAAATGGGACACTCCATTATAGAGAAGCTCTGAACAGAATTGTTTAATTGTTTAATTTTCTGATATAACTGAAGAAGGACTTGTAATTATTCTTTATTTCATTTGCTAGTCTTAACTCATGTGATACTTTCCATCCATTGTCTTTCGGCTTTTCCCAGTTAGGGGTCGCCACAGCAGAACTCCGGTCCAATAATGATTGGCAGTAGAGTTTTACGCGCTGGCTTGCCGGGCCTAACGCACAACCTTCAACGAAGGAATGCCCATTCACGCATGTCACCACACAGAAGATGCTCTAACTGAGAATCGAACAGGCAACATCTAACTGTGAGGCGACAACGCTACCGCAGCACCACCACCGCAGTACAACTCATGTGATACTTTACTAGTCTTTATACTTGCTTTCAATTTCTTAGTGAGGTTTTTATGATACTTTATTAGTCTTTATACTTGCTTTCAATTTCTTAGTGAGTTTTTTAGTACTGTTTTAGTAGTTTTCATGCTGTGGCGTTCTAACCCTATGAGGCAGTTTAGGGAGTTTCTTATATAGTTTGTTTATATTTGTATAGCACAAGGATGGCTTATATTTGAATTTGCTACTATATTTGATTTTGGATGGGACTGTTAGGTCTATACATTTTAATAAATGGGCATAAAAATAATTTGTGTGACTGGCTACATAACCGGGTTCAATCACAAAGTTGATGTGGGTAAATGTAGAGATTTTATCACAGAGTTGTATGAGGTTGGCCTTTTTAAAGTCTTTAAAGAAAATTATGTTTGTAAATCTGAGGGAGTAGAAGTTTTAAGGATAAAGGTAACTAGATTATGGTCAGACTTCACTAATGATCGACTGACCATAGAAGTGGTGCAGATGGGACAAGTTTGTGAGCACTAAGTCAAGAATGCTTACATCTCTGGTTGGTTTGAGAACAAATTGATCCAGGGCCCATTTGTTTACCCAGTCCAAGAATATCTGAGCACACCCAAAGGTGGAAATGTAGGTGCCTCTGTTATAGAAGAACAATTGAAGTAATCAAGAAATGAACAACCATTGCTTATAGAGATATCCTCTCAGAATTTATTATGGTAATTTGGTTTCATGGAGAGGAATTAGTATCAAGATAACAGCTGAAAATTAGGTTTCCCTGAGCTGTAGTTCAATAAGCTCACAGGGGGTCTCTGGGTATCCATTTTGAAGGGATATTTTCCCCAATGAACACCAACACTCCACCACTGTGTCCGTTAGATTTAAAGGAGTGGTGGCACAAAACGAATACACTCTAAGGATTTGACCCATGTTTTAATAACAACAGATACATGGACAAGTTCCAAATGCAGAACTGCCTCAAGTCAGGCAGTTTATTTTTAAGACTCTTGGTACTGAGAAAAGCTTCCTTAATATCATCCAATATGGGATTTGAGGTGTTTATGAGGCTGGGATGTTCATTATATATACTCTGTCAAAAGGTACAATGGGGCAGCAAGAGCTTTGGTCAGTATTTAAAGACCCCTGAATGAAAGATGTAGACCATCTTTTGCAAAACAAATTTGACTGTCATTCAATTCATTCCAGGGTGTTACATACTGGGTCCCCAGCTATGACACCAGAAACTTAGCCAATTACTGAGACTAATTATCTTTTCCTTGTATCTAGACATTTTCCAGGTGAAGGGAGGGTTGCTGAAGTTAGTATTGTAAGTTCCAACATATCCTTCTGCATGGTCCTGAGGAATTTGCTTGACAGGTCATTTGTCCCCATGTGGACTCGTATCATGTCATTGTCATACTTGCTTTTGGAGAAGGTACTGAGTGCCCTATTTCAGAACAGTATCTTGGCTCCTGTCCTTGTTAAGCCTGGTGAGTTTGGAATCTGTGTACTCAACAACTGAGCCATCAATGCTAGCATGTTTCTCTGAACTGGATTATATCTACCAGACTTAGGAGTGGTTTGCTATTGGTGATATGATGATGTTGGTGTTGATGTGGAGTAGGTATAATAAGGGTTTTATGTTAATGCCTAGTTTTAAGAGTTCTAGGAAGCTTGGGTAGAGATTTTTTACAGCATCAGCATACAACAGTTTTATGTTGTTAGCGTAATGATGTTGTATTTGTGTGGGTGGAGGTGACAATGTGATATGGCAAGTACTGGATAGTGGAGGTGGTACCTCCAGCTTTAAGTATTGGCACCGCTAACATATGGTGTCCACAATGTTAAGTAATAGTTCACAATCAAGAGACTGTTTTTTGCCACCATAAGACACCAAGTGCTTGAAGGCTGACAGTAGAAGGAGTGTTTTCTGCCAGTTCTGAAGGCTATCAAGTCAGAAACTAACATGCTAGTCATCATTCAGTGATTGCATTCCATAAAACATTGCCAGAAAGAAGCCACAGATTTTATGAAGAAGAGACCATAAATGAGGGGTAAAAAATCAGGAAAATCGATGCCCTCTGCGTGCGCGCATGCTCGCACGCACACACACACACACACACACACACACACACACACACACACACACACACACATCCCGATGCGACTATCAATTACAGCCATGTGCATTACTGTACACCTCAGATATCTGCTTGAGAGCAAGTGAATAAATAAACATATAAAAAGTTTCAGAAATGTATGTCTCATACCTTGCTGCTGTTAGAAGCATGCAGTGCAACCTATTACAACTCATATTTGCCTTCTGACTATCCTGGCTGAATAATTAGAGACAAAGACTCAAAATAGGAACAGATTTTAAATATTGATCTTATATACGTAGAAAGTTACTAGTATAACAGGTTTGTGATAGCATGCATGTTGTGAAGGATATGAAGTCTCAAATGTGTGTTTGTCATTATTTAGTGGTGGCTGTCCATGAAATTTAGTAGATAACCACAACTTTATAAGGAATGGACCACAAATGGGAGGAAAAATCAGGGAAATTAGTAACTATATCCTCTACATATGCATGTGCATGCGCACACACAAACACACATGCACAGATAACCTTCAGTTACAGCCATGCACACCGCAGATATCTGCTTGAGATGAAGTGAATGAATAAATGCATAAATTATGTACCAGAACTGCATTTCATCTTGTTGCTGTTGGATCACTCTGCCCTCTAAACTTTGTAACACAAAGACAAAAACTCAAAATTGGAAACAGATATAAATACTTCTCTTATATTCTTAGAAAGTTGCTAGAATAACAAGCTTTGCATTCTCAACAATTTTCTGAAGAATACAGTCTGAAAAGCATATCCCTGTCATTACTTAGTGACATCAGTCCCACAACAGTTTGCCAGAAAGCCACAAATTGTTCATCGAACAGACCAAAAATACCTCTCAACTTCTTTGCTCAAGAATTCTGGGCAAATTACTTATCATAGACGTCTGGACTTATAACGCAGTTTACTACACATAAGTCTAAATTGGTAAAGGGGGCATGTAAATCCAGTGACAAAGGAATTAAGGAGGAAAAATAAATAAGATTTGTACTTTTGATGTATTGGCAACTCAAAAAAGGATTATTTTAGGACATATAATTCATATTTTGCCAGTGTTTGTAAACAGGTTGAATGCAACAAGGGGAAAGGGGTTCTGTGGAAATTATTGACTCTATCCTTTGCTAAAATTTATTATCACTTTAGTAATTAAATCCTTAGCTAGAACTAAAACTAAAAAAGCATGATTATAGTTTAGGTTTAGACAACATCCCTGTTTGGGGGTTGAAACATAAAATGAAATAGCTAATCAAATCAACTTCCTCACAACTGGAAACTGGCCAATATTGTTCCTACACAGAAAGAGGGTGCTTTAGACATGGTTAAAAACTACAGACCCATTAATCTAACTTCACTAATTGACAAATGTTACAAAAGATGTATGTCTGCTGCTATGTGTAGTAACATTGCAGGATCATTACACAACCTTTATCAACATGGATTTACTAAGCATAGGTCCACTTTTACAATCTTAGTGGACTTCTTGTGATCCTGTTACTAAGGCCATGGATCTTAGTACCAGGGCTGTTGCTGTATATCTTAACTTATTAATTCTTCAAATCGGGCAATCACAATTTGTCTTGTTCTGTTGGAAGAATCAGCTTATCCCACTTTACTCTTGCCATCTTCCCCTCTCAGATAAAATCCTTCGGCTCTTTATTAATTGCTATCCATAACTTTTCCTCTTGTTGATAAAAATATGCCTCACCTGTGTGTAAGACTAAAGGAACTAAAACCATTATAACTGCTTTTATCTTACTATCAATATCAATATAAGAGAGCTTCCAATTTCTCTGTTTTTGTATTACCTTTTGTTTAGTCTCTTCCCACACACCTTTAGCTGCCACACCAGAATAATTTTTAATCCATACTCCTAAATACTTCATTTTATCATGCCCCCATAAATATGGATATTGATGAACCAATTTGTGTGTGGTACATAATTTGCAGACATTGCCTTTGTTTTAGCTTTGCTAATTTTGTATCCTGAAAAGATATGAAACTACCTCAAAATGTTTCACAACACTGTAATGTCATGTTCTGGTTTTATCAGGTATAAAATAATATCATCCGCAAACAGAGCCAACATTTCTTGACTGACATACCAATTATATCCTTGAATTTCTGAGTCCCTTATTTTCTTTGCCAATGGTTCTAAATATAAAGCAAATAACAAAGGGGAAAGAGGGCACCCCTGCCTAGTTCTTCTGCTCAAGCAGAAATTATCAGAGAGGAACCCACCCACTTTAATTTTTGCCTCTGATTGCTCATATATCTTCTTAATCAACCTTATAATTTTATCAGGGAATGCAAATGCTTCCATTGCCCTGCTCATAAAGTCCCAACATACTTTGTCAAATGATTTATCTGTATCAAGGCCCACCAGGAACAGTGGCATTTTCTTACATTCTGCTTTCCTCTGTATCATCAATGTTCTGTTAATGTTGCCAAATGTTTTTTTCCCCTCTACAAAACCACATTGATCCATATCTATCAATTTTGGCCTCACTTTTGCCATTCTTGTAGCCATTATACACATAAATATTTTTTAATCATGGTTTAGTATTACAGTGGGCCTGTATGAAGCTGGATCTGATGGATCTCTACCTGTTTAAGTGTTAACAGCTACCACTGCTTTCTTCCATGAAGTTGGTACTCCTCCTCTTTAAATACTGTTAAACCAAACCATATCTTTATCAATTTTCCCTCCCAGCTTCCAAACTTCCACTGGAATACCATCTTTTCCTGGGGACTTTCTTGTAGGTTGGTTATACATCACCATTTTTATCTCATCTCTTCCTATCCTGTTAGTAACTGAGCCTCATCTGCCTTTAACCTTGACATATTTAATTCTTCCATAAACATTTCCATCTGTACCTTTTCTTGATGTCTGCTTTATACACACTTTCATAGAATTTCTGACATATTTTTTATACTTCTACAGGACCTCTTGTTATCTTCCTTGTTATAGGCTCTCTAAACTTGGCAACAGCCCTTTCTTTCTGTTGCCTGAGTTGTTGTGCTAAAAGTTTTTGTGCTCTAGAGTTATTTTCAAAAAACAGTTGCTTAACAGCAATCTTTTTAACCTCATGCATATTATCAAGATAATCCCTTATTTTCCGTTTAGCATTCTGCTCTCTTCTTCATGTTCTGTGGGATTCCCCCTATTTTGCAATGCTTTAAAATTTGTCAGTCCCTCTAAATAATTCTTGTTACTTCTTAACCATATTTCTCTTTCTTTTATTCCCACCCTATTTTTAAACTCCACTTTAATTTTATCCCACTACTAGCTATATTTTTAGAAGAAATTTCTATATTTTCTAATAGCTGCTTAATAATTTCCACTACCCATTCCTTAAATTTCTCTCTTTTCAACAGATAGGTGGGAAAGCACCAGCGTTTCATTTTCATTTCATTACCCTGTGTTTTTATTTTAGTTATTATTGACACATTATCTGAAATAGTTATTGGATATATTTCAAGACCTTCAATTAAATGCACATTTTCCTGTGAAATGTAAATTCTGTCTACCCTAACCCAGGTTGTGTATTTTGGGGAATAATATGTAAATTCACTCCAAACTCCTAGTACTGAATTCACATCTTCATTGTCAAATATTTTCAGAAATCTCTTCAAAATTCTACCCTCTTTTGTTATATTTTCCCTTCTGGGCCCCCCAGACACATCTTCACTGTTGCAAATCAAATTCCATTCCCCACCTATAAGTAATATTCCTTGCTGAAAGCTGATTATTTCTCCCAGAATTTTCTTAAGCTCCATTAAAGCAGTTTTAGGTGGAATATAAATACACACAAATCCTCCCTTGCCAGTAGCCCCTTAGTACTATGAATCTACCATTATTATCTTTTTTATTCTGTTCTATCACTATTGGAGCGCCTCTTGGAATTAACATTAGTACTTCTCTTTTCCTTTACCCCATGTATTCCACTGAATAACCATCCTGAAAACCTTTCTTTATCAAATTCACATGTTCAAGTCTTTCCAAGTGTGTCTCCTGTAATAAAGCTATTTGCACTCTACATTTTTTATATAGTTCACAACTTTTTTCTTTTTTTTGTATTTATCTGTGAGACCATTGACATTTAAAAACATTACAGAAAGCATCATTGTCTTAAAAAGTTATTACTCCCACCTTTTATGTATAACAGCTTTTTTAATGTCTAGTTCCAGCTTTTGTGTTACATGCATACACTGTTTGGCAGATTGATCTTTTATACAGTTGTTTTTGTCATATCCATTTGAGCCTATGTCACATCTTACAAAACTTTTTGTTTCATTGAAATCCCTCCAAAAAAGCACCCCATTACCCCCCAAAACCTGTTAACATAATACTAACAGATAAAATTATGTACATCTTCAAATATTGAAGTTTCGCCCTCCTAATACAAACAAATGTTCCAAACTGACCGCCACACTGTCAGACATGAGTTAACCTAAAAGAAAGGTTATCCATCCTAAGACACGTGATGCTGCATGTGATTCTACTAAGTGCTCTCTGGTTTTGCCTTATTTTTATAGCTGTCTCAGCTAAGTAATCACTTGAATGCTTTCAGAGAACATTATCTCCTAGCCATTTCTGTTTATCAGATTGTATCCTAGAGACATGAGAACCACATACAAAATTGCTAAGCATACATTTATTTACTAAAAAACCCTTATAATAATCAATATTCTTTTTCATTTACTTGCTTTCTCTTAAAACATGTTAATTGATCAAGCTAAGGGCCTTAATCAGTCATTCCCCTATGTAAAAATGAGAAAAAAGCACACTAATTTCCTTTTTTTCATACTCCTTTAACCAGATTTTTTTTGTACATTGTAGTGCCTACATTTTGTAAAACTGAGAAAGGAGAAAGAGAGAAGGGAGAAAGAAACAAAGGGGAAAAAAGGAGCAGCTATTTACATTAGTATTCCCATTACACTTAAAAATAACAGAAAACTTTACTTTATATGATGCAAAGAAAATTATGCACTATTAAAATGGTACCATTAAGAAAAAATGCATTTTACTTACAGTTAACTTGCTCTGTTCTCTTCCCCTCTCCTAAGTTTTTTTCTGAACATTAATGACATGAAATAGGGCATATGCTCTAGAGTCCCCTACAAGTTTAAGAAAGTGCAATATTTCCAGGTTTGCTTGTTCTGTCATGCTTCCCAAATATAATTATTGCTTTGTAATCCCACATTTGTCATTTAATAAGTTACTGTTTTTATTCCTGTTCATCTCCATCTCCCAAGTCTTGTTTCAAATGTACTCTTGATTCTTCTAGTCAACTCTTGTGTTTTTCCTTCTCAAGCATTTTCCATTGAAACATTGGAAAAGATTTCACTGGCACAGTCTCTCTGTGTTCTTTATTGCCAGAAAAACAAGAAAGAGAATCTCTTTCTGTTTCATAGCTTACTTTTGTTGGACAAACTGTTGTATTTCTTCCTTAGCATGTACTTCATGAAAAATGATTTTGTCCCTCCAGAGAAAAATATTTTGAAGATAGCTGGGTATAGCAGTTTGAAGCCCATGCCTGCTTCTCAACATTGCCTGAATAATGTAATAAATGTACCCCCTTCTGTCTGGTGTACAACGAGTAGTCATTATCCACTAACACTGTGCTGTCTCCCACTTTTAGTACTTTATCTTTCTGCCACAGTTTTGTTAGAATCAACAACTCCTTCTGCTAGTAAGATTGCAACTATACTATTAAAGGCCTAGGTTGCTTTCTCCTACCCAGGTTTGGAGCATATACACTATTTGCCCTTTCAGTTAGCAATTCCTGTTGTGGAATACCAGTACAGTTGCTTATTTCTGCTTTCATAAAATTAATACAGTCTGTTCTTTTCAGCTCCTCTGGTACAGCAGAAAATCTCAGGGTTTCCTTACATGCTTTGTGCTCTAATTCTATTATTTTTTGAAACATCTCTTCTTGTGCAGTCTCATATTCATCCAGCCTTTTCTGCATTTTGATCTCTGGGTTTTGCGGTTTTATCACCTCATCTGAATATCTGTTTAAAGATTCTTTCATTTTTTTCCAAGCTTTTGTTGTTTGAGTTAATATACTCCATCAGTGTTTTGTTTATTTTCATCAAGTCTGTGTGCAGTTGTCTTATAGTTTCTTCTAGGTTGATGGAAGTCATGTCTAAAGCTTGCACTGATTTTTGCTGAACAGCTGCAGTACTTTTCCCAGTCAATATTTTTCCTCTGTATTTATTTTTTTCCTGGCATTCAGCCAGTGCATTTACTAACCAGTTACTGAGAATTACCCAGACATATAGGTCTACTGGCTTTCTCTGCTAAGTTTCTGTTTTCACACTGTACAATTTGGAATTAAGCTGTTATTCAATGTGCAGCCATCTTAGAAGTCAACTTAATAAAAGGCTTTTCATAGTATTCCCCACTTTATTTTGATAGTATTCCCCACTTTGTTATCATAGCTATCAAATAGTTTTTATGTGATCAAATGGGAGGAAAATGGCCAAGGGACAGATAACAGAGAGTTAGGACAGTCATTGTTTGAGAATTGGAGGTAGTTCATATTAGACATTCACAGGGATCCATTTTAGGTCCACTTTTGTTTAATTTGGTCTTTTCACTCTTTGCATGGACTGATTCATACTGGCCTACTAAATATGTGGATAACATTAAAATAGGGGCACTCTTAAACATTTCTGACAATACAGATAAATGTAATGTATATCTCGGTGAGGTATATAATTGATTGAATGATTATGGGTTACAGATTAATAATGACAAAATATGCAGCCAGATTCAGTAAAGCCTACACTGTCTGTTTACACAGTGTGCGAGTCGCAGTACGCACATGGTAACACCATGTTTTAGATTCAGTAAATGGCTCTACATGGTGTGTAGAGCCATGCAAACAAGGTAAACACTGTGACATGCTAATTGCAGCATAAGCAGCTGAACTGTATGCTAATCGACCAATCCAAGATGGAGGAGCTATTCAACAAACTATAAAGCAACCGTGTAGACTCAATGCTGGTTTTTCCTGCAAATTCCAAAACCTATCAAAATACAACCACAGAAAGGAATCTACACAAAAAGAATGTTAGAGGCTGCTGTTGTTTTAATTCATGTGTATGTGCAGTAGACTGAAGTCTATACTGCTGCTGCTGATAATAGACCAAGGCCAAGAAGCAAAAGAGTTTTGAAACACTGTTTCACTTATCACAATCTGCATAATGTGGAAACTGTAGAGCACTACTGGGTGGACAGAAACACACTACAGGAACTCTGCAACCTCTATTGTCCTCAACTCAGAGCCAGGGCAAACTGAAGGGAACCTATACCAGTGGAGACAAAGTATGTGTAGCACTTAGAAGTTTGGCTACAGGTACCTTTCAGAGACCAACAGAGGACATGCTGGGGTTGTCACAGGCATCAGCATCCTGGATTCTTCATCAATTTCTGAATGCTATGCTCCAACATGCCAGTGACTACATATATTTTCCCTGTACTCCTGAAGACAGGGCCAGAAATATGCAGGAGTTCCACCCTGTAGCACACTACCCTGAAGTACTAGGTACTATAGATTGCACACATGTAGAAATTAAGGCACCACCTGGGGAACAGGGAAGGCTCTACAAAAATAGAAAGGGCTTGCATGCTATTAACTGCAAAGTTGTGTATAATGTCAAGGGAATCATCTTGAATGTGTATGCTGGAAACCCAGGCAGTTACCATAACTCACATATTTGGCACACCTCCCAACTCTATCAGATGTTCACTAGGGGAGATATGCCACATGGTCATTTACTGGGGGATGTTGCAGGTTATGCACTGGTGGCTGATGACACCCATCAGAAATGCACACAAACCCACTGAAGAATGCCATAATGAGGTATACACTCAAACCAGAAATATCAAAGAGTGTGTGTTTGGGCTGCTGAAGTCATGTTTCCAGTGCCTAGATACATCTGAGGAAAACCTGCAGTACAATCCATGTACATGTACTGAAATATTCACTGTATGTGCCATGCTACAGAACATCATCCCGAGAAAGCAGCTTCAGCAGGATCAACAAAGGGAAGGGGCAGACATCCCACCACCAATGGCAAGGTCACCACAGTCACATGCAGGTGAGGAGTCAGAGGGAACCAGCACCTGCTGCGGGTGTAGGCAGACAGAGGCATACTCAATATGCCCTCACATTGGCTAAGAGACAACACAGAGCACACTAGCTCACCACCTAAGGGGCTAAAACCTTCCTTCTGCACAAATGCATATAGTAACATTGATGCGAGGCAATGCAAACAACCTTTACCTACCCACATAATGGTGTGTACTGCTAGCATCAAACAGAGTTAGTACTGAACCTGGAGAGACAGTGTATTGTGTGATAATACAAATGAATGGCATATCCTTGCATGTTGTTACTTGGTAGTGTAAGCAAGTAAAATATGGGTGATTTGTAAAGAAATGACTTTAACATGTGACAGCGGAGACTTGTGTGACTATTGCTGTATGTCAAACTCAGTGTCAGATGCAACCTCTGTAACCCCCGATTGTGCCTCTGTTTGGCCACCATCATCATCAGAGTCTGCTGATACTCTGACATCAGGTGTAGAAGTCCCATACTTCCACTGTTAGGATCACCTATGATAATAAACAACAAACACAGGAAAAAATGAAATACCTACACTACTATAGTCCAATATATGCTAACAAACTAACAGTGGTGTCACAACTGCAGAGTAATGCACACAACAGTCCTGACGCCAACATCACAAACTAAATATTTCTTTGAAGTGCTCATCAATACTGACATAAAAATGTTTGGCTTACTATGTGTAGATGATTGCAGGCTCCCTATGCTGGATGGTCCTGGAAGAAGTTAAGCAAAAAGTAAGGACACAATCATCACAATTAACAGTAACACGGGGTAAAACTTTTTTCCCTTTATGTATCCATTAGCACTTAGAAGTTTGGCTAAGTTTTTCTGCATAGCTGCCTAGCTTGAGCATTTTCTGGCTTGTTAAACTTGATTTCTGTATTAATAGCTGTATTTAGAGCACAACCAAAAGCTGTTTGCTGACTTTCCTGTTTGCACTTAATTTTAAATCGTTTTTTTCTTAAAACTTGCATATTTTCTGTCCTTGACCTAGCACTCTTGTGTGGGGTCATTTACTGCACTGTTATAACTTGATATTACTTGTGAACCTCTGCTATCTCTGTAAAAAACAAAAACAAAAAAGAAATATCTTGCTTTTTTTCCCACTTTTCTGAGAGTTAAAAAAGTTCAGTTACAGGCTTGCTGTTCCTGAACTGTTTGAAAGTTTCTGTGAGGCCATTTTTGCTTGGGCTGAAGGAGGGTCTCTCTGTTGATCAGTGGCAGTGAATAACATTGAGCAGCTTCCCTGCCCCCCGTAGAGGTGGTTACTGACTTGAAACTGTAGTTTTACTGGCCACTAGGGGTCATTTCCAAAACTCCTTCATCTTCCTCTCTTAAAACCTAGTTGCCTCGTGGTTTGGGCGTCTTTTCAGGCTTGTTGGCTGTTGGTGAAGCACCCTCCAAGAGGAAAAAACGCTGAGAGAAGAAGGGAGCCACTTTTGAGATTTTAAGTATTTTTTCTCTGTTTATTTGCTAAGTTTTTCTGCATAGCTGCCTAGCTTGAGCATTTTCTGGCTTGTTAAACTTGATTTCTGTATTAGTAGCTGTATTTAGAGCACAACCAAAAGCTGTTTGCTGAATTTCCTGTTTGCACTTAATTTTAAATCGTTTTTTTTCTTAAAACTTGCATATTTTCTGTCCTTGACCTAGCACTCTTGTGTGGGGTCATTTACTGCACTGTTATAACTTGATATTACTTGTGAACCTCTGTTATCTCTGTAAAAAACAAAAAAAAAAATCTTGCTTTTTTCCCCACTTTTCTGAGAGTTAAAAAAGTTCAGTTACAGGCTTGCTGTTCCCGAACTGTTTGAAAGTTTCTGTGAGGCCATTTTTGCTTGGGCTGAAGGAGGGTCTCTGTTGATCAGTGGCAGTGAATAACATTGAGCAGCTTCCCTGCCCCCCATAGAGGTGGTTACTCACTTGAAACTGTAGTTTTATTGTCCGTTTTGGGTCTATTCCTGTTTCTTTCCAGCCCCTGCTATCAAGCACGCTTTAACGTGCTTTAGCCGATTAGCGGAGTTGCCACTAGAGCAGCATCGGGCAGCGCCGGTTAAACAAGGTTAAACTCTTTCTGGCTCCAGAAAGTCTGTTCTTCAATTTTTCCCTTAGAACTGCTCTGTTAGGAACCTAAACAGTTTACACCTTCACTAAAAAGTGCAGCACTTGTTCCAAATAGCTTTTTCTTCTAAAAAAGCTCAGCACTTGTCTTATAAGCATATCCCTTGTCTTATAAGCATTCTCTTTGCAGGTCAAGCACTCCTATATTATACAAATCTCTCACTAGCAAAACCCCCAGGAGTGCCCACTTCCTGCTAAGCCCACTACTTTTCTGTCTCATACCAACTCATAATTCTTTCTAGCATGTCGAAGGGTCAGATGCTGGCATCCTCTCCTGCCCAGTTGGTGAATCTGGGAATTCTGAGACAATGTTACAATTGCCTCATGTACACGGACAACCCTCTCCTCCTCCCACGTAACACTAACACTTGTGAGAGATGCAGCTATTTAGCCAGACTGGAGGCTGAGCTCTCTCAACTCAGGACTGGCAAGACCAGGCAGGAGGAGAAGGCAACTACACACACCACAATACCAGTCTCACATAACTCAACCACACCACTGAATCAAACACATAAACACACTAAGACATACTCGGAGGCTCTGAGTAAAAATTTACCTAAACAGCAGAGGCCTCCAAAGCAGACACCCAAGCAACTGCAAACTCAATACACCACACAAACAACACATAAACAACAAAATCAGTGTGCAAAGCAGTCACTGCTCTTAAGGCCAAATACAACACCAAACATACTTGTCATAGGTGACTCCATAGTCAGACACACTGACGTCCCGCTCACCAGACTGAGTAAGGAGAAGGTCACAGTAAGCTGCCTGTCGGGCGCTAGAATCTGCCACATAACGCAAGCACAAAGGTCTCTCAACAGCAGGTACAAGTACGTCTCAGTCATTGTCCACGCTGGTGTCAACGACCTGAGACGTACCTCCTTGGACTACACGAAAAGAGACATTGAGGAGCTCTCTGATTATGTAGCCCAGGCAGGTATGACCCTGACCTTGAGCAGTATCCTACCTTCACCTAGAATGATGCCACAATACAGTGATAAGATGATCAGCTTTAATAATTGGCTTAAATTCTGGTGTCATTCAAAGGGGATCCAATGTCTGTCTGCCTGGGATGACATGCTGGACAAGCCATGCTGCTTCGCAAGGGACGGCTTGCACCTGTCACCCCTAGGCTTCCGGATATTGGCAAAGGCTCTTGCCACCCCATAGTGCCTTTTTTAGGCAAGGCTCAAATTCTAAACCTACCACCCTAGAACACAAAAAAGGAAAAAAACTAAGGGTAATGCTGCTCAATCCCAGAAGTCTCAATCTCAAGATGCACGTACTCGAGGCCCTTCTCAGTATGGAGAACATCGATGTCTGTGCTGTGACAGAAACCTGGTTCAAGGCTCCTGAGAGCACCCCAGCACTATCAGGTTTCACCTCATATCATGTGTTCCAGCCCCAAAATCCGGACAACACCAAGAAAGGAGGGGGGGTGTCCATATTCATAAAGGACACCCACACCTCAAGGTTGGTGGCAACGCACGATGCATCGGAGACCATTCAGGTGCAATTAACCATAGGCAAGACTGCTCTGCAATTTGTAGCATGTTACAGGCCACCCTCTCAAACTCAGGAACCTCACATGGCCTTCCTGAAAACATTGGAGGGGATAAATGTATCTCCAAACACCATCATACTAGGTGACTTCAACTACCCTAATATAGACTGGGAACACTACTCAAGCCCAAACACTCTAGCCCAAAGGTTTCTGGAGTTCATAAACTCAAATGCCATGGAACAACTAGTCACCATCCCCACAAGAGGAGAAAACATACTTGATCTCATCATCACGAACATGGGATCACAATGTTCAACACCGGAAGTATACCCCTCACTGGTGAGATCAGATCATAAACTAATCTCGCTGGAGGTCCTCATCCCGCCCCCACCTGAAATAAAAAAGACCACAGTGAAAAACTTCTAAAAAGCCAACTTCACACTTCTAAAAACGAGTGTGGTCTCCTTTAAGGCCCCTGAGCCAGTGGTAAACATTACTCAAACCGCTGAATCACTTACAAATGCCTTCTACCAGCACCTACAGGACTGCATGGATCAGGCAATCCCAAACAAAACTAAGACTCTTTGTACCAAAGGCAAGCGTCCAGTCTGGTGGACCCCAGCCATAAACAAGCTCTACAACAAAAGGAGGAAGCTACTACAAGATAGAGCAAAATCCTTGAAAGGTAAGACACCTTTGATCATTATAAGTAAAAAACTAAGAGCTCTCATAAAATCATCCAAGGCAATTTTGAGAGAAAAATCGCCAAGGACTCAAAAGACAATCATAAGGCCTTCTTTAGCTATGTTAGAAACCTAGGAGGAAACTCCCAGATATGCTCAGAATTAGTTCAAAATGATGTGAAGATTACTGAACCTACACACATTGCCAACATACTGGCTGACAGGTTCAGTGCAAACTTCTCCCCTCCCCCAAAAGGAGAGATATCTATACCAGAGGATTGTAGCCCCCCAAACATCTCCAACGCCCAGGTGAGAACTGCTCTCTCCAAGGCAAAAAACACAGCATCCATGGGACCGGATGGTGTCCCCGGCTGTGTGCTCCACGAACTCAATGAGGAATTAAACCCGCAGTTAGGACAGCTGTTTAATCTTAGCCTCACCTCAGGATACGTACCCAAGGAGTGGCGCACGGCGACTGTGGTCACACTTCACAAGGGCGGTGCCTCCACCGACCCTGGAAATTACCGTCCCATTAGCTTGACAAGCCTTATCTGCAAAGCCATGGAGAGGATCATAATGGAACTCATAAATAAAGACATAGGGAACTTGCAGACTTTGGATCCAACCCAGTTTGGCTTTGTCAAAGACAGATCATGCCTTTTAAACTTGGTTGACTTTTTTGAGACAGTCACCAAGGCCATTGATGAGGGAAAGGCAGTCCATACAGCCTACCTCGACCTGGCAAAGGCCTTCGACACAATACCCCACTCAGGTATTATCGAAAAACTCATCAGCTTGAATGTAAACCCATACATCACAAGATGGGTTGCAAACTGGCTAAGTGACAGAATCCACAGGGTCAGAGTTGCTGGAGCCATGTCAGACTCAAAGCCTGTCACAAGTGGTGTCCCACAGGGCTCAGTCCTGGGTCCACTCTTGTTTGGCATCTACTTTTCTGAAGTACAAGCAAACACAGGAGGGTTATGGCTGACAAAGTTTGCAGATGACTGCAAACTGGGCGCCATAGTCGAAAACACATCTGACACAGATATCCTTCAGAAGGGCCTCACAGAAACGGATAACTGGTGCCAGAGCCATGGCCTAAAGTTAAACGCCAAGAAATGCATAGTCATACCCTTCGGGAAAAACAGGGTTACCCCTAGCTACCATATAGGTGGCAATCCACTGAGCACAGAAGAAGTCATCAGGGATCTGGGGACCCAGGTTGACAGTAGCCTTCGCTTGACACTCATGTTGCTAAAGTAGTTAGGAAAACCTTCTACATTGCCCACCTGATCATGAAGGGATTCACATCTAGATCAAGGGAGGTCATCGTCCCCTGTACTCATCACTCATTAGACCTATGATTGAGTACAATGCCCCATTCGAATGTATCTGACCCGACACCTGCAGCAGCTGGAAAGGCTCCAAAAGTTCCTCACCAAAAGGATAAAGGGTCTCAAAAATATGTCTTATGCTGCCCGACTGAAAGAACTCCAGCTCTATTCAGTCTCATACCGCTTGCTCAGAGGTGACCTGTGCCTGACATATAAGGCCATGTCAAACCCAGATTTGATGAATATGCTTCACCTCAAAAAATCTAGATCCCTCAGAACCACAAGGGCGGGAGACTTAAACCTTGACACGGTTATTAATAAAACGTGCTGGAGGGACAGATTCATCACCCAGAGACTCCCTATGCTGTGGAACAAAATCCCGGTACATGTGAGGCAGAGCACCTCGCTGGCCTTGTTCAAGAGGAATCTTGACCAATGGATGGGAGATCGCAGATATACCCCAGGGATTACTTCAGTGTCACTGCTTGACAGAGGCACAGCAAAATAATAGGCATAGTTTTATTCAAGCTAAAGGGGTGGCGAAAGCCACATAACTATGGGCTAGGCTTATAAATGCCCTTGGGCAGATAGCCTAGTATGAACCTATGAACCTATGAAGAACTTGAATGATGAGTCCAACCTAAGCCTATGCGTAATCAATCAGAATGTATTGTTAACTGTAGTAATCTACAATCCCCCACTCAAACCAATTTCGTATTAAACAGAACTAACATATTGATGTAAATATTTTACTATACAAGAGTATTTAATAATTGAGATACATAAGCCTACCTGGAAGCTCCTCCTGGGACATACTTGCTGTCCCAGAAACAGAAACAGTAGCACCAATGACAAGGACATGCTGTTCTGCACTTTCCTAGGAGCCATCTGGATACCTGACAGTGGACAAGAACTCTTCATTTGCTGTTAGTGGTGGGTCTGAAGTAGGACCCCCCCCCCAGTACCCATTCACTCACGGACCACTGCAGCTGCTCTTCTCCATGCAGATGAGATCATGTCAGTGGTCTTATGGCATACCTGATAATATGTCCTGCTGTGGCCACCTACTGTATTCACATCGGCAACTATCTGTTGCCAATTTGCATTCTTCCTGACATATCTCCACAGTCCCTCTCAAGCAGAAAAGCATCATGTGGCCTAAAAGATTCAACAATGACCTGATTCTCAGGATCACTGAAGGGTGGTTTTTGAGGTTTAAGACACCTGGTTGCCATAGCCCTAGGTGTCCTAAAACGCAACAGAAGGATAATGCATGTACATATCACTTAACTAAAATATACCTGTTCTCAGATAAAACATAAGAGGTAGCATTTCAATATTAATAGTAGAAAAACACTGGAAGTAACACAACCGACAATCCAAAGACAATATCCAATTTAATGAAAATAGTAAGCGCTTTCGAGAGTCCACCTCTTCATCAGACTAAAAATAATTAAATGATAAAACAGACTCTTTAAAGACCCCTCCCTTCCATCATTAAATACATCAATTAATGCATCAATTAAAACATTTAAAAAGATAGCACATGATTTACCTTAATACATATGCTAATGCTTGAGCTGTCTAGCTTTAAGGAAAGGTTTGATGGAAACCATACTATTTAAACCTGGCGCTTTATCTGCATGCAGTAACATTATCCATCTCTGTTCTGCGGCTTCAGTGATATTTTTCATATCACCTCCTCTTTTCCTATCTGCAACCAATTCCAAAGCCAAAAACTTAAAAGTGTGTTCCCTACCTTTGTTCTTTACATGCATGGCTAATGCACTATTTTCTTTCATATTTTTTACATCTCGGACAGAATTCTCCATCAAGCATTAGCATATGTATTAAGGTAAATCATGTGCTATCTTTTTAAATGTTTTAATTGATGCATTAATTGATGTATTTAATAATGGAAGGAAGGGGTATTTAAAGAGTCTGTTTTATCATGTAATTGTTTTTAGTCTGATGAAGAGGTGAACCCTCGGAAGCGCTTACTATTTTCATTAAATTGGATATTGTTTTTGGATTGTCTGCTGTGCTGCTTCCAGTGTTTTTCTACTATTTGTTCTCCTTTTGTTGCACTGGTCACTTTATCATCTTGGGACTGTATTTTTTACTTGCAGCATTTCAGTATTACCCACTGGAGAAACATAAGTCTGGAATTGTATGGTTGTAACATATTACATTCACACACAAAGCAAGGCTGGATCCAAAACAAGGGAGCGTAACAATAGCAACATACCCTTGTTTGTGCCAAAACAAAAAAGCAGGTTTGTTCCCCCAACCACAAAAGAACAGGAAAATGACACATTTTGCTAACAAAGCATCAGTGGAATGCTAAAAGTGCCATCAAATGAGCTGTTCCTGAAACATGTACAGATTTAACACAGAACATTACATTTTAATCTATTATTGCCAATCATGTATACCTGTAAAATACCCAACAAACATGCCCATGCCATCAGTACACTTCTAAGCAACACATAAAGATGACAGTAGTATTTCCTAATTCAAGATCTGCAGTATATAACTGAAAAATGCAAGCATACCTTCTCCAGTTCAGTAGTCTTCTGTGCAGATATATTCCAAAGTCATAGCTTCTTCTGTGTCCTCCACATAAACAAGTCCCCTCACCTTCAGGTTCCCTAGCTAAACAGTTGCCTTTTTGTGGTGTAGATTCAGGGCTGTTAGCATGGTGAAGATGCAAATGAGGTGTGAACTCATTAGAATTGCTGAATCCCAAATACTTGGCTCTGTGTAGCAAATGTAAAATAGTGCAGGCACACCTTCAGTGTTTGTTGCTAATGGATTACAACTATGAATGATTACTGGTAGGGAGAAGGAAAATACAACAGTAGTGCAGGCTGCCCTAGCTCCAGTACATATGTCAGGTTAGACTTACAAAGTGTATAGAAGTAATTTTATCAAGGTTGGAAATTTAAGTAAACAGCACACAATTCATAGGTTTTTATTCATTAACATCCAACCTCCCCTTCATTTGTTGACATCTGTATATTATTGCCATATAATATCCTCACACATTTTAAGGACGATGATATAGAATGCCTTCCATGCTGCATATCTCAGATTACTGACCAGATAAGGCAAGAATGAGCAACAAACATGGAGAGGTAAGACAGAGCTGCATTTTTGCAAGCAAAATTCATAAATGGTTGTGCCATCTCTCAGTGCACTACATCCAAAATGAATACATGTACAAATAACTGTTATGTGGTTTCTTAGTAACATTGATGATGCTGCAGTTAGTTTTTGCAGAATGATTTCAGTTTTGCTGCAAAACTGTTTGTGTGGCAAAGAGGATAAGGCACCCTTACTGTGTTCTGAAGGTTCATTGGAGTGAGAGTTCAAGTCCAGACCTATGTAGAAATATTTCATGTGTACAACAAACAGTTTGTAGTGTTTATTTTATAGATTACTTTTCTTAATTTCAAGTACTTTTCCTTTTTATTTTTTTCCAGTATTTGTGCGGTGCACAGCTTATCGCAAACAAGGGAAACAGAGAAAATGAATGTCAGGTTTAGCTGCAATTATCTCATTTGCACAACCCTTAGCAGTGTGCAAACCTGGACTATTGGCCCATTCAGGAAGCAGAGAGAACACCTGCAGACAGGGAATCTGTAAAAGTTCAAAGTTCAAAAACAATACATTGTCGCAATTTTTGCTTTCTATCATTCCACAGTGGTTAGCAAGGTTCCCCAGCACCTGCAGTCATCGAACACCTGCAGATAGGACACAGTCAATAACTGAAAATCGATGCATTTAATTAATTCTGTTGTGCACCACACAAACATGCTAAGTGGCATTGGGTGGCAGTTAACACAGAGAACTTAAGAATGAGTAGAAAATTATGGAAATATCAAGTAACTAGTCCTGTGGCAGTAGGTGTATGTTTAGGGCTGGAGTACAGATGGCCCTGGGTTCTAGTACAGGGTGTGCAAACTATTTTTACTGTTGTGACAGCGCGGTTTATAGCAATGAACTGAAAAACAGACAAGTGTAATTTCAACATTTTTGTGCAACAGGTGTAAGTGTAGGACTGCCATTTACATGGTCCTGGGTTCTAATACAGGATATTCCAGACATTTTCACTGTTGTTCCACTTTCCATTATACTCACTCTCACTTATAACACTTCAGATAGTGCAGCTGATATGAATCATATGTATGAGGGATAATACATCCTTATTGTGTGTTTTGAGATGTATTACTGAGGGTATACTGCCTACTATATTTATGTAAGTATAATTCTGCTATCTGGACTTGCATGGCCTTCATGATTACATAAGACATATACACAACTGGGTCTATATACAGTAATTTTGTCAGGTCACACACATACATGTGTAATACCTCAAATTGTCAGCTGTATTCATGAATGATTCCTCATTATGTCTGAGCAGCACTTCTTCTTTGGCAAAGATGGAAAATCAATACTGTGGAAGAAATTTTTTGTCCCTTACATCTACATTTGAATCCCACACTTTGAATATCAATTTTATCAGTGTATAAAGCCAAACAAAATGTGTCCGGTCATAACATTTATGCCACCAGTACATGTCTACAAACTTAACTCATCTAACAGTTACCTTACAATTTTCAGTATGTATGTGTGTATATATATATATATATATATATATATATATATATATATATATATATATATTCAGATTAACCTTCCTGTTTCCAATACTTATTTCATATTTGCTAACACTGTACAAACACAGTTGGCATCATTGCTCAGGTTTGCGCACTGTCAGTTAAAGCAATAACTGGAGATGGCAGGAAAGCATTAGTTACCATTGCTCTAGTTCAGGTGTTAGATGTGTCTGGAGTTAGTGAGGAAGCTGCCCGTTTAGGGCACAGAGGTTGGGTGTCCAAGAGTCCAGGATATTTATTGGACTCCTGGTAAAGCACCACAGCTAAAGGCTTTTGCCAGGGGACTATTCTGCCTCCCAGTACAAGTCTGAGGCTTGGAGTCGTTTGCCTCAGGCTGTAATCAGTGCTATAAGCATCCCATGCACTGGAGAACAGTATAGGCATCATTTTAATGACCTACAGAGGTGCAAAATTGAAACCCTCAACCGTTGGTTGACTGAATTTGAAACTGCGGACATACCACAGCTGTGTAAGTATGATAATAAGAGAGTATTTGTAATACTTAGAAAGCTAAATATAGGCAAGACTGGTATGCATAATGCTCTTCTTTTCTGTTCTTCCTCCAACTAATACTGAACTTGAGTTGAATAGACGGGCTCATGCTGCTTGAATGGAGAGACTGAGGGAAACAAGTTGTATGTATGCAGCACAAGAGAAGTATTATGGTAGCTTTAAAAGTTAAAAGATAGATTTTTTTTTTGTTTGTTTTTACAGTTGTAGCAAATTGCACGTGCATATCCTAACTGTAAAAGCAAGTATGCATGCATTAGTCTGTAGCACAAACCATCTTTGGGAGTCAGAGGCTGTGGGTTCAAATACCACGAGTCACAACTATGCAATACTGCATTTCTTTAATAATATTTACATTAAATTAAACTCTATACAAGTGGCAAAAAATGCCCTTCTGTTAACTGTAATCTGTATAATTGGAACTTTCATATGCGCAATATATGCACATTTCAAGTATTACTTTCAGCAGTCTGTAGTTATAATGTGTATTTGTTAGGATGTATACTTAAATGTAAAATGGGCACCTGTTCCACAAAAAATATTGTCGGTTCCCTATTACGAGAGCTAAAGGCAGTTTAAGCGAATCCGTAAATGTCAACACATATTGCATGAGCCGGCATTACAGTGAACGTCCAAAACTGTGAATTTGGAAATGTCGAATTACCATGGTTGGCCCATCTGTGGTGTAGCTCCATAAAGTAAGTGTGCAATAGTTATGGACCTTAGGGTTAGGGTGCAGGTTAAGGTAAGTGCATAGATAGTTAATGTATGTAAGATTTAGTGTAGGGTTAAGAGTAGGGTTTTGGTAAATGTATGTATGTGGATTATTTATTTTGTTTGTTTATATTTTCATAGGGGAAGTGTGCAGTAGTTACGGACCTGAGGGTTAGGGAGGGGTTAAGGATAGTGCATAGATAGTTGTGTATGTGGGGTTTAGTGTAGAGTTCGAAGTAGGGTTTTGGTGCTTTACTTTAGGGTTAGAAGTAGGGTTTGGTTAGTGTATGTATGTGGTTTATTTATTTTGTTTGGTTCGGTAGTATGTAACGGGTGGTGGGGTTGGCTGACTATGACAGTTCGAGATTTAAAATTTTGCGGTTTAGTGCATTTGGTATTCTCACGGTTCATGCAATTCATGTCACTGTTTTGGTATTCACTCAAAAGGAGTTTCGCTCTGGTAATATAGACCCATATTGTCCCATACTTAGCTCTCCATTTTGCACAAGTGGCTTCTTGACAAATTTGATTTGGTCCAATTGGCTATACAACATGATTCCATTGTTGTCACCCCTGCTTTCTGGAGGTGACAGTCATAATTCAGCTAATATTCTGCACGTATTTTAAGTTTTCACTGTTGATATATTCCTGTATTGCTTTCCCTTTGTTCTTCCCCCTGCTATAATCTGGTCTAAAAATAGAATCACACACATAAGTACCAGAAAAAGCAATGAGTCCCTTCATTTTTTGGCATCTATGTTTGTGTGGTGTTTGGCATGTTCTATTATTACCATATTCTCCTCACCAGACACTCCTGATATCATCAGCTATATCTGATCTGTGGATATGCACTATTCTCACCAGGCAGGGTCAGAGACTGGCCTGGAGATCAGACAGACTTCACCTCATCCTATCCAATACAGATTAAAGTGACATGGCTTTCAGTCTATCCACATATATCATGGCATGTTTTTTGGCCCTGTGTTTTCCTGGTGAGAAGCCCCTGTGGTCTCTCCAGCTGCTGCATGTGTCTGGTGAGGTACATGCAAATGAGAGCATTATACTCTATTAATAGTGTTCTAATGAGGTCCGAGTACAGTGCTGTAATATAATCCTCAGACCTGAATATAATGGCATGATTTATGATGTGTACAATGTAGACTTTCAATACCAGTGTGGACACTTTGTGGTCGAAGTTCAGATTGCTATCTATGTGTGTTCCCAGTGCTTGCATCATTAGGTTTCAGCATAGCAGAACTGTTGCCAGTGATGTAATTAGCAGGGAATTCCAATTTGCAGAAGACAAAATAAAGACACATTTTTGCATTTATTTGTAGACCATGTGGCTTTGTCACCACTATTTGTCTGTGTTGGCCCCTCCTGTAATATGTTATCATCAAAAGTGGACTCAATGATTGTACCCAGTATGCAAGAATCAATAAATGTTGTTAGCCAAAGGCTGTATACTTTAGCATGAACTGTTGAGAAATAGATTCCAAACAGTAAAGGACCAAGCACAGATTCCTGTGGTTCACCAATGGTGACAGCTCTACTGGTACAGGTTGATTAACCAACTTTCAAAGTATGTCTCCTGTCAGTGAGCCAATAGGTTGCCCATCTAGTGACATAATGGCAAATCCCCAGCTTGGAGAGTTTCTCAGTGGTATCTGCATGGTGGATTGTGTTGCAACCCTAAGCCAGATCAAGATAGGCAGTATGCACTGTCTTACCTTTATCCAAACTTGTCACACAAAATCAATGGGCTGTGACAACATCACAGATCACCTGTTGCGTGACTCAGCACATATACCTTGCTGACATGGTTGAATATACACTTCCACCCACCATCCACACAGACTATGTTCCTGTAGAAGGGTGTACATCAACATGCATCCATCTGAGTTTTGGAGGGACACCACCAGATGCATGCATGTATAGACACAGCCTGATTCTCCTCATCTGTGAGTTAGACCAACATGTCATTATGGATATTTTCTAAATGGACACTAGTAATAGCCTGGGTGTGTGGAATAGACCTTTGTGACTTGTTAATGCTACATCATCTCTGTTACATCTAGTAGCTGTCCTCAAAGAGGCCATAGAGGACATGCATGATGACAACACTATCATCCTTTTGACCTTGACAAGTCCAAGGTATTTGACACAAATCCTCACTGAGGTATTCACTCATCGCTGTCAGATGTGGCCATAAACACCTATATCACCAAGTGGGGAGAACACTGTATCACATACGTGGCATTTCAATATGTTGAAATGTATGAAGTGACTTATATCTCAGGTCTAGCGATCAGATCCATACATCAGGGCTGTCTCCTAGGCCCTTTTCTGTCCATTATTTAACTCACAAGCATCACAAATGACATACAAATGTGTCTAAACAGCTGTCTGTAGGACTACAGATTATGGGCAATCATTGACTACAACTGTGATATTAGTATAATGCAGACAATATCAACACACACCAAAGATTGATGCCACAGACATGACAACACCTGCATGACAAAAATCATGGGGGGGTTTGTTATATTATGAAAACAAACACACAACCCAAGTATAATGTTGACATCACACTCTATAATCAAACCAATAGGTATGTGACCTGTGTCCTGGCACAGATGGTATGTGAAACATCCATCAGCATGTGGCCACAGTGCTGACAACTTCCTTGTATGTAACACAACTTCTGAGTATGTGAAGGACATCCACATCACAGGCCATAATACCTCCATAGTTCACAGCCTTTATCACACCAATAACTGAGTACAGTGCACCCTTCGTGTACCTCACTGCACATCTTCCAGTGATGTGTAACTGAAGTGTACCACCTTTGCCATAGTGAGCTGTCACACATCTTATTGGCCATACCGAGGTATTCTTTTTGTGGCATAAACATTACTGTATGATGGTGCAGAACCCCCATCAAGTTGTTACACCATATGTATGTGCACTACCTGTTCGGGTGATGGACACAGTACTTGCATAGCTGTTTGAAAACATTAATGGCATGGGTAACATTCTTAACAGTGTGGATTGTGCCATTATATATATATATATATATATATATATATATATATATATATATATATATATATATATATGTGTGTGTGTGTGTGTATGTATGCCATGCACACCAGTCAGCTAGCCTGTATTGATTATAATGTCACATACAGGTATAGCAGCGTCCCTCCTAACACATCCAGCAGGTGTTACAATGTCACAATGGTATGCGTGATTACCCTTATAGAGTGCAGACATGTCATAATAGTTGTGCAAGTGTGTTTGTGCAGAACCATCTCTGACCACTCTAAATCACATATGTTATGTCAGAGACATGGGATTAATGGTGGTATTATTCTTATATTGTCCATGAGTGTGTGTGCTTCTTTTAATGTTGTCCATCAGCCTTTACCTGTGTCTTACTTGCTGGAGACCTCCACTGAGATTACACTCATACTCAGGCAAATCAGTTTGCAGAGCTTCACAGTATGCACCCTACCCCAATTGTATATAGCATCCCTGATAGTCCTCTGCATTGTTCATGTAAGGATGCTTATCTCACATAGGCATCTTCCCCATTGTTATTTCACCATGTGTGACAGTCACATAATACACATTTTCACTGTGCAGTCCATACTGTACCATATTCATGATGTGATTGGTGTTGCTGCTACAGTTGTCTTCCCTTGACATGGCCTCATCTGCTGTACATTAAGTTGTTTCACCTATCCTGTTTCCCTGTGTTCATTCCTACAATTCATCTGTGTATCCCTATTCAATACATACACGTCCCCTGAGTGTTTATTTTACATGGCAGTCCATGTACCCTTACAGATCATTTACACAACTTCGGTACAGAATGCCAGGAGTGGGATTTCACAATACTCTGCACTGTATACACTGTCCTGTACTATGGTTGGACCATATTAATAATACCTCTCAATTGTCCAGATTTTCAAAGAAGGTCCAAATTTTTGCCTTATTTCTTTTGGTCTGTTCCTCATAAAATTTGTGGTTTTCTGCCATATCACTGGGGTGATATCAGGGCAATGATGTCACTAATTACATACATTTGAGTTTCAAACTTCAAATCCTTCAGAAAATGTATCTTAATGCAAACCTTGTTATTCTAGCATATTTCTAAGTTTAAACAAGCAAATATGTAGAATCTGTCCATATTTCTGTGTCATTGTCCCCATTATGTTGGGCTTTTTCCAGATTTCATGCACTAAGAGGTTGAAAGGTATGAGAGCTATATGTTAAGCCCTGATGATCATTGTGGCATTCTACGGAAACACTAACCAACTGTGCTCTGATATAAACAGGTTTGCTATCCATGTTGCTATACATGGTTTCCTGGCTAGCAACATTGTTGCCAGCCATGAAAATGTGCTTATTTACATTTAAATGCAGTGTGCAGCATGAATATGTAATTAGCACTGCTGCTCACTGCGCACACATGTAAACTCTGTGTAGGCTTCAAGCGAAGCCTACACAGGTGTACTGCATCCCAGGGTTGGCGTATTATTGGGAAAACATTGCCTAGGTCTAGCATAAGTATGACAACTGTCATCCAAATGTTGTGAATGAATATAAAGATGTAAGAATTACTATTAGTAAAAATCTAAAATGTAAAACGCAAGCACAGATCATTAAGAGAAAGGGTATGGGAGTACTGTGATAATTTTTTTTTCAACTCCTGTGGTGTCACTTTTCTTAAAAAAATATTTGTAGTGTATGTTAGACCAGCTATTGAGTATAACTCTTTCTGTATTTATAACAAGTGTGAAATGCTGACATTGGAGAGTATAAAAAGAAAGTATACTAAAAAAATTTCTTCTGTTCAAAATCTCACGAGACTTAAGCACATTGTTTTATACTCCATTTGCTACAGGCACTTGAGTGGTAAGCTGTGCCTCGCTTTCAAGGCATTACAAGATAAGGAATTCTAAGTTCTGATACATGTCACTGTCCTGCATTCTAGTCTATCATCCAGGGCTGATGAATTTGCATTTATAATCAACAAGTACAGAGTGACAATAGCTCTAAACTGCTTTCTCAGTCTATGGTTTGCATGTGGAATAGGTTACCTTTATACATTCATAAAAGTGAGTCATTAGCCACTTTTAAAAGCTCTTTAGTCTCATTGATGAGCCAGTTAGCTTTTTCACTGAACCTACAGTTTACCTTTTAATAGGCCTTTCAAGCTCTTATGCAGTTATTACAAATTAGGGTATGAGTGACCTGTAGGTTGCATGCTGACTGGAGAACC
The DNA here is from genome assembly GCF_019279795.1 of Protopterus annectens. Classification (NCBI taxonomy): domain Eukaryota; kingdom Metazoa; phylum Chordata; order Ceratodontiformes; family Protopteridae; genus Protopterus; species Protopterus annectens. The sequence continues at coordinate 352,961,294 of NC_056729.1, read as the reverse complement.
AATGCTCTCCAGCCAAGTGTTAACTAACACCCAATGAAAAATGAGCACGCCACTTCATGGCAGCATATTAAGCTGCTGTGGAACTCAGACTGAAAGTTACTTAACAGCTGCCATTATTTTATGGTCACTAAGCATTTGCTGTTTAGCAAGTGTAAAATAAATGAAAAGAAATTCAAAATAAAAAGTGTGTGTGTATGTGTTTATGTCTGTGTGTGTGTGAGTGCATGCATGTATGAGATTGACAGAGAGAGAGAGAGATTGAGCAAGCTATTATTTTACACTCACTAAACAGCTTGTTTGCTGTTTATTAAGTGTAAAAAGTAAATGAAACAGAAAAAAGTGTGTGTGTGTGTGTGTGTGTGTGTGTGTGTGTGTATATATATATATATATATATATATGTGTGTGTGTGTGTATGTGTGTGCTTGTTTCTGTCTGCATCTGTGAATGAATCTGTGCACGAAAGGGGAAGAGTGTCTATGTGTTTATGTTTCTGTCTGCCTATGTGAGTGAATGTGTTTGCATGCATGAAAATGGAAGAGTGTGTGTATGAACTGCTGTACTCTGTATACTGAGGAGAAGTTCACCACCACTTCCAGAACGAAAATCAAATAGATTGCAAATTATTAGACTGTGGCATATGTACTAAAGCCACTGTGGCCTGTCTTTCAAAGATTGTCACCATTATGAAAGTCTGAGGGAATAACAACAGGATGTTCAGCTGCAAAACACACTCAGGACTGCAAATCTAATATCAGAGCTTCTAGTACAAATCAGTTTTGAGTTTGACCACACAGCTTTAGCCACTTGAAAAGTATTGAAACCACAACATGTTACAAATTATATATATATATATATATATATATATATATATATATATATATATATATACGTATCTCTCTCTCTCTCTCTTATATATATATATATATATATATAGAGAGAGAGAGAGATAGTTAGAAATACAGATATTCCATATTGAAATATAGAGAATATTTAATTTACATGTATTGACAACTCACTAATGAAGTATTTTAGGTCATTACTTTATACAACATACTCACCACAGTATGCAAAATAATAAAAAAGGTCAGGCTGTGACAGTAAAGGCATGTGAAGTAAAATTTTTAGACACTGTGATCTAACCCCACCACTAGTTCCCTGATGAAGCTGTGAGGGCTGCCAGCCTAGCCAGATAAAATTTGGTACATAATTCTGTCATTTGTAAATATGAATGGAAACTCCAAGCTTGTTTTCTTAAATGAAAGAATATGCTGTGAAAGGCTGAACTTAAAACAATGTAGCAACATTGCCCTCTGCTGTAAAGAAAGCTAAGTCAAGCATTTCTTGTCTGTCCTTTGAAGTTAAAATTATTTCATGTCTGTCCCTTTGAAGTTAAAATTTGGAGTCGATGAGTCTGGAGAGAAGCAACCCTCCTATTGTTTTAACTTAAGGAATAATTACTAGAGTTTACATGTGGAATGTCTTTTATTGATGTAGCTTCCTGCAGGTGCAAGATAACAAAAGACTGTAGTATCTGTTGACCTGAGAACTCCAGGAAAGTGTAAAAAATGATGTAATGGGAATCAGGACTGAAGATAGCAATTTAAACAGAGAACGGCATTAATCATTTTGTCTTGACCATCCAACTCATCAGCATTCTGTCTGTTTTCTTATGTAAGTTATCTTAGACTTGTGTTTTCTTTTAGAAATAGCTAGAAACTAGAAAGATTAGACTAGGGTTTTTCTGTAATGTCAGAACTGTACTACTGAATTATTTTAAGTATTTAAATGTGATCTCTGAACTCTTGTGTAGTAAGAAGTACTGTCTTGTGTTTTTATTATTTATTATTAAATATTTTAAAACCTTTCAACTGTGGCTGTTTTGTGTAGAGATAAGTTAAGCTCTAAGAGTACATTGCATGTATATAAGGATCCTGTACCAAGTCACTCTAATAAGCCTTGACTGTTTAGTTATACTACCAATTGGATAATAATATTGCACAGTAATAATTGGACACCCTTTTAAGGGCCTTTGAGTAGTTGATAAATATTAGCTGGGTGGTGGCAGTGATTTCTACCTTATAGTTTGGGTAAAAGAGGCACAGATGGAGAACCGGTGCCAGCCTTCCCCAGAAGTGTCTGTGTGGTTGTATAAACTCTTATCTCAAAGTGTGTGTGTGTGTCAGCTACTTGGGTAGGGACATGAAGCACTGGTTAAACTGAGAGGGTAGTAGAGATTTTAGCTTGCCTAGCTGGCTGAGATATGGACCCTATAGCTGTGCCAGTGGGGAGTCTTATTGGGGACCTGGAGAGCAAGTGAGTGACCAGCCCCAGATTGACTGTGATCTCTGTGTGCTCTTAAGGGAAATTGCACTTTACTGTGTGTATTTGTTATCCTTTCCTCATATATGAGACGCCCTCTCTGGTGGTAGTGGTGAGGATTCAGGCTCCTTGATTGCTGTGCCAGGGTACGGACATCACATATTAATTGGTGGCAGGGGTTGGGATATCCACACATTAATTCTTTGGCTGCGGTGGGATATCCACATCACATATTAATTGGTTGGCAAATACTAATTGGCTTGTAGTGGTGTGGGTAGAGTGAATTCCTGTAGCTTGTGTACAGTGAGCTCAGAAGGTGTTTTGTACTCTAAATCAGCCATGCAGTGAATACGTTCAGATCACAATTTTTTATTTCTTTTGTTAGCTTAATTAGTTAGGGTGAGCAGGCAGCATGTCAGCAGAGGAGTATGGAAAGCTGACAAGGAGCCAGCTGGTGGAGATGTGCCAGGCTAGGGGACTGGTGCATGGAAACCTGACTAAGGCAGACCTGATTGCAGCCTTGGTTACAGCTGCATCAGAAAACAGCAACCAGGAGGGCAATCAGACTGGCAGTGGAGATGTAATACCCTTGGAGAATGGACAGCTCAACCTTTCTGCAGTGGACTTAAAAATCCAGCTGGAGCTAAAGATACTTGAGTTGGAGGCCAGGCATGTGGAAATAGAAGCAAATGAGAGAGTACAATGTTTGCTGGCTGAGGAGAATAAGAAACTGTTACATCTAGAAGCTGAGGAAAAGGAGAGGCAGAGGCAGCATGAGAAGGGGATGCTGACTCTTCGCCAGAGTCATGGAGGTAATGGGGAAGGGAGTAACTGGACCCCAGAAGCACAAAAGGTCAGTAAATTTCTTCTGCAGTTTAAAGAGGGGGATCATTTTGATAGTTTCATTCATATATTTGAGAGGGTATTTAAACAGTATGAAGTTGACCAAGGGCTCTGGGTACGGTTCCTGACCCCCTTACTCCATGGTAAAGCTATAACTGTATTATGTAAAATGTCTGACGTTGCATGTTTTGATTATACTGCTGTAAAAAATTGCCTATTAGAGTTTTTTAAGCAAACACCTGAAACGTATAGGAAAAAGTTTCGTGAGCATAGACGCAAGGCAGATGAAAGTGTGTCTGAATATGTTGCTGAATTGAGCACTTATTTCCATAGGTGAGTGAGTGGATGTCAGGTCACCACTTTTGAAGAGCTGGAAGACCTTTTGGTGAGGGAACAACCCCTTAGCACTTTGCCTGAGGACATGAGGATCTGGTTAGCTGATAGACAATGTGCTACTTCAGATGAGTTGGGGAAGAAGGGAGACCTATACCTGACAAGCAGGGCAGTCCTGCACAGGAAGGGGACCCCAGTACTGCTCATGGGTCTAAAGGTACCCATGGTGGGCAGCATAGACTGCCCCAACAGAATCTGCCAGTAGCAGGGGAAGCCACTAGTCCAGGTACACATCCAGGAGCTAGGGTTAAATATTTTGAATGCAACCAGTGGGGCCATGGGGCATACAGGTGTCCACAGAGGCAAGGTGGGGAACCAAAGGTGAGGGAGCCAGTAAGTGGGAAAGACAAAATTCCAATAGTAGGTTGTCTTGAGACAACAGGGGTATTAAACTACCATCCTGAAGATGTCTTGAGAGGGAAGGATTTGGATGAAGCAGTACCATGTGCTTATGCAGTTACACACAGTCATGCTAGGAGACAAGCATGTGGGTCTGGTAGCCTGGGGGAGACCCAGACAGACTGCATACTTGCAGCCAGGACTGGTGAGGTGGTTACTTCAGGGAGGGAGCTACTCTGTAGCAGTGAAACTGAAGATGAGCCACAGTTGCTTGTGGGTGCTGATGTTCCCTTGGACAGAGGGGCTGCAAAGGTAGAGGTGAGTAGTAGTACCCAGGCAGACAGTGAGGCTTACTTAACTTAAGGGAAATTGCACTTTACTGTGTGCATTTGTTATCCTTTCCTCATATATGAGATGCCCACTCTGGTGTTAGTGGTAAGGATTGAGGCTCTTTGATTGCTGGGCTAGGGCACGGGCATCACAGTAGCTATAACAATGATCACTTTATTGTGATCACCTTAATTGTCCTTTGTTTTCATCAAAAAACTACTTCCTAAACAGATCACCAGAATGTGGTAAAAATAGTCACAGAAATATATCATAGCTTGCTGCTACTATGTCCCCTGTGTCAATCATGTTCAAAGTAAAAAAAAAATTAAAGCAAAATATTCTGGTGTCGGCAGTGGCTGCTGTTTCCACTGCCCACAAGTATATATAGTTTCCTACCAGGAATTATTATAAAACAGATACCTGCGGAAGAAAATTGTCCTTGAAGAGTCACATCTTGCTAATTCCCGGTAGCCTCTAATCATAAGAGCAGACATCGCTGAAAAAACATTGATTAATCTGTCTGTTCAAAGATAAATGGATAACTGCACAGTTGTGCCACTATGTAGAAATAGCCTCCGTGATCTGCAGTGCCCACCCCACCCCCCAAAAAAGCACAAGCTGAAGTCAATGTGTGATGATTTGGGGCAGTTATTCATCCTGTATGTACATTTCTTCAGTAGCATCTAATGTGGTCAATCTCCAGATATCAGCTGTTGTAGTTACAGTATATTATAGCATTTCCTGTCAATAAGAAAGAATGAAAAAAAAAACTAACACCCGGATTCATGAAGCTCGGCGCAAGGCCGGTGTAAGGCCTGCGCCGGCCGTGCAGCGTATAAATGGTGTAGTAGCGCCATATGCATATTAATGAAGGTGCGCCGCTACCACATCCACGTGCATAGGACTCGTGCGCGAGTGCATGGGGCATTACTAAGCTGCGCCCAGAGGCGTGTCAATGTTGGCTAGCGATGAGCAACCTAAACTGCTGAATATTATAGCCTGCCTGCAATAGTAATTGCACCTATCAGTGTCCGTGGATAATGAAACGTATGCAAAGCATGCAAGACAGTTCCCGGCCACACAAAATGGAGAACAAAACAGAAATGCACGCAACATAATATAAGTTTCCGTCCATGGAACAAATGACATTTAAAATCGTGTGTCCGTAATGTACTGCACTGTCAGAAGTTATACCCAGTGGAAGTGAAGCGCATCATGTCAGCGCGCCGCCAATACACACATCTAGCCCCATGGCTATGGTCACCAGCAGTCCCACAGTGGTAGTGATAGTACACAGCAGGGCAGTTGTGGCTATATAACAACCGTAAAGAAACCTGACAGTCCATATTGTATACCAAACACACACAAACATATGTATATTAAAATGCGCTATACACATGAACAGGAACGTAACCATCACATACACATAGGATGCTATATGCGGAACCGGGATATCCAAAAGTAGAACCCATGTATGCAAATGCAATATGCAACAACCCCTGTATAGCACATAACCCGCACCCATGTCCGAATGTCCACCAAATCCAGCTACCAGCCTTGCGCATCCGTACACCTACACATAGCGGGTATTCCCCATATGTAGTAGGAAGTATCGTCCTAGGCGGTGTCCGGATTGCAAATATGTATCCCACGTTTGTAAACATCCCATCACAGGTACGTAAATCCAAATGCCCGCGCGTTAATGTTACGGCAAAATGTGTGTACATCCCGCATGGGATAAGTAACCTGTTGAAACCTCAGAGTTGTTTACACGCCACGGTGTCCATTACTGTACACATCTGGACAAAACATGTATGTGTAGTCACGGTACTGGTCAATATCTACACAGACATGCAATTCATACTACACAGGATGGAACAGCTGTCCACCATGCAGGTCACCCCACTAGGGTTGCCACCTGTTCAGATGGCCAAGGTGGGACATCCCTTGTAGAAATGTGAGAATTTGCAGGATAAAACATACCCCCGGCCTGTGCAAAGTACAGAATTACACATGTATGCCAAGATAAAAGCTAATGCCATAGCATTTGAATTGCTTATGCTATCCCAAATAATAGTTATGTGTACCAGATACAAAATACCTGTATCATGCAACTAGTACAGAAATGAAGAAATATATTATTGTCTTAAAATCACAGGACATTTGCCATGTCTTAGGTGTCATCGCAGGACACAACTGTCCAAAGTGGGACCTCCCCTCGCAAAGAGGAACAAGTGGTAACCCTACTCCCCACTGAATTATCGACAGTATATATTCAACTCAATCACATACCGACACCACCTCTCAACCTATTACAGCAACAAAACCTGGACAAAGCCTAAAAGGATGGGTGGACAAATAGGGACAGATGTAATTACTGCTCTCACAAGCTTTGAAAGTTCAAGGAATAATAGTATGTACATAAGCAGGAAATGCTGTGAAAGATGTGGGGTAGTCCCCAGTATTACAGAGGTCCGTACATATATACTGTAACAAGCCGTCACATATGTTGACTGTACTACTGCATACCCGTAGTTAATTCATAGTTAAGTCATGTGCAAAATAATAACCCTCGTAAGAATGAATACAGGAAATAGTCAAATGTGAATGGAAACACCACTCACCGTGGATTATGTATCGTAACCGCCCCCAACCATATTATGTATTGCCAACATCATAAGCTGCCGACAGGTGCCCAAACACCTGTGTCTGTAAACACAGATTAAATGTTTAAAATGGACAAACCCTGTCCATGTGCTTTGTCTGACATTTGAACACAGTCAGGGCAGTTCCGTTCACCAGGCGGACAAGCCTAAACCCAGATCACCACATGAACACCCTGACAATTAAAGACCTGTATGTGTCAGGACTATAAGCCTTTGGATTCTGAATATTCCTGCAGTGATTAAATATGCAGCGTGGGTCCAGAGCAGTAGGGAATAGGGAATGTGTAACATGTAGTACCGCATTTTTCCCAGCAGGAAAATGGATGCCTGTGACGTAAGTGAAGCGGTGAGGCATATGTTAATGTAGCTATGTACTATGGGTATGCATATAAATGAGTCAGAACACCAAACGTATAGTGGTTACAGCATCCGGCCAACGTGAATGCAGTCCTGGTTGAACAACGACTACAGCACATATAATGTGAAAGTGTAATTAATGCATCTGTGCTGTACAGACAGTTAAATATGTAAAGGTGAACGTGTGTTTCGCAAACGTCCGTTAACCATATTACAGATAATTACTGGTACTGTCACAAGTAATAAAGCCCATGTAAGCACAAAGACTTAGTAAACATATGTAACCCACAATAAGGATATGCATGCACGCCTGCGCGTAACCCACAATAAGGAAATGCAAGTGCGCCTGTGCGTGTGTGATCCGCTCACAGCGTAGTAAATGAATGCTGTTTCCCCCATGTTAGTTATACGTGGCTCAAATCTGTTAACCTCGTAAAGTATGAAACCAGACAAAGCCATGCAAACTACCGGTACAAATAGGGACAAGCACCAGATATGTGCCAGAACAAACATAGAAAGTGGATAGAATAACGGGTGTGTCAGTAGCATGGATTCTCTGAAGGGTATGCAGTCGTAACCTGAACTGCTTGCCAGAAATCCCCACTGTAAGTCTCAATTGAAATGCCACGACATTGCCAGATAGACACAGGTTTATTTAAAACACAGCGAAGATAAAGGGGCAAGCAGCTGTACACTCTGCGACAATCTGTATAGTGGAAAGGTATGGTATGGATATAGATATATGTGTATACACATAATCCACAGACGTAAACCAAAGCAAGTTATGAAATGAGGATTGTACATGTATATATGTATACACAACAGACTTATGTCCCATAGATATGACATATGTACATAAATAGGCGACGTTATATCTAATATGGGTAGACAAACAGACATGCAGGAAAGGTGAATAAACAGCAGCATTCCAAACCATTGGCCAGAAAGTGACAGTCCAGCAAGTTCTACACTTTAAACATGCAGATAGGTGTCCATTGCAGGACTCCAAAAATTGAATCTTACTTAGTGTCAACCGACATTGACGCCAAAGAAGTGACCGCAGCAAATACGAAATAGCTGTACATGCAACAGTATCAGGTGCAAGGGTGACGACACATGTGTCGATAGAATGTATGACGTACGAACTGATATCCGGAGAGTGGGGAGTGCATATAAGTTTCTCCACACTTCAGTACCGCACACATTAAACATGTGTAATGGGTACTGTAGAGGGTTGTCAGGTATGGGAATCATGGGTATGCAGAAATGGGCCTAGGTGTTGTTTGGCAGGGATTTCGTAGGCCCGCCCCGTGGGAGTGATGTGGGTATAGCACACGCCTATATTCTCAATAATGGGGCAAACCATCCACTGGATATTGCGAAAACCATTTTGGCAATATATAGGGCCCTATATCAGTGTCATGTAGGCGATTATCATGGATGGACATGCGTATGACCAAGATGGTCCCCACAGCTGGCAAACTGTCAGAATAACACAGCTGCACTAAGGCATAGTACATGAAATACAAATAGGGACTATATTAGATATACCCCAGACAAAGTCAGAACGTCGTGAGAATACTGGCGTACCCATGAATATGGATGTTATGAGTGTTACTAATCATGTAATGGAAATGTCAGTCACTATTATCTACCGCACAGTCCGTAATGCCTTGCCAGCAATTTACCAGAAAGGCACATCACTATGACAAATGTAACAAGGTCAAACATCAGGGCGTTTACCCATAATGTGTACAGGTTAGGGGTATGAAGGTAACCTGTCCAAAATACATGTACAGAACTAGTGATACAAGGTGGACAGGTGAGAAGAAAGACATCAAGACAAATGAGAAAACATGTACAAGACACATGCATGTACTCCGACAAATGTGAATGACAACATATGCCCTGTGAATGTCAATGTGGAAGGTTAATAGACACAAAAGTAATGTGTCCCTCAGGGTGTCATGCAGTGTCACCGTAACAATGTCCAGTCCCCCAGACACGTACGTGAGCTCTGCCACTGACGGAAAGTGCAAATACTGGTGCACACATACGGTACATGATAGACCAATTAGTGTGGATAAGCAGCTGTTGGCCTGTGTGAGGAATACAACTGTCTGGGTAGGTGTGTCCTGCAATATAAATGTAATGGCATGTGGCCTGTGATGCCACCATAGAGTGTGTGTATTGGTGTCAGAAAGTTGATATTTTGTTACAGACACATACTCCGCAACTGTACAGATTTACGCAGAATGTGCAGAGTTCTGCCTCATATGTTTGGTGTGTTCCACGTAACAACAGTAACATTCTGGTACTTTCATGATAACTGAAGACATGAAATAATGACAAGCATGTGAATAAGACACCAAATCCAACAGAAAAGCCATACTAATGCAAAACCTATTATTGTGTCAACTATCTACGTTTGTAAGAGCAACATGTCAATACTGCCCCTATGTGTCCCACTATCAGATAAGGCCTTGTCCAGCAACTTGCTCTAGGAGGTGGAGTGGTATGAACAGAAACAGATCCATGTGTGAGGAAACAGCGATATCGACTGCAAGATAATGCAGAAGGTATGAAATGCGCTGCAGTAGGACGTGCAGTACTGTCCGCAGGTATGTGCTGACATGTCAAATGACACAGCAGTCTACATGAAGAACCTATAGGGCTGTCACCTTTACAAATGATGATAGTGGGACATACCCAGAGCAATGCACACAGCACAAATAGACATCAAAACTAGGCCATGATACATGAAGCCTCCGGTGTGTACTAGTACAGTGAGAGTACAGCAAGGATAGATAGCTGCCAAGATATACAGCAAACGCCTGTAAGGGCGTGTAACACCGCCCGTAACACAGACGTTGCATGGACAATGTTGGGAGTTGCAACATACCTCATTGGTATGTCAAAGCTATGCAAATATGCGATACATGAAACAGTCAGCGGTCCATGCAAGAGCAGAGGTATGGGCAGAAAATAGATTTTATATATATATATATATATATATATATAGAGAGAGAGAAGGACTGGTAATCGAACCTACACATGACTACCCTATCACACTACAGCATGACGCATTTACAGAACATGCTACCGAGATTACTAAACACAGCAGACACACAGGCATTCTACTAGGTGCGTGTCAACATCCGCAAAGACAAAGACGTCAGCAGGATACATCTGTGTTGCGAAGCGTCTAAAAGCAAAACCTGAGTCCCCAGGCGGACGGGAGCATACACACACACACACATCTGGCAGGCCTGGGAATCGAACTTACACCTAACTACCCTATCACACTACAGCATGACGCATTTACAGAATGCGCTACTGAGACTACTGAACACAGCACTCCCAGAGGCATACTTCTAGGTGGGTGACATCATCCACAAAGGCAAAGACGCCGATAGGGAATGTATGTGTTGTGAGGCATCTAAAAGCATTACTGTGTCCCCAGGCAGCTGGAAACACACACACACTCGGAAGGGCCGGGAGTTGAACACACACCTACCTACTCTAACACACTACAGCATTACGCATTTACAGAATGCGCTACCGAGATTACTGAACACAGCACTCCCAGAGGCATACTTCTAGGTGGGTGACATCATCCGCAAAGACAAAGACGCCGATAGGGAATGCATGTGTTGTGAGGCATCTAAAAGCTTTACTGTGTCCCCAGGCAGCTGGAAACACACACACACACACACTTGGAAGGGCCGGGAGTTGAACACACACCTACCTACTCTAACACACTACAGCATTACGCATTTACAGAACGCGCTACCGAGATTACTGAACACAGCACTCCCAGAGGCATACTTCTAGGTGGGTGACATCATCCGCAAAGGCAAAGACGCCGATAGGGAATGTAGGCATCTAAAAGCATTACTGTGTCCCCAGGCAGCTGGAAACACACACACACACACACACACACACACTTGGAAGGGCCAGGAGTTGAACACACACCTACCTACTCTAGCACACAACAGCATTACGCTTTTACAGAACGTGCTACCGAGATTACTGAACACAGCATTCCCAGAGGCATACTTCTAGGTGGGTGACATCATCCGCAAAGGCAAAGATGCCAATAGGGAATGTATGTGTTGTGAGGCATCTAAAAGCATTACTGTGTCCCTAGGCAGCTGGAAACACACACACACACACACACACACACACACACACACACACACTTGGAAGGGCCGGGAGTTGAACACACACCTACCTACTCTAACACACTACAGTATTACGCATTTACAGAACGTGCTACTGAGATTACTGAACACAGCACTGCCAGAGGCATACTTCTAGGTGGGTGACATCATCCACAAAGGCAAAGATGCTGATAGGGAATGTATGTGTTGTGAGGCATTTAAAAGCTTTACTGTGTCCCCAGGCAGCTGGAAACACACACACACACACTTGGAAGGGCCGGGAGTTAAACACACACCTACCTACTCTAACACACTACAGCATTACGCATTTACAGAATGCGCTACCGAGATTACTGAACACAGCACTCCCAGAGGCATACTTCTAGGTGGGTGACATCATCCACAAAGGCAAAGATGCCGATAGGGAATGTATGTGTTGTGAGGCATCTAAAAGCATTACTGTGTCCCCAGGCAGCTGGAAACACGCACACACACACACACACACACACTTGGAAGGGCCGGGAGTTGAACACACACCTACCTACTCTAACACACTACAGCATTACGCATTTACAGAACACGCTACCGAGATTACTGAACGCAGCACTCCCAGAGGCATACTTCTAGTTGGGTGACATCATCCGCAAAGCAAAGATGCCGATAGGGAATGTTTAGAGAGTGAGCGGTCTGAAAGCATATTACCGTCCCAAAGTAGACGTACACAAACACGCCAGTGCTGTCAACGGGCCAACTAAATATCTACGGAGCACAACAACACTGAATAGATACGGGATGCGCCACAGACAGTACACCCTTCGAGAGAGCAACAAGTGTGTTCAATGTAGGCATTCATCGTGACATTGAAATTGGACATCTGGTGCCTGGATGACCACCATGGCTATACAGGATGTCAATGGCCATGCCCACATGCTTAGTATCACACGTCTGTTTGGAATGTACTGTGTGTCCATCTACACAATGGTGTGCTGGGCATGCTCACACACTTAGCTGTTGCAAAGGGCCAACTTGCATGCACACGGAGTCTAATCATGGAAGGGCGCAGTGTGGAATGTTCTGTGTGTCCATCTACACAACGGCGTACTGGGCATGCTCACACACTTAGCAGTTGCAAAGGGCAATCTTGCATGCACACGGAGTCTAATCACGGAAGGGCGCAGTGTGGAATGTACTGTTTATCCATCTACACAACGGCGTATTGGGCATGCTCACACACTTAGCTATTGCAAAGGGCAATCTTGCATGCAGATGGAGTGTACACACAGAAGGGCACAGTAAGGTATAACTGCCCTCACGCTCAGGGCGGTCACACATGCAGTGACCTGTACACACACAGCTGCCATCACAGCTGTCACAGGTGCAGGTCACACACGTACACACTGCAGTGTACACTGTAGCTGTCAAGTCAGCACCATGTCGTTGGTGCAGCACTACACAGCCATACGGTCCAACAACACCATGTGACACATGAGCGGTGTACACCAGCTGTGCAGAGTACACATGTACCAACAGGGATCCAACAGGTATTATGCATTGCAATGATACCAGTATACATGAACAGGTCAGCTCAAGACATACCATGGCCCTTACACAGCTGTGACACCTGACTGTTGCTGTACACCAATGAACACACGTCTGGGTATGTCATACATGTGATTGTGTGGATGTGTGCATGGACTGCACACACAACACATACATACATGGCCTTTGATGTACCTCGTGCATAACACTGGCCTAATCAATGCTACACACGCAAATTGAATGTGGGCCCATGTCTGTTGAATGCTCACACTACAGGGGGTAGCAGTGTTGACCGGGACACATACCCTTGTACTGGTCACCTGTGACACCCATGATATCATACCGCAGCCCATGTGTTATGTATGTCAACACACATGTCCAACAATAGCAATGCATACAAACATGGCAACAGGAGACACATGTGACATCTGTACTGTGCATGCAGCAAACATGCATATGCAGTGGCCGATGTCCGTAACATAGTTGCACCTACCTACGACATGCAGACGCAATGCAGACCCATCATTGACATCTGTATACGGTGACGTACAAACAGCACGTATGGAGGGATGTGTGTACATAATGTGGTGTACCACCTGTCTAGATGTATGTGTGCAGGGGGTGGCTCACAGTTGTGTCACACACCATCCTATCATGCCATGTGCTAACTGTACGCTATGTTGCTGGTACGTGATGGTGCTGACATAATGCATACACAGCGGTCAGGTGTTAACAACTATATGTCATATGGCACCTGTAACACCTACAACCTCTTGTGTGTATATAGCAGCACATTTGCCAGATATAGCGTTGGTACACATAATGCAATCAATACCGCTGCATGTCCATCAAACGTGTCATCATATGGCTGGTGTATCATTCCCAGCACTGCCATGTGTGTCCGAATGTGTGACCAGGGATGCCACATATCACAGGGAATATGTCCCAGTTGCTACACATCCCTGTACACCATTGTAGATAAGTGTACATACTTCAGTGTGGGAATCATGACGTTCGCCGGTGAGGTGCATCACACACATCGGCTGTCCGTATACACATGTGTGGTCACCACAGTGTGTGTGTGTCTGTATGTATGTCTGGTGCTTGGTGTGAGTGTGTATGCTAATATACTGTGGGAAATTATCACTGGCCCCACGTGTTGACTAACCCATAATGGTGATGCATTGCACAACCCTGTTGATGCCATAGGTCCCAGCCATACTGGCTACCTGTGCATGTCCCTTCTCTGTGACACGTCGTGTGGGTGCATAGTACTATGAGGGTGATGACCACAAAGGCAAGGGTCCCCAGCTGCACACTATGGGGTGTGCGTTATAGTGGTGTACACCCCATGACTGCAGCCATGTTCACGTACTGTTACAGGGTCCTACTGCTGCACAGTGTGGCCTCCAGCTACCAAGTGATACCTCACATCATCATTGGCCAGGCCGCTGTGTACAACCCCTGCATCATGTCACCATACCTGTAATGTGTCCTGCTATGTATGTCACATCTCTGTCCAGTGTAGCCTGTGGCACCGACCACATGCGTCAGGTGCAGTATATGTGCGGACATCTGTGTCATGTTTGTGTGTCCAACAGTCAGGATGAAGGTACATGTAGCATGCTGATATTGCCAGACGTGCCTGTGTGTACTCCACAGTTACACGTGGGGGACTGCAAACACTGCTACCTGTAGGCACATGCAAGTACACCATAGGAGGGAACCAGGGTATCACAACCAACATGGTGCTACAGATGTAACCGAGACACATACCGTGAACACATCACCTGCACTACATGGTGTGACTGGTGCATGTCGACAGTAGACAACCTATGCCACATACACAACTCAGTATTCACACACAACCACTGCAACATACACATCCCTCACTATGCATACACAGGTATTACATACACCTCTCACTATGCTGTTCACCCTGTGCATCAGAATATTTGTGCATAACCCTGCACCAATGGTGTGGATGACAGGGATGCAGCACAGGCTTCATCATATGCACAGGGTGATATGTTTGCCAGGGGCATAGGTTGCACATGACCACTGCAACATACACATCCCTCACTATGCATACACAGGTATTACATACACCTCCCACTATGCTGTTCACCCTGTGCATCAGAATATTTGTGCATAACCCTGCACCGATAGTGTGGATGACAGGGATGCAGCACAGGCTTCATCATATGCACAGGGTGATATGTTTGCCAGGGGCATAGGCTGCACCAATGGATAACTTCAAGTGTGTGTGTAAGGGCCAGTGAGTTGACTGGACATGTCTGTGCAGAATGCATGTGGATGTTGTGGAGCCCTACAGTTGTGTTTGCTGTGTGCGTGTATGTGTGTACACAGTTCTGCCATTTGTGATGCCTACACGGGGTATAATTGACAGCCCCAGATTGTACAGTGCAGGTTGTACAGCTCACTGTGTCCATGTCCACGGCCACGTGACCTGTGCCTGCCTGGGGTTGCACGGGCACTACCAGGTGGAGGTACAGAGTGGCTACTGTCCGACGACACATGTTCGCTGGAAACGTGTCCCCACTGAGACCATCCAGGGCCACGTCCATGTGGCCTGCTGTGTCCTGGTGTTGACAGCGCAGCAGCAGCTGCACTGCTACTGCTACCGGCACTATGGGAGCTGGCATGTGAGGTGGCACGCTCACATCAGCCTACACTAGGTGGTGTTGCTGGCCTACATCCACGTGGCCTACGCCTCACTCCTACCAGGTGTTCCAGCACAGACAGCTCCCGCTCGTGGATTGCCATGCCTCGGTCAAGGATTCCGGCCATTTCACCTAGTCGCCTATCCAGAACATTAGCAATCTGCTGTTGAGCATTTGCCAATGCCTGGATGTTGTCATTTAGGGTATGGATAGCAGCCCTCTGCAGCCTCTGCCCTTCTCTGTTCTGCCATTCAGCATGTGCCTGTGCCACCATTACAGTCTGGAACATGCGTCTGGTGACACCAGCTACTGCGCTCTGTCCTGCAGGTGCATGTCTGCCAGAGGTCCTCCTAGAAGCAGCACCGGCCACATGCCTGTGTGGCACATCTGCAGTCATTACACTGACACTATGGTGTGTAGACACACCTTCTGTAGCCACCACACGTTCCTGTTCCACGCCAACAGACGCTGACTGTCCTTCCACTATGGCCACCGGTGATGCGGTATGTGTTTGCAGCAGAACTGTGTGCGGGGAAGAGGGGGACATAGCTGGGCTGGTAACCATTGGCACAGATTCAGCCCCTGACAACCCTGCCTGTACCTCATGCATATGTTCATCACCGCTAGTATCTGTGGGGACACTAACATCAGATGGACCGCAGGAGGGTAACGCACCTACATCACCTGTGAATGCAAAGAAATACTGTAAAGTACAATAGACACACACACACACACACACACACACACACACACACACACACACACACACACACACACACACAGATACACACACAGACACACACACAGACACACACACAGACACACCATGCATGTGATTTGTCAGATGGCATGCAGCATGCCTGCGATAGAGCAGAGGGCATGCAGCTCAGACATTAATAGTGTTAGTAAGCATACCTCCCTGGGGTGCACACTACAGCAAGCAGGTGTCATATCAGTAGCCATGCAGTTCACACAATCATGGTAGTATGCATGCATCCCCGTGATACACCATGTGGCCCAGAACAGGATAACAGTACACATGGCTGACATGACCTTGACATGTAATTTGCTGACATGTGCATTAACATGCATACATGTTTGACACAATGGTGTCCTGACACATGTACAGCATCATAATGGGCTTCACATTGCAGTGTTGTGTGTATGCCCTACAGATAGAATGCATGTTTAGCAAATGTGCATGAGCACGGGAGGGTAGTGTGAGCCGTCTACATTGCTATACAGTGTGAAGTACAGACACTGTGCCATTGCATGGCAACATGAGGCATGTATGTTGCTGTAGAATGCATAATATGTACACATTGCATAGCCATAACTGCAACACAGTCATGATGTTCGACAGATCGTATATGGTAGACTTCAGTGACACCTCCAGTAGCTGTGCACAGGCTTTTAGGTTGTCCACTGTACCACATCAACTGTATAATCAGTCAACTAAGGCTATAATTGGACCATGTGTGGACAATGTGCAACAGGGTGTATACACATCCCATGTACTGTGTGGCTACATGTCTCTGGCCATCCCCCATGGCCATGTGTGCACATGTGGTGGCCAATTGTGTGTGATGGGCATCTTCTCCACATGTCTGTGTGGTCCCATATGACATACACCCATACATGTCAGATATGTTACATTCCACAGGTCTATGCAGACGACGGGTTGTATGTTTGGTATGTGGGGTATAGGTCATGTGATAGTGTGACAATATTGCAGACAGAACACTACATGTCTGGGACATGTCAGGTGGCACATCACAATGTGTGCACCTGATGCAGGGGCATATGACACAATGGTGACACTTGGGCTGCCCATATCACAGCTCACTGTGTCGTACTGTGTGCGTACTACACATGTTGTTCCAATGCATACTACATATGCCTCCATTGTAGAACACCTCCACCGTTGTATGCACAGCTGGCCACACATGTCGCAATGACAAGTACTGTGGTTTCAAGTCTGTGTATCATTACATGTGAATATATTGCACATGGGTGGCATGTGTGAATGCACGGTGGTGCGACCTGCATATCATGACTGGAACAAACATCAGGTGTGCAAGTGTTAACTGGCCACATGGCAAATAGATCTACACTATAACATGCCTGATACTGATGACAGTCTCACCTGCAACGGATCCATGTCTGTGCGGCACACCAGAGGTACCTGTATAGGGGTGACACACCAGTATGAACATTATCCATGACTGTATGACAGCCACAGGTTGCACTGTGCATGTGCACACATTCACTTGTGTAATAGCATATATTATGCACATGCGTGCATACACAACATAGCATACTGTAGTATGCAGCATGTGTGTCCACATACCTGGCATATGTTGTTACTTTACATTATGTACAGTGACACATGCAACTACATGGGATATAATAGCCATATGTGCATTACTGACTTACCAGGCAACTCCAGGCTCATTGGTTGGGAGACACCCACCTCCACGATGGCAGCTAGTGTTTCTGGATGCTGTTCCCTGGGTGTCCCCAGACTGGCCAGTAGCTCCTCGGTGTGTGTGAGTGGGGGCTGGGTTGGTGGCCCACCACCTGTTCCACCTTGTTCCCTGGCGATTGCAGTGGCACGCTGTTTTGCATGTCGTATCAGGTCCGTGCAGTGTCTGCGCACTTGCTGGTAGGTGCGGTTATGGCCACCCACATCGTTCACCCTCCTGCGTAGATTCTGCCACAGGTCATCCCGCTGCTGGGCATGCTGTGGCACATGGCTGAACAACAAGTCATAGTTGTCATGGAGCTGTGGGATGAGGACATCATCCTCCTGGTGGGTGTATGCTGGGAGGCATGTACGGGGCATTATCTGTAAAACATAAACATGGTGACAGAGATACTGCTGCACATACATTTCTATGACATCTACTGCATCTGCACAGTTATCTTTGCAAAGCACCATGACACTGACATGACTGACGTGTTTGTGTCACACATGTCACAACCATTATGCATTGGATATCATCACCATATATGTGTGTCACCTCATTACAGTGTTCATACTCCATGTAAATGCTGTCTTGCTGTGGGCATGTCTATTTGCCTGCACTTGTGTTCTTACCTATCTGCACATGCCTCGATGTGTCCACGGTACTACTGTTGACCTGGATGCTGTGTATATGTCACATATCAACACAGACACAACCGGAATGGACTTGAGCAGTGACAATGCACACATATGCATGGACACCTGTACATGCATGTGTTTTGCCATATACATCTACACAGCACTGTACAACTGTTCAACATCCTGACACGGATCGCCTGTATTACACATGTGATAGACATGGGACAATGGATAGTCAGACGACATTCGCAGGGATGGTCATCAACCATAGCATGTGCGGGCACGGTTTCCACGCTGTTACAGATGGCCATTGTGCCACCGCAAGCTGCATCAGTGCCACATTACTGATCCAGTTGATAGTACATCTATCATGCGGCCATCACATCATGTATGACTGGGATGACATCTGCAGCTTTGATGGACAGGGTTGCATGGTATGGTGGGAGTATGTCACATATATGGCACAGGGATCTGTCCAGCCTGTGGCGATCCTAGTATTAGGACGGTGGCTGTCCATGACATATGTCATATAGATCAGGATATGGACATGTAGCATGTCCATCATCATGGTGTAGCAAATGTCCTTCTGCAAGGTAGACGGCATGCTGCATAGTGGAGGTGTGGATTGTGAAGGCTATCGCACATCCATGCATAGCCATTACCCCTTACAGGTGGTATGTGATCCAATATTGGTCACCACAGTGCTAATTATGCCTGGCCACTGATCTCCGTGTTCATGGATGGCACCCTGACATGACATGGGTACCTCAGATGACTACCTAAGGGGCCTGGAGACATCACCATGTCGGGGGTGCACTGCACAGCACCATCCCTTACACAGTGTCCATAATGTTGACCACAGCCTAGGTAGCAGTTTATGGGTACAGGGGTGTTTACCTAGCGGTGACACTGCTGGTATCATCCATCAGACTGTGCACATATGTCACACACCTCACACACACAGCCTATTCTGTATGTTGTTCACAACACTGACACAGCTAAACCTGATAGGTCATGGCCATTCACAGCCTTACATACACAGATGCCTAACATTTGTGTGTGTGGTATGGGCTACAATGAGGGTGGGGTACAACACATTAACCCTGTTCTACAGAATCTGGCACAGATGTGCTGTGCACATGTCACTCTTGCACCTTTTGTAGTTGTGGGTCTGTCAACAGGCCACTGGTGGAACACACCTGTGACATGCAAAGGTATTTGTAATCAAATATCCATGCTATCTTGTACATCTGTACTGCTAACATCTACAGTGCTAATGGTTCATGGACATGCACACCATACTCAGCAGGGTTATAGTGCGGTGCCACCGTAAATGACTGTCATCACCACTTGTGGGTTGATATTATCCAACACCCTATCTGTATTGTATGGTCATGCTAGGCACTTGTTCAGAACATGTGAGCATGTCATGAGCTAATGATTACTATAGCGCCCATTCCACACCATTTTCCACAGGTACACTGGCTGTCCTACACTTCCCAGCTTGCTTAAGGTACGACAGCTGTTGTATACATGTAACGCACATATCCTGTGGGACATGGTTGTATATGCAGGCATGTCCAACTGTCACGTACCAGTGCTACTGCCTGTCTATATGAGGGATATGTTGTACATGTGGCAGTAGAGCAATTGTCTCGTGTACACATTCAATGCTCACTTCCCAACATACGGCACTACAGCCTGTGGGGAATGCACGTCTGCAGCCGTTCTGGGCCCATAGCTCTCAGGTGTACCTCATTACGGGGAACGTACCTCATTTGGGGTTCTAAAAGGTGCATGTTCCTCAAGGTTCCACATTGGAAGGGTCTGTCACACATTCATTGTTGTACATAGTTTACCTGCTAGCCATGGCTAGATAGATGAGAATCATAGTAATTCATTGGAATATCTGTTTTATACGTAAGACCAGCCTATGTTAGCCATCATATGCCCTTCCTAGTTGACGCTGTTAGTAAGCCAGTTGTAAGTGTTCCACATTTTGCCAATTTGTCACACTGTATGAGGGCTAATGTTCCTCATTTTGGGGACAGGAGGCTGACAGCTATGGCTGGGGGTAATGCTGTCGCCAACCCTGACTGCACCTGACAGTCATTTGGGGATGTGTAACATTCGCAACACACCCCACCCATCACATAGTCTCACATAATCTACACCACTGGCCACACCTACGAGGACAACCTGTGCAGTACGTCTCCATACTCACTGTAGGCACCAGAGGTAGCCCCCATCATGGAAGACAACATCATGAGCTTATAGCCCACAGACTCATGTGTGCCCACCACATACAGCCAATAGTGTGTTATAACATTCACAACACACCAGTCATAGCTGACTCTGTAGGGTGTCACACTGCAGTTCCACACAGCAGGCTACACAAGGCTAGTCGCTACATCTTGCTGTCGGGTAACTGCTTCTGCAACATAACCTATGCACCCATGCCACACCTCACCAGGTACGATATGTCTGTCATTCGCCATGTTAGTGTGACTGCCCTGTGATGCCACTTCACAGACTACGTGTGCAGGGACATGCAATAGCTCACCAGTCTTATAGCCCTGAGGGTGTGGGCCTAGCCCTGGGGAGCATTTTGCATTCGTCCAGACATGATACCACTGTACAGTGACCGACTGTGTCACTTCAACAGTTGCCTATGCTCCTATTGTCATTCCACAGGCATGTGGTATCTGTCCGCTATGACTGTCCTGGTCAAACACAATGCTGTGGCACAGATGACTTGCACCTGTCAGCCCTGGGAGTACAGCTCACATGCTAGGCACTTGCTGCTGCTATACTGCCTGTCCTGCACAGTTTCCAATAACTGTCACCGGCAGGGCGGTAACTGGCATGCGCGACATTGGGTCATGTGACACATTGCTTGCATCTTCCCCTGTGATGCACGCAGGCAAGGCACACCTTATAATGCACCACTCCAACATCTCTGCAGTGACTAGGACCTGCCTGTAGGCTCCGGAGAGCACACCTGCAATGACAGGTTATAGACGGACCATACCTTCCAGGCACATACCTTGACCGGCACACCCACAGCTGTGGGGTTCCCATATCCCACTATGTTTTGCACACATCCTGGCAAGTTGCTTAGCACAATGCATCAGAGGTGCTCCATGTGCAACTAACTGTGTCCGGGACCGCTATACACATTGTAACAAGTGACAGAGTCAACATCATACCCCACGGGTAACATACCTTCTATGGTGGTATAGTGGACAGTGGGCCTCAGCTACTACTGATGTGTGACTGACACTACCCCACACTTCACTGGGATAGCCACTCATGTACCGACACATCCATGAGTCATACCCTCCACTCTGCTGGATCAACACATACACACCACCTCCAAGACCTACATTACCCTTGGCATGAACACTACCACCATGTGACTGGTGTTACACACCTGGGGTTATCCCCTCATTGGTGGATTCCAAACATATGCTAATCTACCTTGTTAGCCACATCCCAGAAACACACCCATCACAGCATACACAGTACATGTGTACTACTACTACACCTACTACAGACGTCTGCTGACAGCGGTTGTTAACATCATGACACCCGTGCAGATGGACAATGCACATACAAATGCTGACACATACCCCAGTGCACTTAATTAGCATGTGCACAACTGCATGGATCATGCTATTCCACACAGAGCCATGATAGTACACACCAGATAACAGATGCCACTCTGGTGGTCATGTTCCACGGACATATGATGTAGAACAACAGGTGTAGGCTGTTGCACAGTGGTGTACATTCCCATGTGTGGGGTGGCTCACTGGTCAGCCGTGGTGGGGCCACAGGGTCCCTCATCACATACGCCAAGACTAGCTACGTAAACATGACTGCCACACATTCCGGGGTGTACCACCAGGCATTATGGTGGTTTGTCAGTATTCGATGGCAACACCCACATCTGCTGTCACATACAACAGTCACTCAGGAACATTGCAAACCCAGGTATTGTTGGCAACATGCTGGGGGATGGATTCAATGCTGACAGTACACCCTCTCACTCACTACAGGGCCGCAATCCATACATGAACATTGTGGTGTCCCTGTGGTCACACCTACACAGTACTGACCTACACTCTATGTGTCCTGTGACACTGGCCCCATGTTACCTTCCAATGTCCCAGGCTGTGATGTCCACCAACCTCTGAATTACTTGTCTCCCCACTAGGCCACCATATTCAGTAATAGCATTGTTTCAGACATTGTAGACCCTGAATGGCACACAGCAGCATTTATCACACTACACACAGGTGGCACCACATTGCATGAGTGGGACTATAGTCCTACACACCTGACTGGACTGTTCTGCATGGCTATGGGGCACATCGTCAAAGACGTCATTCTCAGAGACATTGTTGGTCTCCCGTCCTCTGCTGCCACCCGGGTTGGGCTTGTTAAGGCCAGAGCATGGCCCCTACAGATGGTGGACTCCTTTCATACAGTTACCAGGGCAGTTGCTGATGGTACGGGAGTCCACACATCCTACATTGTCCTCTCATTGCCTTTCAGCACCATTCCCCATACTGGTATTGACAACATACACATCCACCTGCACATCGTACCCTGTGTCTCAGGATGTTATGCTATGTGGCTCATGGACAGGACACACAGTGAGGCCAGCATACCATAGTACCTACTACATGTCAGGTACTTTGGCATACCACAGTCCTCAGTCATTGCTTCCCTGCAGAACAGGCTGGCACAGGGGACTTTCCCTGCCTAGCTTTAGAACCCCTACATACCAAGCGCCATGATTGCTCCACCAGGTGATACTGACTCCAACCATATGGGTGTCGTTGTGACAGATACATAATATGACTATCATGGCATCAAGCTGCATGACACAAGGTGCATGCACATCACCTTTGCATTACACCATTCACCCACTGACTATCACATGGATGGTAGTCCCCTACATACATATCACATTGTACATGTTTGCAGTACACACATATGTCACACTCACTCCTGTGGTTACCGTATTGCCACTGTGGCGTGGATATCCTCCTATGTGGCCACACCTATCTGTACTGGGTGTGTAACTGGTACATAGGCATCCATTGTACCTCTGAACTCAAGACATCTACACACATTCAGGGGTACACCACCCCATTTAGGGTGTACCTTACACAACAGCTACAGCTTTACATGCCACAACATTAACACGCCATGACGTTTACTGAGCTCTGACAGTTTAAATATCTGGCTGCACTACAGACACCACATCTGTACACATTTGCATACTACATACTCAGGGGTGACCTCTGCTGATCAGACAGGGCCCATGTCCACAACATTATTGATGGATATACTCCTCATACGCAAGATAAGCAGAGGCCACTGTGAGCAACATGCTCATGGATATGTGCACACACACACCACAATGAGTGGGATGTGCTTCTGGGTTACATTCCCAAACAGGACACTCACCATGCTGTGGAACATAAGTCCTCTGTACATCACGCAGGGACACTCAGTAGCACTGTTCATGTGATACCTCCCTTGGTGGTTGGGAGACACATGTAGGCCTGGGATCACTGCAGTGGCTGTACTGTGCAGTGGTGCAGGTGACACCTGGCTCTGCTCTTCACAGGACACTACCCTGGAGAGGTGCCACTAGTGTGAACACTGTAGTTGTGCTTACACATGGACTTGACAGACTGCATAGTACCCCACTATGTACCTGTGCAGCTATTACATGTCCTTTGTGCATGCTTACTTGGTAGCCCTTCCATTTAGATTAGCTATCATGCTATTACTATGTCCCATACCTACAGGCCATATGTATCCTGTTATTGTTCATACCAATAGACGATACCTGTGGTATGCATGATATGCCTGTTATGCTGTGTAGAATATCTGTCATATCTACCTATAATACTATACATTACACATATTTCACATAGTATCCCATAATGCAAAGCATACTTGCTCAGCGGGACCACCTTACATATGTCATTAAGGTTATTTACCCATACACATGCGTGCTGTGACAGTATATCAACATATACTATCCCCTGCTATGGCACGTCCTTGTTGGACATACCCTACCACTGACGGCGGGTTGTATGGCATTGTTCTGTTTAATGGCCTCATGTAGCATCCCTTCTGGTGTCTGCTGTGTACCTTGTGTCCCACTGCTGGACGCACAGATTCTACAAGCGTTAGTATGCTCAGCAAGGCATCACTACATCAATACCTTTCCCCACTTTATGCATTGCGGACACGTTTAATTAATGCAAACCAGGCTATACATACAGTAAAACTAATTAATACAGATCATGCTATACATAACCTTACATATCGGGCATTCTACATACCTTGTTGTCATTACGGCGTTTCATTTCTATCTCTCTCACAGTGTTTCAACTGTTTTTTGGTATGAGCATACGGTTTGAATGTCTGGCAAGTCATCCTTATATACGTCGATACCTGAAACATGTGGATTCTTCCTGCCATTTGGTGTTCCTGAGTGACTAATTACTTGCATATCAGCTGTGCAGCTACTCCATTCGCCAATTACACGGCGACAGTGGGGTATAATTGGATTCTTCACTTGGGCATTGCCTATTTGCCCTACCTTCGGGGAGACCGTCTGTATTGTGTTTTGTTATGAGTAACTGCAACTGCTATGCATGGAGACAAGTATAGTTTGGATTCATGTCCCCCATGGATTGTGTGTGACAGGTAGAGTATTTGGTTCAACATGTGGGTGTACCTGTCATCCCGACATCTGTTAACGGAGTATTGCAATCAATACCTGTAACATGGCTGTTTGTTCCATTATACAACGCCTGCAATTTTGCATGTCGCCTTTAATTGTGTCTCTCACACGGTATGTTGAGGGTTCTGCAGATGTAATTGACTGACTGGATGTTTGTGCTGCTATTACAGTTTGTATTGCTTCAGTTTCTAGTGTGGGGGATGTCGGTGGTTGTACATAACATATATGGTTTGTGGGCCTTGCATTTCTACATAATCCATATATATGAGTGTGGACTCCGTCCCTGATTAGAGAGCTAACAGTTAGTAGACTTATGTTATGGGATTGTACATTGGGCCATTGTTAATTGGTTTCTATATCATCTGCAGGTGAGTTTGCTACTTGTATACCTCCGTGATTGCAGCGATATATCAGGGGATATGTGTAGGTGACAGCTATCCCTTGTATTTCTGTCCCAGATATTTGCAGTCATTGTGGTTGTGTTGTTAAAAGAGCCTGTTTGCCATGGGTTGCCACCTTATCATATGGTCATTGTTGGACACTTGCGGGACACAAAGCAGTGTTTACAGGCCAACACGTAGCCACGGTCAGTACACAGGTAGCACATACTTTTATCCTCACTACATACCTATTGTTGTGACTTTGGATACTTATCATATTGCATGTAACATTTAAGTTTCTTACATACAGGCATAACTATTAAATACGACTGTTACATTATATATGGGACATATTTATGTCCTACCATCTCAGACATTTGCCCTTTGTACTGTTTTATGTCAGGACACGCCTGCCCAGGGTGGGGATGTCCCTCCTACTGTGGTACAGGTAGTAACCGTATGCCTATGGCTAGCTATACCCACACCTACCATACTAGTCTGCCTCTGACTTGGCACCAACATACACATGTTGCGGACACACACACATTACAGTCACACAGAAACGCACACGGCACCCCTCAACACACACTTACACAGACTATGGCACTCACAGACACAGTTGAACACAGTACCTACGTGGACCGTGACACCGTCAGCGGTGACTAACCGTCCCTTCATATCATCATACTATTACTCGCGGATGTACTGTTCCGGTACTGTGTTCTATCAGTCTTTCAGCCTCGTGGTTACGCATGTTGGTATGTTA
Source organism: Protopterus annectens (assembly GCF_019279795.1). Taxonomy (NCBI): domain Eukaryota; kingdom Metazoa; phylum Chordata; order Ceratodontiformes; family Protopteridae; genus Protopterus; species Protopterus annectens. Next base: position 352,934,633 of record NC_056729.1, on the reverse strand, counting down.
CACATTCCATGGTTGGCGGTATCCTATTTATTTGTACCTCCAAGATGTTATGAATGTTGTTGAACTATCTATCATATTTACAGATATCGCTGAATCCATCTATATCACCATATATCCCTCTATTGCCCTTTCTATCTGTATTATATATATGCATATGTGTACATATATATATATATATATATATATATATATATATATATATCTATGTATATATCTATATATATATATATATATATATATATCTATATCTGGCGGGGAACATGACAGGCACACAGCACCACCATATGCTGTAAGACTCATGTACTGTTCAGGTGTTGGCATTCCATGTTGCACTGGCTGTTGTGTTTACAATGTTTGAGGGCTGCCTATGTAGGAGTCACACATTGGGTCACCTATACATTACAATTTACAGGTGGTCATGTTTGTGTGCCATCCATTTTACTGTGTGTGCAGGTGGAGAGGTGTCAGTCCGTAGGGGCCTACACGGTCAGTGTATGTGCTATACGTTCCCTCTTTGCCAAGGCATAGGCATATTGGGCACGCCTCCGTCTGCCTACTGGGGCTGGCACAGTGTGTTCATGGTCTGAATCCCTCTGTGCCTGTACTGGCCTTGGCAATTGCGGTGGGCTATGAGGGCCTTCACCATTTTGTCCCTGCTGCAGCTGCTTCCACAGGATCATATTATGTAGCATGGCACATACTATGATGATGTGGGCACACGTGCCTGGAGTGTACTGCAAGGCTCCACCAGATGTATCCAAGCACCGGAACTGTGATTTCAGCATCCCATACACACGCTCTATGATGATTCTGGTTTGTGCGTGTGCCTCATTATGGCGTTCTTGCATGGGTGTGTGTGCATTTCTGATGGGAGTCATCATCCATGGCTCCAGTGCATAGCCAGCATCCCCCACGAGATAGCCATGTGGGATGTCCCCCCTGACAAATACCTGATACAGCTATGAGGCATGCCAGATATGGGAGTCATGGTAGCTTCCAGGGCTGCCAGCACACACATCCATGATAATGCCCTGGGCATTGCACACAACCTGGCAGTTGATAGAGTGGAATCCCTTGCGGTTTATGTAGCGCATACCCTGCTCACCGGTTGGTGACTTGATTTGTATGTGCGTGCAGTCTATCGCACCCAGTACCTCTGGGTATTGTGCCACACGGTGGAAGTGGCGCATATTGCTGGCCAACTCCTCCTGAGTTCTGGGGAAGTATATCTGCTCATTGGCATGTGGTAACATGGCATCCAGGAACTGGTGTAGTACCCTGGATGCTGATGCCTGTGAGATACCCATTATATCTCCAGTTGGCCTTTGAAAGGTACCTGTGGCCAGTATTCGCAGGCTTACACATACCTTCGTGTCCACTGGTATGGGTTCCCCTCTGTTGTTTCTGGTTCTCAGGCGTGGCCGGCACAGCTCCACTATTTGCTGTAAGATGTCCCTGTCCACCCTGTAATGCTCTACTATCTCCAGGTCATGTAGCCCCTGGTAGGTTACCCTTGGTCTGAACACTCTCCTTCTCCTCCGAGGCCTGCGGTGGTTGTCAGCATCATCCTCCACAACACCGTTAGTCTCTAACACATGCTGATGAATCACAGCTATGGCAGCTCCCAACATGTACATTTTAAAAGTTCCACGTGTGTTTACACCTATGGTGCGGTGTTTGGGAATACACAGGTGTGTGTTGGGTGCTTACACACTTTATACTATTGTGCTGTGAACACCGATGATGTCATGGGGTGTGTATGTACATTCCTAGCTACAGGTTATGTTATGTGTTTTACTGCCGGAACTACTATTGTGGTGCCTTTGGTGTTGAATTACATTTGCCTGCCGTGGATTACCTCTTGACCTTCCCTTTACATTTCTGCTTGTTGCACCTACCATTTTCTGGCGTGCATCCTGCAGCCTACTTTCATTTGTGCTTTCCTGGACCTGGCATATCTTGCGTTATGTGTGCTACTGCCGGTCTGCTGTCGGTTTGCTTTGCTCTGCTGTGTCAGGTCTCCTATCTTTGCAATCCAATACCTCCCCTCCTTCCTTTGCATTCACATGCCTCCCCTATCCTGTTTTGCAGGTTTCTGCAAGCGGACTTGTCAGCTGCCGTCGATTGGCCTTCGTGGGTTGATTGGTGTTGATTGCTCATTAGTACTCCAATTATCCTACTTCCGCATTTCCTTTCCTTCCCCTGACCTTCCTGTTTCTGCTATTGTTTGTGGTGCATGCGTCCGATTACTGGGTTTCGGGCATGTTTTCATCCTCGTACACATGCGCTTTTGGCCACCATGTGTGCTCTCAGCTAAATGATTCCTCCCCACCCCTATCCTGCAGCTTTGCTTAGCAACGGACAGGCCAGATTTGCAATGCTCCAATGTGCTTAGTGCTACAGTGGCACACCCCTCTGCTGATGTCATGTATCTCCTCTGAGCCACTCCTCGGTGTTATACCTCTGCGCCGTATGGTACAACCTTCCTCCGGCGGGACATTTGCGATTCAGTATTATCTGCCTCATTTGCATGGCATTGACTACTAATTCATAGTTACCGCGCCGAACACTATCGCAAGCCCTTAGCAACCCTTGCACCTTGGTTGTGGTGTTCCATGCCTACCATTGTGTGTTATGCTGTAAACCTGATTTCTATTACGTTGCGATTTTATGACATTTTTATATTATTTCTTTATGTTACAGCTTCCGCACACATGCCCTGCGGTTCTGCTGTGTGTTACTGTGAACATGACATTAAATGTTGTTATTTACGTGTTGTGCATCTTTTCTTATGCCATTGGCTGTGTATTTCACCATTGGCATATGTTCACGTTGTGATACCTGGGTCTGGCCCTCTTCCATAGCTCCGATGTTATGTTTGGGAAAATGTAAACCGTGTTTTTTGGTTTACATTTCCGTGGGCTTACGCCTGCACCACTTCATGAATCGCTATATGCCTTCATTTGCATGGTGCAACACTGCACATGGGGTGATTTGCATACCTACGCCGGGGGCTGTGCAGATCTGGCATACGCCGGTAGTGCACGTGGAATTAGATCATACCTGAATCGCTCGGCGGCCATATTTGGCGTTATAATGCCTATGCTATGCGTGCGCCTGGCGCAAGCTTCATGGATCCCGGGGTAAGCTTGAAAATCAGAAACTGATACCATTATTAAAATAAGCAGTCAAGTAAGCTTTTTGTCTCATGAGTCAAAGACTTCATCAGATTGTCTGGTGAAGACTCTGAATTGTGAGAAGTGTTTACTTATTTTTTATATTAATAAAATAATCGGTTTACTGATACTCAAGCTTATTTATTTTTTGTTCATTTTATCAACTAGTCTTTTGTGAATGTTTATTTATGGTATCAGTAAGACCTGACCTGTTCTTAAAGAAATTTCCTGCCATATGTAACAGTTTTTATTTAATTATTTATTTATCCATTATTGACCATGTTAGCCCCACTAGGTTAATAGCCTCTTTTCAGGGGAGACCCGGAGTGGTATTTATGCTACTAGGGGAAATTTGGCTGGGACACCAGGGACTTCCCCTACTCTTTGTGAGGTGATCACTAGGTGGTGCCAAAAGCCTGTTACTGGTGATCACTGAATCTAAGCTGGAGGCAGAGTTGGATCATGGTCAAATGGACACCTGGATGGGCAGGGTAAAGGCTCAGGCTTGCCCCCAGCATCCCAGCGCCACAGTGTTCCCACCCAGCAGCCTTCTCAGTGTCCCATTACTTGCCTCTCTCTCTCTCCCACCAGCTACCATAAAACATTGTTCAAATCTGTCAGTGTACATACTATTTTCTTTACTTCAACAGTGATTAGAGATATTTTGATTTAATTGTAAACTTTTATTTCAAAGTTTTCAGCACGAACACTGATAGCTATTTGCTAAACAAAAAAAAAATACAATCTCACCATGAAAGCAGACTTCACATGATCAATAGTAAACCTGAAGTTCACATTCTTTTAAACTGCACTGAAACCCACATTCAAAGGAAATGCATCTGGCCAGTACTTGATTAAGTGTACCTGTGGACTGTTTTCAAACCATGGGCCCCCTGCACACATTTTTAAGACCATGCATAAATGAATGTGTTCTTTGCTTCACCTTCCTGATTGTATTAAATTATATTATTTAATACAGTGCTATGTGTTGAGTATGTTTTAAATTTGTAGATTTGAACAGTTTTCCAGTAAGCAGTGAAACAAGACATATAGCACACTTACCTTTGGTGCAGAAGGCTGTGGGTTAAATTCCCACACCAGATAAATCAATTCTTGACACTGTAGTGTAACATAAGGGGGGTGCTGTACTTCTGAGTGTGCTGTCCTTCAGATGAGACATTAAACTGAGGCCCCATCTATTTGAGTTAATGGTAGCTCAGATGGATGTAAAAGATCCAATGGCACCTATCAAAAAAAGTAGGTGAAGTTCCCTGATGCCCCAGTCAAATTTCCCCTGGTAGTGTAAATACCACCTCAGGTTTCCCCTGAAAACAGGCTACTAGCCTAGTGGGACTAACCTAGTCAACAAAGGATAAATAAATAAAATATGAACCAATAATGACAAGGCTATTTCAGAACATTTCAACCATAAAAGGCTACTCAAACTGCTATCATTATAATCAACCGATATCAGTCATTATGCACAATCTCAGCAGAAGTAAAGGTCACCAGAATAATTCTACATTAAAGAGAACTGTAACTTATGAAGAGGTTGCTGCTGGCAAACAGCTTTGTATTTCAGTGCTGCATCTACAATTTCAGTGCCTGCTGGCTTGAATAAATTGTCTATGTTACATACATAAATAAATAAAATTAAATGGTGTGCTGGTGATATGCATTAGGAAATGACTGGCAAACCAAGAACAGGTTCATAGTTACTAGGCACCTCATACAAACCCCACACCTTCCTTAATGTTGCATAGTATTGTTAGCAGTCAATCTAACTTGTATAGGAAGAGAACCCAGAGCCTTCTGCACCAAAGGTAAGAATGCTATCCGCTGTACCACTGACACTAAATACCAATCTCTAAAACTATGACTAGTATTGATAAGACTGTGATCCTCGGTGATTTACAGAAACAAAACAAAACAAAAAATAATAATTAAAATAAAGGAAGCCTGGCAGTTGGTCTGGAGGTTTAAGACACTTGTTTGCTAATAATCAAGACTCAGGTTTTGACTCTGAGCTAAGTCACTTAACTGAACTTTTTGTCTCCCGTAGTATAGAATAGATTCAGACCTACTGAATCTGGTTTTGTTTGTTAAATTGAGCACTAAACCAGACTATCTTTTGTTGGAGAGGGCCCTGCACCCTTGTGGCAGGAGAGTGCAGTTAGGACTCATCTGATTGAAGGTTGCTGGCACAGGGCTCAGTTTTGAGATTTTTTATTGGTTAAAATGTTTAATTTAGTTTGCACACTGTTTTAACACAGCTCTACAGAGTTAGGTGACCAGCCATTGCTCTGCTGTATTCATCTGTTTACGTGTAGCACACCTCAGTGCACCATCACACACCACCATGCAGTGGGGGTAATCATTGGCGGTTATAAATGCAAAAACTCCAGTAGATACATTTTCCCTTAGTAGCTGCCCGTGATCGGGCCAAGAAGTCCTTAAATTGTGCTTAGCTACTCAGAGAGCCCCTCAGCTGTGCTTTCACTCCTTAAACAGTCCCAAAACCACCAAATCTACTATAGTCTCATACCATTTAGAGAACCCCCACTGGTATAGATGATTTATAGAGCACCACATTAGTATAGACCCAGTTTACAGCACCCGGTTATACCACACCCTTCCATTTTCTCTCCCCACTGTGAAAACAGGATTTAACCTACCATTATGGATGCCACTTTCCCTCCATTTCTCCTACCAGCCTGATTAGAATGGGTTCCTGAGGCAGTGTAGCAACTGCCTCATGTACACTGACAACTCTCTACTCCTAAATCAGCCAAGTACATTTTGTGAAAGATGCATCTATACTAAGAATCTGGAATCCTTGCTGTCTTGTGCACAGAACAGTAACACTGAACAGGTTGTCAGCTCACATACTACACCTTCTACACAAACCATGCACTCAACACATAAATCATCATACACAGAGGTACTCACCAGAAACCTACTTAAATCCCAAATACCTTCCAAACACAAACATGTTATGCCTAATACAACATATGCAACATTCAATACACATAAAAGAGAAGCACCAGTATATCACCAAATAAGCCCCTAAGGCAAAGCACATCTAAACCAAATTTTTAGTCATAGATGACTCCATTATGAGACACACAGATGTCCCACTCACCAGGCTGTATAAGGGGAATGTTGCAGTCAGCTTTCAGGTGCAAGGATCTGTCAAATCACACATGCACTGAAGTCTCTCAATAAGTACTATTATGGCTCTGTCATACTTCATGTTGGTGTGAATCACTTGAGATGTACCTCACTGGACTAAAAGAAGAGAGTGACATAATTGAGCTCTATGAATATGAAGACAGGTATGTCCCTAGCCTTGACCAACATTCTACCCTTACCTAGGATGATACCACAATATAAACAAAACATGATTGACTTCAACAATTGGCTTAGTTTCTGGTGTCATTCTAAGGGGATCCAGTTCCTGTCAACTTGGGATGACATGATTGATAGACCACACTGCTTTGCCAGAGATGGTCTTCACCTGTCACCTCTCGGCTTTTGGTTACTGGTTAAGGCACTTGCCTACCCCATAGTGCCTTTTCTAGGCAAGGTCTCAAGAACAAAATTTTCAACATGAAACTATTACTCACAAATAAATTAAAGGTTATGCTGCAAAATGCTAGGACTTTAAATCAGAAACTACACTGTCTGGAAGCACTCCTTTCCCTGGAGGATGTTGACATCTGTGCAGTCACAGAAACTTGGTTCAGGGCCACAGAGAGTACCCCGGTCTTGCAAAGCTACAATGACCTTCCACACTTTCACACAGCAAAATGAATGTGTGAGAACCAAAGGAGGAGGATTATTTATCTTCATCAAAGATAAATACACCTCTAGATTGGTTAGACAGGAAAGCTCCATGGAGTTACTCCAAGTTCAACTAGCAGTGGGTAAGACCCCCCCCCTTCAGAACATCGTTAGCAATAAACCCCCTTCAATGAATCAAGATACCCACTCTGCTTATTTGGACCAACTTGAGTCAATCAAATTACAACCAAACACTCTAGTCAGGAGCAATTTTAACTATCCCTCTATTGACTGGGAATTTTATATGAGTACCAACATGCTCGCACAAAGGTTCCTGGACTTTGTTAACACTAATGCCCTGAAACAAATAGTATGTAACCCCATAAGGGGCTCAAATATTTTTGGCCTGGTCCTTACCAACATGGGTAACCGTTGCACCACCACAAGTATAAGACCGTCACTGGTTAAATCTGATTACAAATCAGTCACATTTGAAGTAGCTATAATACCTGAACCCCTCTTAGGTGAAATCTGGCTAATAAATTTCACCAGAGCTAATTATACCCCCTAAGGGATGGCATAAATAATTTCCAAGCTCCTGTTCCCACAGATGGCATTGATAACTATACTAACATATACACAAATGCCCTGTACAAACACTTAGACAAATGTATTGGCACATCTGTACCTGACAGGATCAAAACAAGTTCCTCAAGAAAAAACAAACCTCCTTGGTGGACATCTAGCATTAATAAGTTATACATTAAGATGAGAAGTTACTGTCTAAGAATAAAAAAAGGAGGTCCCAGCATTGGAAGAACACCTCCTCTGCTTGAACAAACAAATAAGGCAACTTGTAAAATCCTCTAAGGGCAACTTTGAAAAAAAACTAGTAACCATAGCCAAGCATAACCATAAGGCATTCTTCAGCTATATCTGTAACCTAAAAAAAGGACCCAGACATGTGCTGAACTAACTTTGGATGGCATCACACACACTGATTCTGTGAAAATAGCTAACCTATTAGCCAACATGTTTGGCAAAAAGTTTGGGTCTATATTAAATTATCAAAAGTTGAATTCATCGAATGGTATTTCCATCAAAAATACCATTCAGCAAATTCCGAATATTGTGATTGCAATACAGTGAAGATCAGAAAATTTGCCCTTTCCTCACTGTAGTGTGATCTTGGAGTTGGTATATATAATTATCAGGGGGTGTGGGGGGCACAGCCCCCCACAACAGTGAATTTGCTGAATGGTATTTTCAATGGGAATACCGTTCAGTGAATTCAACTTTCGACTATTTAATATAGACCCAAAAATTTCACCCCCCGTCTCCTCCAAATATTCCACAAAGCATTCCCTCTACATCTCCCTCACGTTGCATTTCCAAAGAGCAAGTCATTAATGCTCTCTCCGTGGCTAAAAATACAGCCTCTATGGGACTGGATGACATCCCAGGTTTATTTTATTTTATTTTATTTTATTTTACATTTGTTGACCGGGCTAGTCCAACTGGATACGTGTCCATTTTCAGTGGAGGCCCGGGGAGAAAAGCTCCAAACAAAAACATACAAAAATATATATACTAAAGGTAACGTACAAACTACTTGTAAAAAACAAAATATACTTAAAAATATAAAAACATCTGATGCTAAGATTTGGAGAGACATTAATATAGAGTAATGCATCTTCAGTTTAATATAGTATACAAAAAGAAATAAGAGTACAGTATCTGGTAGGAACTAAACCTGGTAAGTAGTACTAATTAGTATTTAGTAGTGACGGAAAAGTGGTTAAGTGGGCAGCAGATAGATTAGAGAATAACAGCTAGGTAGGGTTAGTACATGAACATAACCAATGGTTAGAGAAGAAAAGTTTTAGATTATTTTTAAATAGTGGGAGAGAGGTTAGGGTTGTAAGGTCTTGTGGTAGTTGATTCCATATTTTACCAACATAGTTAGAGAATATGGAGTCACCTGCTAAGTTCTTGGATAAGGAAGTGTGAATCAACATTTTGTTAGCAGAGCGTAGATTTTTCAAGTTGTAATAAGGTTTTATGAGGGAAGAGAGAATAGGGATATTATTGGGTTGGTATAGGGCTTTATGGGCAATTATTAGTTGGTTAAAATGTAATAAGTGTGGTAATTCAAGCCACTCAAGTTGTTTTAGGTTTAGACAGTGATGAGTCCTGTAAGGTGTATTTGTAGCAAATCTGGCGATGTTGTTATAAGCTCTGGCTAGTTTGTTAAGATTGTTTGTAGAAAGATTGCTGTATATTGGGGAAGCATATAATAGGGTGGAAATTAAGTGGGTTCTAGCTATTGTGGTTCTGGCAACTGGTGTCAAGAAGGGTTTTATTCTATATAGGGATCCAAGTTTTTATTAGTCAGTTTTATTGTATTGTTTATGTGAGTGTCAAACTTTAATTGATTGTCAATTGTGATTCCTAGGAGTTTGGTGGTGGGGTCTGAGAGATAACAGTATTGTTGTTTGATGTAAGTGTAAAATGAAGTGGGGAGACAAATGAGAGGGTTTAAAGAGCAAAAGTTTGGTTTTTGGGGTTGAGCAGAAGACAGTGGTTGGAGAACCATTCTTCTATAGTGGTAAAGGCTTTTGTGTGATAGAATGAAGTTCAGTTTGGGATGAGGCAGAGCAGATGATAGTAGAGTCATCTGCATATTGAATACAGGTGGAGAGTGGGGTAGAGATAGAGGTCATTTATGAAAATGGAAAAGAGAAGTGGACCTAAAATAGAGCCCTGAGGAACACCTAGGGAGGTGGGAAGGAGATCAGAAAGATGGTTTTGCCAGAGAACTGCTTGTTTACGGTTTTCTAGGTATGATGTAAACCAGTTCATAGCAAGATTGTCCAGTGAGAGGGACTTCAGTTGGTGGAGGAGAAGTTGATGATTAACCATGTCAAACGCTTTAGATAGGTCAACAAAGAATGCTGAGGAAAGAATATTGTTATTACGATTATTGTTGATAGAGTTAGTAAAAGACAGCAAGGCAGTGGTAGTACTGTGAAATGGACGGAAACCATGTTGGCAGTTAGCAAGGAGGTTATTCTGAAGTAGGTGAGTTATTAATTGTTTGTGGATACATTTCTCCATAATTTTGCAAGTGGAGAGAGTAGAGCTATAGGGCGATAGTTGGAGAACTCAGTAGAGTCACCACCTTTGTGAAGTGGGATGATGTGTGAGATTTTCCAAATGGATGGAATGGTGCCTTCTTTTATAGTTCGATTGATCAATATGGAGATTGGGAAGGCAATGGCTTTGGCTCCTATTTGGAGGTATTCTGCTGGTAGTTTATCAGCTGAGGGAGTAGTAGGTTTTAGTTTTTGAAGTAAGGAGGAGATATAGGAGGTGGGTATAGGTTCAAGGTGAAAAGGAGGGGGAATGGCTTGGGCTTGGCAGATTGGAGGTATCAGGGTTTAGTTGATTTGCTAGATTTAATATAGTAGTAGTAAAGAAAGTATTAAAGGCATTTGCTGTTTGTATTGGACAATCAGGTTTGGAGTCTAGTGGATGAGGTGTGGCAACTTTGCCTGGGGAAAGTAATGTGTTAATAGTAGACCAGAATTTTTGTGGCTGTTGAAGGGAAGTTTGCTGGAGTTGGATATAAAAGTTCTTTTTATCTTGTAGGATAGCTTTTTTTGTTAGGTTTCTTTGTTGTCTAAAAGTTTGGCAATCGATAGTGTCTTTTGTGGTACGCCATTTGGCCCAAAATTTATTTCTATTATGAATTAGTTTTTTAGTTGAATTTGAGAGCCAAGGTGCTGGTTTGTTTTTCATTCTTATGGAACGCATTGGGGCATGATGGTCTAGGATAGCTAGGAAAGAGTTATTGAAGTAATTAACTGCTTCATTAATAGGGAGTGACTTAAGGGGGGACCAATTACATTGTTTAAGTTCAGTTAGAAACAGTTCGTTGTTAAAATGTTTTTTGCAACGGGCAGTTCTGACTGGAGTGGGGATACTTAAACTTGTTTTATGTCTAATGATGTATATTAGAGAGTGATCACTAAGGTCATCTGGGAGAGATCCTGTTGAATAGTTTTGTGGTGGACCGTTAGTTAGTATCCAATCTAGGATGGTTTCTTTATTATTAAGTTTATTTGTTCTGGTTGGAGAGTTAATAAGTTGTGTGAAGCCATATAGGTTAATCAGGGTGGATGGGTTGGTGTTGTTACACAAGTACCAGTCGATATTAAAGTCTCCTAGTAGAATTGTTTCTTGAGGGAGATTTGAGGAGAGCCAGTTTAGTAGGTCTTCTAATAGTGTGTGATTATTACCTGGGGGGAGGTAGGTGCAGATTATGTTAACTGATTTGTGTGAGTTTAGTTGGAGTTTAGTAATAATTATTTCTAAGTTGTTGTCAAAGGGTAGTTTTTGATTTATTTTGTTGATTTGTAGTCCTGTTTTGTAGAGAATTGCTACCCCACCACCTTTTTTATTTTTGCGGTCTTGTCTAAAGATACAATAGCCTGGGGGAATAATTTCAGTGTCTTTTATTGTAGGTTTGAGCCATGTTTCGGTTAGGCAGAGGATGTCAAATTGCTGGACATCTAGAAGAGCATGAATTTGTGGTATTTTATTGCATATGCTGCGTATGTTTAGATGGGCTATAGAAAGTGATTTGGAGTGTTTGGTTGGTGGTAAAGGGATTATATTAGGTTTGTTACAGTTAGTGGGGGCTGGGTGATGGTTTGGTCCTGGGTTGGGGTGAATGTCACCATGTGTTAAGGAATGGATTTGTGTAAAGTTGTAGTACTGGAGAGGTTTACAATGATAGTTCCATAATTTTCTAATATTTGCAATTGAGCATCTGATGTGAGTTAAGGTGATATTTGGCTTGATAGAACCTAGGCTTGTAGATGGCATTAAAAGAGCTTATTGATGAAGGTAGAGAAGTTGTTAGAGTTTGTTGGGAAGGGATAGTAAGAGTAGAGAAGAGGGGTTGTTCATAATATGTTAAGAGGTAAGTAGTGGTAAGAGTTGTTAGGAGTGAGAGTACTAGTAGCCATTGGAATCGGTTAGGCATGGTAGAAGAGTATAGTAGATATTAGAGGAGAAGGAGAAAAGAGAGGGTTTACTATATGTAGGATAATATAGATAGTGGTGGAAGGAGACTTATACTTGAGGAGAGTAGAAGTATAGATATGGGGTGTGGCTGTTGTAGATTCTTTGATTGGCTGTTGGTGAAAGGGGGTGGAAGTATGAGGGTATAAGTTAAGAGGTACTGGGTGCGGGTGGGAATTGAGGGCAGGGTAGGGGAGCGGAGTGAGCCCAAAGGGCGAATGGAGCGGGAAGACACAAAAGAGTATCTTGCCAAGGAAAACAATCTGTGGAGTGGAAGAAGGAGCAGGTAGGTCAGAGATGGAGTGCAAGTTTAGTTGTTAAAGACAGCTAATGTGTATAGTTATGTTGCTAAACTAGAGTGTGGTATGAGAAAGATGCAAAGGGGAGGGTAAGAAGGAGCAGGTCAAGAATGAGTCTCTGTTTACGGGAGTAGCGAGTGAGGTTTAAAGGAGGTTAGAAGAGAGTCTATGAGGAGAAAATAGAGAGGTGTGGAAGCACCAGCTTATAGCCAGCTATTTAGCTGCAATGACTGGTTCCTAAGCAAGGGGCTAAAAGAAGGAACAAGTAGTAGTGTTAAAAGAAAGAAGGGAATAGGAGTAGGTGAGAAGGTATAAGTAGAGATTCAGCAGTAGTAGAAGAAAGGGGAAAGGGGGTTATTGACTGCTGGCTGTTCTAGGGGGAAGCTAAACTAACCTATGAGAGTCGTTTTGGTTAGCACAGACACACAAAATAGGACACACTTTCACTGTCTTTTTGGGTAGTTTTCTCAGGGAGCTGGAGGATATGACCTTCGTTGGAAAAATTTCAATGCTTCCAGGAGGGTAGTAGGCAGGTATATCGGTTCTTGAATGGACCAGATAAACAAGCTAGTGTAGGATAGGAAAAGAGAAAGATAGTGAGGCTTACAGTATAAATATTAGAAGGCAAGATTAATTACAACAGATACCTTTGAAAACAATTGCCAACAATAATAGCTGTAATGTACATGTTTAGAATAAGTAGACAATAAATAAAAACCCAGATATGTCAAAGAATTTAACAATTGCACACATGCAAGCTTTAAATACAGTATTAGAGTATAGGCATTTTATGTCGATATTATAGTTGTGTGAGACAGTTAAAATACCTTTCGCAATAAGCTGAGGTTAAACTGTATGGTAGTAACTAGAAATCCCTATTGATGTAGGATCTAATGCATGGAGTCCTACCATGTAAAAACACTATAGCTTAGGAAGTTAATAGGCACTTAGCCTGGGGTGATACAACTGCAGTAAAAAATCCTGCTTTAAAATAACAACTCCTTAGGTAGTCGCTAATTAATTAAGGTAAAATATAGTGGAATGCATTCGCTAAGTACATAAAAAAAAAAACTGCTGTCAGCTTAAAGAAAAATGCCTCAGGTGGTCGCTAAGTAATTAAGATAAAATATGGTAGAATGCATCCGTTAAGTACGTAACACATGAACCCAGTGAGCGTGCATCTGATGGGAGTGAGATCCCGGTTCCAAAATTAAGATTATGTTAAAAGTATGCCCGAGAGGGTAATTAGGTAATAAAAAAAAGATAGCGATAGGGAATCGCTATTACAATTCAACAAGTTGTACACAGTATCAGTTCTAAGTTACAAAAGGACAGTGCGTGTTAAGCAAAACAGGTTTTGTAGCACTAATTTGTGACACGCTCAATATGTATGGTCAATTAGAGATGCTAGGCAGGTCCAGATAATTATCGGAATTTGGATATTATTCTTAGTAGATAAGAAGCAGTGCACTAGATACATATAAAGCTTAAGTAGGAACTTTACCTTAAAAAAAAGGTATACCCAATTAGTACGTGATTACCAAACAGATAATACACTCATTAATAAAAGTCTGGTAAATGCTACTCTCTGACGCACTCGGTTAATAAGCCCACATGTAGACAGTAGTCAGATCCGAATACTTATCAGCACCAGATCAAGTTCAATAGGGCAAAGAAGCGTACACTTGGTGCAAAGAAAATTTCAGTATGAACCACAAGTTTAACAGCACATATTCACCAATATTACAGTGATTCCAAGCACAAAAAGCAGCTCACAATAACCGTCGGACATTACTAAGCATATTACTCAGATTAGTATTGAATATGTCCGTTTACAGGTATCATTAGCAAGCAGTCTAATTGATACAAAGTAATAAAAGAAAAAATGCTTACTCTCAGGTTAGTTCAAACCTCCAAGTTAGGACGCTCAGCAGCCAGGTAGAGAGCGGGGAAAAGAAGATGGCGTCAGTGAATAGTGGGATATACTTATACGTTTTTGGGAGACCTGGAGGGGGGGAGGGAAGGGGAGTAACCCAGAAAGCCGGATATAGGCAGAAATATGCAGGAAAGAGAACAAAAGTCTGAAAGACAGTGTGATAGGTAGGTAGCAGAGGAGAGGCAAAGAGGTAGGAAAATAGCTAAGGAAAGTGGGTGGAGAGTAAAGTGTAACGATAGAGCGGAAAGCTAGGGGAAGCCAGGGATAAAGTGCCTAATAGGAGAGAGGGTGATATTAGGACATAGGAGACCTAAATACTGGTGTAAAACTAATAAAGCTGGGAGAGCTATGGGGAATAACAATATCTGCAATAGGACACAAGAGTATCTTGCCAAGGAAAACAATCTGTGGAGTGGAAGAAGGAGCAGGTAGGTCAGAGATGGAGTGCAAGTTTAGTTGTTAAAGACAGCTAATGTGTATAGTTATGTTGCTAAACTAGAGTGTGGTATGGGAAAGATGCAAAGGGGAGGGTAAGAAGGAGCAGGTCAAGAATGAGTCTCTGTTTACGGGAGTAGCGAGTGAGGTTTAAAGGAGGTTAGAAGAGAGTCTATGAGTTACATTTTAAATGTTCTAAAACATGAGTTAGCAAGTCCATTAGGTACTCTGTTCAACCACAGCCTGAGTACTGGTTTTGTCCCTGCTGAATGGAAAACAGCAACTGTCACCCCCCCCCCCCCTCATAAAGGGGTACAGCAACAGACCCTGGGAACTTCAAACCTATAAGCTTAACCAGCCTTGTCTGTAAGGCCATGAAACAAATCATCATGGACCTTAT
Organism: Protopterus annectens; assembly: GCF_019279795.1. Lineage (NCBI taxonomy): Eukaryota > Metazoa > Chordata > Ceratodontiformes > Protopteridae > Protopterus > Protopterus annectens. Next base: position 352,919,516 of record NC_056729.1, on the reverse strand, counting down.
AAATCAGGATATAGGTGATCTCCAGACCCTTGATCTGACATAGTTTATTTTTTTCAAAGCTAGGTCATGCCTGTTAAATCTGGTGGACTTCTTCAAAAATGTCAGCCATAGATGAAGGCAAATCTATGCATACAGCCTACCTTGAATTAGCCAAGGCCTTCAACACAATCTCACATTTGGGCAGTATTGACAAACTCTCGAAGTTCAATATCAGCCTTTATGTCATCAGGTGGGTTGCTAACTGGCTCACCGACAGATCTTACTCAGTCAAAGTTGGGGACTTTACCTCAACCAGCAGACCTGCCACCAGTGGGGTTCCACAGGGGTCAGTGCTGGGCCCCCTATTGTTTGGAATATACTTCTCAGAAGTTCAGGCCAAAACAGAGGGGCTGAGGCTACGTTTGCTGATGACTGCAAATTAGGTGCAATCACTGAATCCCCAAACAATGTCAGTATACTTCAAGATGGACTTACACAAACCAGTGACTGGTGCCAAAGCCATAGACTCAAACTCAGTCCTAAAAAGGGCATTATTATCCACTTCAGTAAAAACGATATCCCTGCAGACTATCATATAAATAATAATACCCTATGTAACAACTCAGTAGTTAGAGACTTGGGAACGCAAGTTGACTGTAGCTTAAACTTTGACCACCATGTGTCTGCTGTGGTAAGGAAGGCATTCTATGTCTCACACCTCATTAGCAAAGGCATTGCCTCAAGAGTGAAAGAGGTCATACCACCCCTGTACTCGACCCTCATCAGTCCAATAATTGAGTACAATGTTCCCTTTGCTATGTACCTTACCAGACACTTGCAATGATTTGAGAGAGCTCAGAGATTTCTAACCAAGAAAATTATCGGTCTCCAGTACATGTCATACATTCACAAGTCAGTCACTGTACTCAGACTACTTAGAGGAGACTTGCACCTGGCCTACAGAGCAATCTCAGATCCAGGCTGAATGGAAATGCTGCACATCCACAAGTCAAATGGGACAAGGGTCACCTGCTCCAGGGACCTTAACCTGGTCTATGACATAAATAGGACCTGATGGAGAAACAGATATGTTTCTCAGAGGTTGCCAATTCACATCAAAACAAAGCCACTCTATAAACCTGTTTAAGCATAGCCTGGATGACTGGATGGGAAACCACAAATTGCTGCAGGGATTTCACCTGTGACCCTTCTAGATATGGGTAGCCATCACTAACTAAGATCTTGAGTTTAGGCAAGATCCTTTATATTGGGTTTTTCTAATATTATATTTTGGTATACGCAGCTAGGCTTATAAAGACTTTTGGGTCAATAGCCCAGTAACCACCTATGAATTAGTCAGCCCCCTAACTCACTAGAGGTCTCCATTCAAGTCCTAAATCAAATCTCTCACAGTCATTTCTAGCACATGACAATTTTGGGGCTTGCTGCTCTTTACAGAAGTCTCCCATAAGGTCCTAAAGCCCTGCTGTGTTTACAGAACTCTTTAAGCTTGATTTATTTACCGAGGATTTAATTTTTTATCGGACCCGGACAAGCCAACACGAGCCCTAGGCAACTGTCTAGGGTAACCTGGTGTTGGATGTGGCTCTGGGTGGAGGCTGTGAGTAGATATGAGTTTTAGAAGGAGAAAAAAGAAATCGTAATTCAGAAGGAAAAAATGTTTTGGAGGTGAATATCTGTTTTACAAAAAAAAAAAATGTTGGAAGAAGCAGAACCAGAAGAATTGGTGGCCATGCAAAAGAATGTGGTAATGGACAAAATATTTGTCAGTGAGATGCCAGGAATATTGAAGGATGTTGTAAATGATGATGTGGATTCAGAGTGGCCATGTCTGGCCAGTGGAGTAACTGAAGTTTAAGGGCATGTTCTGTGTTGGGCTTCAGGGAAGATGGAACAGAGAGCAGTAAACAGTGAGAGATGGACAGCAGTGTTTCCAGCATAAAGACTTATGCAGCAGCAATAGCAGGTTCCAGTGAATGACTGCAGAATGAAAAGGATGTGTGGGTGCAGAGGAGACAGACTGGAGCTGTTTAGAGCTGGAGAAAAAGGCCTCTTGTTCAGTTGAAAATGAAGTATGAACAGCAAATGGACAGGTACTGTTTTTAGACAATGTTGTTATGCCCTTAGGATTCAGTTTGTCTGATATTAGGGCAATAATACATATGGAAACTGAACCGTTCTGTGAAATAACTTTTGAGACATTTGCATTACAAGAAAAACTTGTTAATCAATGTGAAATGAGATGTAACATATCTCCTTGGAAGGACTATAACAAAATGTAAATGTACAGTTAAAAAAAATATTGTTGCAAATTAGAACAACTGAGATAGAAGAGAATGAATTAAATTGTTTATGTCAGGATGGGCATGATATTAAAATGTTTCTCTTGACAGAAAAGTATGGACTGGCAGATGGGAAGCTTATGTAACTCTGAAAACAGAATATAACAAGCTAAAGCATGTGCTTAATGCGATAGTTAAACCGGGGGGGGATGTTAAGTACTGGGGGCAGCCAAAAGGATGTTTTTTTTTCCCCTTTGGGGATGAATCACATTTAATCCAGGATTGTACAAAAAGAAAGTGTAGACAGTGTTAGGAGTTTGAACATTCTAGGGAAAAAAACTCTAAACCATATTTAGGAAATGTGGAAGTGAGTAATATTTTTGGGTTGACTAATCACATTAATGAAGACAAACAAACTGAGGAAAAACGAGAGGCTAGAACATGTTTTTACACAAAAATGGGTGGAAGTGAATGTTGAAAGGATGGGGGTGGGGTGGATGTGAAGATGAAGAAGTATGACATAACAATATTATAAAATAAATCCACCACACAGGTAGCAAAGGAACCACTAAGGAAGTAAACCACCACACTTTTATCGAAAAAGCTTTAACGTCACTTTCATCTCGAAGAGACTTCATCAGAATAAACCTCATCAAAAAAGACACCTTATATACAACATAACTTATCCAAATTAAATAATTAAACAATGAAATAAACCCATTAAACACATAAAAATGCTTTAAAAACATGAATACAGACTAATAATAAAATACTGTAATGAAATATATCAACGTATTGTTTATATTTTCTATGTATCTTATAGTTTTAATATTTTTAACCTCATGTTTTTTAGAAACACTTTGGGCAGGATTCACGATGGCTTGCATGGAGTCTAAGAGTCGTGTAAGATTCCATGCAGCCATAGCGATCCAGGAACAGCCCAAAATACCGTGTAAGAGACCAGCTAAAACGTCTCTTACACGGGCAGGGCGTGGATATGGTAATTACCTCACTTGCAGCCGAAAGGCATGCAAATGAGGTAGATTAGCGATCCACGAAGCTGAAACCAGCCCGTGTAAGAGTCGTGTTAGGTGCAGAAATGTACTCAGTTAACAACTGAGTACGTTTCTGCAAATAACACAATGGAGCCATGTCAGCTCCAAATAAAGTGTGCATATGTATCAGGCAGCATGCCAATGGCCAAATATGTGGCCATTGGCACGGTAACCCGATGCAAACATGAAATAAAATTCTTTTTTTTTTTCGGCGATCGGCGAGGTTTAAAAGCAGCGCAGCCCCGCGCAAATGGGTTGCGCTATATAAAACATAAAAATAAAGCTTTGAAACCCACAAATGTGGGTTTTATGCAATGCATGAATTTACAATGCAGGGACTAGCAGACCGAAAACAACATGGCCACCGTTTAGTGGTTGCTAAGGGGGGAAGCTGAGTGTAAGACACATAACTAAGCATTAGTAGGCAATCCTATGTAAATGAGTGGTAGGATAGTGAATCGCACTGTCACATAGCAAATGAGCACATTCCGTGTAGTGTAAGAGTTAAATAAGGGGGAGTAACAGAGTAGGAGATAGGTGACATCACAGGGGGAAATGTTAGAAAGAAATCAAGCTCATTGGAGCAAAGTGGTATGTGAAAGATGTCAGTCACACAGCATAGAAAGAGGAGTGTCAAGAGATAAGCATGGGAAAGTCAAGAAATGGAAGGTGTACACTGTTGCTAACACCAAAGTTTCTTGCTGTGCGTGCATGCGTGCGTAAGACAAAGTGCGCGCGTGTAAGGCAGAGTAAGCATGTAGGAGCCTGTGTAAAGATCTATAAACCTGTTTGCGCTGGTGTGCACGCGTTTTAACCTGAATAAGCAGATTCTAGTCCATGTAAGCATGTGTGCGCGCATGGTAGCCACTGTGAGCGTGTTTTCACTGGTATGCGAGCTGCTCCCCCCTGAGGAAACAGAGAGGAAAAAGGAAGCAGAAGAAATAGTAGGAAGCTAGCAGGGAATACTGGTAGAGCTAGTAGGTGAAAGCAATTAGAAGCAGGCAATTACACAGGCAGAATACTAACCCAGCCCAGCACTTAAAATACTGCAAACAGCATTGCAGTATGTTTCTCTCAAGAGACACTGCAAGACAGGAGTAAGCTATTAGAAGTGAAAACTGAAAAAGCTGCACTCAGACCAACCATAGCTGTTATAAGAGGGTGGTGACAATGCAAATGCTGCCAGACAAACCACAGTGAGGAGACGGAGAAGAGTGTACAGGCCCAGGGTCACCTACCAGGGGTTACATGAGCTGGAGATAGTGGAGCACTATAGAGTGGACAGAGACCTCCTGCAGCAAATTGTTGAGCCATACAGGCCATGCCTTACACTCAGAACCAACAGAGGGGAACCCATCCCAGTGGAAACCAAGGTATGTGTTGGCCTAAGAATATTAGCAACAGGTACCTTCCAGAGACCAACTGGTGATATGATGGGGATATCACAGGCATCAGCTTCCAGGGTACTGCACCAGTTCCTGGATGCCATGTCAGCACATGTCGCTGAGCATGTATATTTCCCCAATTCCCGTGAGGTATTGGCCAGCAATATGCGTCTCTTCCAGCAAATAGCGGAATACCCTGAGGTAGTGGGTGCAATAGACTGCACGCATATATGCATCAAAGCACCAGTCGGTGAGCGGGGTAGGGCCTACATTAACTGCAAGGGCTTCCCCTCCATCAACTGCCAGGTTGTGTGTGATGCCCAGGGAATAATAATGAATGTGTGTGCTGGCTGCCCTGGAAGCTACCATGATTCCCATATCTGGCATTTGACGCAGCTGTACCAGACATTTGCCTATGGGGACATCCCACATGGTCACTTAGTGGGGGATGCTGGATATGCACTGGAGCCATGGCTGATGACACCCATCAGAAACACACACACACCTGAACAAGAACGCCATAATGAGGCACACACACAAACACGAAATGTAATAGAGCGTGTGTTTGGGCTGCTCAAGTCACGGTTCTAGTGCCTGGACAGATCTGGTGGAGCCTTGCAGTACTCGCCAACTACATGTACCCAAATTGTCATGGTATGTGCTATGCTACATAATATGATTCTGCAAAAACAGCTGCAGCAGGACCAGCATAGGGCTGGGACAAACAGCCCCCCACCATTGCCAAGGCCATCACAGGCAGAGCGTGACTCAGAGGAGGAACAACCTGAGCCTGCCCCAGCAGGCAGAAGGAGGCATGCCCAGTATGCCCTGGCCTTGGCAAAGAGGCAACGCATAGCACATACACTGGCTCAGTAAGAACCCTGGGAATGATACCCCTCTCTGACTCACTCATATAGTAACAGGGATGCTTAACATAACACAACCTGCTTTCAAACATGTACAGGAAGTGTTAGACAAAAACCAAGGAATCCACCACGATAAAGGAGAATGAAACTTTTATTCCACAATGCAAGACAAAAAAAACGAGCACTTTCACATACGTCGAGTATGCTTCATCAGGTTACAATTTAATGAGTAAAATCACCTTGCTTATATACTCAACTGAGCAGCATAATTAGGTAATCAAACAATTATAATAATTACTTAATCAAGTAATCAAACAATGAAGCATTTGTTAAACTTTTTAAACAGACATTCCTTCATTTTACTTCTGTTCCTTAGTCTGTTGACATAAGTTGGAGCAGCTACATCAATAAATAAATAAGATAGAATAAAATAAAATACAAATATGATAGAAATATATATCTCTATAGATATTAAATATATATATTCACTCTATATAAAATATATATAATATATAAAAATATTCATGTAAGAAATTGTTTATATATAAAAATTGTTCACAATTTCCTTATGTCTTTAAAAATAGTAGTTTAAAAAATATATATTCGTGCAGTATTTATCTCGAATGTAGCCAGACTACATATCAGGTATATAATAGAAATAACATAGCTAAAAATGCATACTCGTGTATAAATGTATATGTAAATATAAAATATCAAGAATCAATTATGGAGCACATACTATGTAGTATAATTAATGTAGTATAATTAATATATATAGCCAGCTATGTGGGTGCTGTATAAAAATACTATATAAAAAGTATTGTATAAAAATAAAAATGTAATAGTACGTATCCAACTTATCCTATGTGCTTATGAGTAATGTATAGTAACAAGTATCTGAGCACTATAACACATCAATTCATCTCAAATACTATCTATCTCCCTATGGATATAAATAAATTGATACAACAATCGAGTGTCTACTATATAATCTATTGTTCTATTCAATGTATATAAAGCCTAGCACATATAAATATAAAGGTAAATGTAATGAATACAGAATTTTTATCAATAAAAAATATATAAAATAAAAAGTCTGATATTATGTCAGTAAAAACAAGACTATTATATATGATGTGTAAACAATATCTCTCATGGTGAGCTTTATCTAAAACATATAATCTTATCTACGTGCTTCCAATACTGGTTTTATACTGATGTTAATATTTAATCCAGGTTCTATGTGTGCTCGTAGTTTAAATATCCAGTCTAGCTCTGCCATAGCTAATGTATTCATTCTATCTCCACCTCTTGCTGAAGGTTTAATTATTTGTAACACTCTAAAATCAAAATGATGATCTTGATTAACACTAATATGCTTAGCTAAAGCATTTGTTAGAGTCATTTTTCTGATGTCATATGTATGGTTATAAATACGATCTCTAAGCCTTCTAGAGGTGAGACCTACATAGAATGCTTGGCAATTCTTACAAGTGGCTAGGTATATTAGATTAGTAGTGTTACATGTGGCACATATAAGAAACTTGTGTGTATATTCCAAGTAAGGTGTTACACATTTTGCATTTTCCACATGGCTGAGTTCCCATCTTAAGGCCAATATCTCTATTGATGTTAGGTTTCCTGATTATTTTATCTATACATAACCATCTTTTCAGATTTTTAGCATTTCTATATCTGAATTGTGGTGTAATTCCTACTAGATCTTTATGGCCATTGTCCATAGTAAGGATATCCCAATTCTCTTGTATAATTCTTATAATATTATGGTTATCATTAGTGTATTTCAAAGTAAAGGCTATAGTACCTTCTTTTTTATTATTTCTGGGCATATATTGTATGCCCTTATTGTACCACTGTTTAGCTGTTGTATGCAACTGGACTCCACTATTGGACTTATTTATAAGACCAACTGGATACCCTCTATCTGTAAATAGCTTATCCAGCAGTGTAAGTTGTTCATTTCTCTCTGGTGTACGGGTACATAACCTAGTGATCCTAGCTCTTTGATTCTTTATTATATTTGAAAAAATGAATCGAGGATGCATACTGTTGTAATTCAAAATTGCATTCTTCCAGCAAGGTTTTCTAAATAATTGCGTAATAAGCAAATTATTATCATCTTTCAAAATAGATATGTCTAAAAAATCAATCTTGTTATGTGAAAATTCTAGAGTGAATCTTAAAAAATCAGTCGTTGTTTCCAAGTAATTAACTAGTTCTATTAAATCTGACTGTTCTCCCTTCCAAAATATGAGAACGTCATCAACAAACCGTCTGTATAGGACAATATTGTCCATATAATGAGTGTTGAACAAATATTTAGATTCCCAATAGTACATAACAATGTTAGCGTACGAATTTGCACATGGGGTGCCCATTGCCACACCCCATGTTTGCATAAATAGATTGTCTTTAAACATAAACACATTATTTTCTAAAACTAAAGTCAACAATGTACATATTAAGTATTGCATATCCTTATTTAAGGATTTCTCTTCTAATAGTACATCCCTTGTTGCCTCGACTCCATAGTCATTAGGTATGACTGTAAAAAGATTTTTGACATCTAATGATACCAATATTAAAGATGAAACATTATCTATCCGACTCATTAACTGTTCTATGTCATCCAGCAACGAATATGTATCATTTAGAATAGTAGGTATTCGTCTGACAACAGGACCTAATTTAGATTCTACATACCTAGATATGTATTCTGTCACCCATTTCTCCCCTGCCACAATGGGTCGCATGGGTGGGGGGTGCTCCATTTTATGTATTTTCGGGAGCCCTTTGATGTTAGGAACAATGGGTGTATTAATTAAAAAATAATCATATAATTGTTTGGTAATTAATCTGCACATAAGTAAGTCATACAACATATCCTGCACTGTATTAATAATCTTGTTTAATTTATTTTTGTCAATTTCTTGATATTTGTCAGTATCACTTAACATTTTAAGCATTAATTCATCATAGAACAAGGTGTCCAATACCACAATGCCTCCTCCTTTATCAGCTGGTCTTATGGTTAGCAACTCATTTCTAGATAAATTCTGCAGTGCTTGAAATTCTTCCAAATTAAGGTTATAGAAAATCCTTTCATATTTCTTCCCCTTTCTTATATCTGAAAAATATTTATAAAAATCATTCTCACACTTCCTTATGAAGCAATGCACATTAGGGAGAACTTCAGGGATAAAAACGCTTTTTCTCTTATGGTATATATCACTATCTAAGTTGTTCTCTACTCCTTTATCTTTATACATTAGTTTCAAAGATAGTGTGCGTGTAAACATACGCAGATCTACTAAAAGTTCAGCTAAATCACTGCTTTGGGATGGTATGAAAGAAAGTCCTTTATTTAATAAACTGTGTTCACTAGTTGTAAGGCAATGGCTAGATAAATTAAGCACAAGTTCATTCATTGACGTTGTTTCCTCCGTTCTTCTATGGCTTCTTCTGAGAATTTCCGTTTTCTTCTGCCTCTGCTGCTTGACCTCATCCTGTTCTCCTGTCGATACCAGACTGGCAACGGTAAAAAACCTTGTGATGTCATGGCCATAGTTGTCTTGGGTCTCGCTCCATTAGATGTAGACGTTTGTAGAGCTTCCTGGTTCGGAGGCGGAGTATTAAAGACATCTGCTCCTATTGGATGGATGCTCTGTTCATTAATGACTGTGTTTCTCTGAGAATCCCTTCCCAGAGATGGTGCCGTTTCATTTAAGGTGGAAGTGTCTAAGTTAGTATTCTCAACACAACCATTTGGTCTAGATGGACGTTTAGTCATCTCAGCATAAGAATTATGTTGATTTTGGGTGTTTACCCTCGGCCAGACAAAAATCTGACCGGAAACAAAGTCATTATAGTCTCTTACGAGTTTCTTATGCTTCAGTTGTTGTAGTCTTTCACCAAAAGCTATTACTTGTAAAAACATGCTCTCTAATTTTTTACGATGAATTTCCCCTTTAAATCGTTTCAGCAGATCTTTATGTAGCTCATCAGCTTTTTCTGTGAGCTCTTTCTCAATAGGAGTAAAGTACTCTATAAGCAAATGGATGTATTGTTTGCTGAAGTTAATGTTCACCTCTTGCCACTTTTTTAATAAAGTGGGATGTGTTTCGCCGTATGTAGGCATGCACAGAATGCGCATGCCTCTAGGGATAACATTAAAGTGTAGACATGCTTCGAGATGCCGGCTCTGCCAAGTGAGTCTGTTAAGCTTATATAACACATTTTCCAATTCCCTCAAATTCACATAGAACTCTTTATGTAGCGGTACAGTACCTGTTTCATTGGTGGTAGGAAGATGCAGTTCCAAACCCAATAAAGGGTTTGCTTGTTGTTGAATGACTTCATTCCATTTAGTAGTATATTCCGCTGGTGCCGGATTATAGTCAAGTTCAACTGACGAGTTCTCCATCATGTGAAGGTAACAGCAACCCAAAACGACAAAAAGCATCAGCAAAAACAGGCTAGTTACCATCCAAAGGATCCCAACGTAGTAGGCACACGAATATTAGACAAAAACCAAGGAATCCACCACGATAAAGGAGAATGAAACTTTTATTCCACAATGCAAGACAAAAAAAATGAGCGCTTTCACATACGTCGAGTATGCTTCATCAGGTTACAATTTAATGAGTAAAATCACCTTGCTTATATACTCAACTGAGCAGCATAATTAGGTAATCAAACAATTATAATAATTACTTAATCAAGTAATCAAACAATGAAGCATTTGTTAAACTTTTTAAACAGACATTCCTTCATTTTACTTCTGTTCCTTAGTCTGTTGACATAAGTTGGAGAAGCTACATCAATAAATAAATAAGATAGAATAAAATAAAATACAAATATGATAGAAATATATATCTCTATAGATATTAAATATATATATTAACTCTATATAAAATATATATAATATATAAAAATATTCATGTAAGAAATTGTTTATATATAAAAATTGTTCACAATTTCCTTATGTCTTTAAAAATAGTAGTTTAAAAAATATATATTCGTGCAGTATTTATCTCGAATGTAGCCAGACTACATATCAGGTATATAATAGAAATAACATAGCTAAAAATGCATACTCGTGTATAAATGTATATGTAAATATAAAATATCAAGAATCAATTATGGAGCACATACTATGTACAGGAAGTGTAGTATGTGCATCCGACATAGGCAGCCCTGCAGCACCACCTGAGGCATGATTGCCATGTGTTAAGCAATGTAACACCATCTAGTATATGCAAATATGAAGACCCTGCCTAACATCTCACCCTCACCAAGCATGATGCCACACTATGAAGACAACAAGATCAAGTACAATAATTGGCTGAAATATTGCTGTTAGCAAAGGGGAACAAATGGCTGACAGCCTGGGATGACATGCCAAGCAAGACATGATGCCCCACCTGCTAGGGATGGCACGCACCCAGCACACCTGACTGTATGGATACTGGCAAAGGCTGTTGTCACCCCAACTGTGCCTTGAATAGGTAAAGCTGGAAACACAAACCCACCACCATAGGTAACACAAGGGATAACAACCTGGACGTAATGCTACCCAATGCCAGAAGTCTAAACTGCAAGGTGCATGCAGACCAAACCCACCTCATCATGGAGAATGTTAATATCTGTCCTGTATCAGAAACCTGGGTCAAGGCCCAGAAGAGCACCCTAATACTACCAGGTTATGCCTTATACCATGCTCTACAGCCCCAAAACATTGAACAAACTACAATAGGAGTGTGGCTATCAGTAATTGTCAAGGATAACCACACCCCCAGGTTGGTACCACAGCAAGAAGCAGCATGGACTATCCACGGGCATGTAACAGTGGCTCAAACTATGTCCCTGTTTGCAGCCTGCTACAGACCACCCTCACAAACCCAGGAACCCCAGCCAGCCTTCCTGAAGACACTGCAGAGTATGAATGTCTCAACAAATGCCAAACAAGGCACACACAAAGTATGACATAGGTGGCAATCCATTATGTATGGAAGAAGTAATCAGGGACCTAGGGACACAAGTGGACGGTAACCCATCATGTGACACTCACATTGCCAAGGTGGCCAGGAAGACCTGCTATATTGCCCACCTTAATATGAAAGGATACACATGTAGATCATGAGAGGTCACTGTGCCCCCATACTCTTCCCTTATCAGGCCCATACTTGAGAACAATGCCCCAGTTCGGATGTACCTTACCCGACACCTGCAGCAGTTAGAAAGACCTCAAATGTACCTCACCAAGAGGATAAAGGGTCCAAACATTTGTCATCTGCTGCCTGGCTGAAGAAACCACAGCCCAATTCACATGCATACTGCCCAGTCAGAGGCGATGTATGCCTGATGTACAAGGCCATGTCCAATCCAGAATGAATGGACATGCTCCAATGCAGAAACTCCAAATCCAGCAGAGACACCACAGTGAGATATCTGAACCTCCACACATAGATAAATAGGATGTGCTGGAGGGACAGATCCATAACCCAGAGGCTCCTTACACTCTGGAACAGAATCCCAGTCCATGATAGGCTGAGCTCCACACTCATACTCAACAAGAGAAATCCGGTCAAGTGCATGGGAGATAGTAGGTGTACACTGGGGGCCATCCCTGTGTCACATCTAGTAAAGTAAACCCCAAATGGGCATAATATGCACATTGCAAGGGGTGTCGAAAGATGCACACAGTCTGTCTATGCTCAAACATGGCCAGGGCAGATAGCCTAGTATGAACCTATGATGATACAAATTGTGCAGGACACAAAGGATAATCACACAGCTGTCCTAACTGATGGTAGGAACCATGGTGATAATCCACAGATATGCTCTGCAGTACTCAAATATCACAAACAATACACCAAACCCGCACACATTGCCAACATCCAACCTAACAAATTCTTTGCAAACTCCCCACCAGCACCAAACTGCCAAATATCTATCCCATCAGAGTGCTGGCCCCCTGACATTGCAGATGCTGAGGTAACAGCCAGTATCTACAAAGCAAACCACACAGCATCAATGGTACCAGATGGTGTCCTGGATTGTGTCCAACAAGTACTGTAAGAAGAATGGAACACCAAATAGCACTACTGCGCACTCACAGTCTTACCACAGGATATGTACCCAAAGAGCAGTGTACAGCAACAGTGGTCCCTCACCAGAAAGGTGGTGCCTGAATGGATACTGCAAACTATCACCCTTCAACCCTGACTATCTTGGTTGGCAAAGTAATGGAGAGGATGATCATGGATCCCATGAATAACGAGATTGGGTACCTACAGACATTGGACCCTTCCCAGTGTGGCTTTCATAGGGCAGATCCTGCCCCTTAAACATGTCTGACTCATGTGAAACTCGCACCAAGGCCATTGATGAGGGGAATGTGGTTCACACAGCCTATCTGGACCTTGCTAAACCCTTCCATACAATACCCCAGTTGTTCAGTACAGATAAACTCACCAGCCTAACTATAAACCCCTATCCAAGTAGATGGGTTGCAAACCAGCTCAAGGACAGAACTGACCTGGTCAGACATGCTGCAGCCATGTCAGACTACAAACCAGGTACAACTGGCATCCCACAAGGCACGGTCCTGGGACCACTCTTGTATGCTATATATGTCACATAGGTACAGGCCAACATGGAAGGACTCTGTCTGAACAGGTTCGCAGATGACTACAAACTGCCGACAATATCGGACCCTCCAGCTGACACAAGCATCCTACAAAAGGCACACATAGAAGCAGACAAGTGGTGCCACAGTCATGTCAACAAGCTAAATGCAGAATAGTGTATAGTCATCCCCTGTGGAAACACAGTACGTGGCCACAAATTATCACATAGGTGTTAACCCATTAAGTACATCAGGAGCAATAAGGGACCTGGGGACACAAGGTGATAGATATCCTGCATGTGACAACCATGTGTCTGTAGTGGTTACAGAAACATACCATATACCCACCTAATCATAAAGGTAAGCACAGCTAGGTCATGGTAGGTCATCGTGCCTCTCCAGTCATTCATCAGCAGCCTCACAATTGCGTACAATGACCCTTGTGGGATGTACCTTAGCAGACACCTGCATCAACTGGAAAGACCCCACAAATATCCCACCAGGAGGATCTTAGAGCTGTAACAGATGCCATGTGTTGCCTGATTAAACAAACTGCAGCTCCACACAGTGCCATACCACCTGGCTGGAGGTGATCTGTGCCTGATGTATAAAGCCATGACCAAGCTGGAATCAATGGACATCTGGCACCATGTAAAATCTGAATGCTGGTGACCTATGCAGATGACAGGCCTGAACCCCAGCACAGACATAAACAGGACATGCTGTACAGATTGGTCCATAACCCAGAAGCTCACTCCACTCATGACTAAACCCCCAGTACAGGTTATCCAGGGAGTCCCTCATTGACTGTCATCCAGAGGAATCATGATGACTGGATGGGAGATGGTAGGTGTACCCTGGATATCACTTGTATGTCACGGGTAGACAGAGGCACAGCACACTAACCTTGACATATATCATGGCAAACACCAGTAAATATGTGTGTTGAAGGACAAACACTCTCTGACTAGCATTACAAATGGCCTAGGGCACATGGCCATTGTTTGTCACTGTCCACATAAGTTGTGGAATACATTAACAATGTCGGACAATCCTGTTCTATGTTGTCCATATCTGAACAAAATGCAACATGGTCATATCTGCACAACTGGCCCTCAACCAGTCTGGTGTGCTCACTATAAATATTACAAGAAGTGAAAGGACTGAAGCCGATGATACTGTCCACCACAGTGAAAGTACTGAACCAGTACACTATACAACAATACACTGTTTGGTCAGTATGAAAGGATGTTGACAACTGTATGCAAACTATCCCATGGCAACCCTGCAGGCACAGCATAATGCCTGTTAGGTTCAGACACAAAGCAGTTGGGCAGTAAGAACACAACCTGACGTCCAACACTCAACTGTACATGTGAAATATAGATGAAGTCCACACACAAACACAAATGTGGTGGACCACAGATCCCAACATATGGAAAGTTCACACTGGGCATGCTCGCACACTTAGATAAATGAGACGTGTCAGTCAAGCCATAGAAACTGTGAACTGGGCATGCTCACACACTTAGGCCATGTCACAGTTCAGCAGTTGCACACACATATCTGGCATTTGTATGTGTTAACACAGGAACCTCCCACAATACAGAAATCTGCCCAGTGCACACACTGAAATTACAACAGAGACATAAGTAAAGTACTGGATCCCACTCATATGCAAACATCTGCCACAGTACACAAGTTGTTCATAGAGATAGGGAAAGCTATGGCAATAAAGACCCACAAACAGTATATGAGCAACAGATACTTGCATCTGACAGGTAAACATATGGCCGTAGAGTGCAATACTAGGCTGTTGTCCCTAGGGAATACAGAAGGCTATCCACAGTGTATTTGGCATCTGTCTCCGCAGTACAGTAGGCCACTGTGCCTCTGCAAAGTTAATGCATATATATGCTCTCCCCCTTACTGATGGATAGTAACAGATGTACATACCTCTTCATAAATAATGATGTCAGCACACTATACATATGTCAGGAGCACAAATGATGCCCAGTAATTTGAATAGCGCGCTCAGCTACTGCGTCTCTCACAAGTGTCATAATATAGTTAGGTAGGGATTTGAATCCTGCAAGTGCTCAGTATGTATGTGTGACTGTGGGGGGGGGGGGAGTAGTGTGTGTGTGTGTGTGCAATTCTATGTGTAAGAGAAATGTCCCTTTTGGCAACTAGTACAACACACCACATGCTGCATATTCCACTGTCTAAACACTGATGATGTCAGCACCCTATAAGTACAGCAGAGGAAAGCAAGCTTCCCAGTAATGCAAATAGCATGCTCTGCTACTGCGTCTCTCACAAGTGTCATAACACAGTTAGGTAGGGGTTTGTATCCTACAAACACCATGTGTGTTTTTGTCACACAGTTTGTCCATGTGTGTGGGGTATTGTTCCCAATATTGCACGACATATATTATATCAGTAATGTCAATGCACACATGATGTATGTGTGTGCCACATACACATATGTACCTGTGACCTTCAATAGTTCCCATGTCTGAAGCCTGCCTCATATGAATACATGGAATTTGCATTAGACAACTGTATGACTGTGGTGTTCTGTGCAGGGGCTGCATGTGGTATGTGAATATACAGTGTGAGTTGTATATGGTGTCATCCTACCAGCGAGGGATACACGACTGGTCTGCAGCATATAGTCCACATGTTGTTGATGAACAGGTGCAACATGTTTTCACCTCTTGTGGGAGTGGTAACAAGTTGTTCCATAGCAATTCAGTGAATGAATGCTAGGAACCTTTCAGCTAGGGTCTTGGAGATAGAGTAATGCTCAAACTCTATGTTTGGGTAGTTGCAGTCCACCCATATAATGGTGTTTGTAGAGACCGTCATATTCCCAGTGTTGTCAGGAAGGCCAAGTGGGTTTCCTGGGTATGGGAGGGTGGTGTGTGCCAGGCTATGAACCTGAAGGCAGTCTAACCCACTGTTAGTTGCACATGGACAGGCTCTGTTGCTTTGTGCTGTGCCACCAACCTGGAGGTGTGTGTATCTGTGGTGCCTTTGGATACATCCCCCCTGTTCTGGTTTGGTGCATGTTTAGGGGATGACAAGCATGGTATGAGGTATGACCTGGCAGTGATGGGGTGCACCTGGGAGCCTTGTACCAGGAGTCTGTTACTGCATGGATATTGCTGTTCTCTATGCTAAGGACAGTTTCCACTGCATGCATCCTGAGGTTTACACTGCTGGCATTGAGTAGCATTACTATTAGTGTCCTATCCCGTGTGATACCTGTGTAGGTGGCTATGTAATTTGAGCCTTGCATAAAAAGGCACTATGTGTGTAGCAAGAGCCTCTGCCAATATACAATGGCCCATGGGTGACAGGTGCAAGCTGTCCCTAACAAAGCAACGTGGCTTGTCTAGCATGTAATCCCATGCTGACAGGCATTGGATCCCCTTTGAATGTCACCAAAACATAAGGCAATTGTAGAAATTGATCATCCTCTCTACATATTGTGGCAGCATTCTTGGTGAGGGTAAGATGCTACTCAAGGTCAGGGTCATACCAGCCTGTGCCACATGCTCAGAGAGCCCCTCTATGTCCCCTATCATGTAGTCCAGGGAGGTACGTCACAGGTCATTCACAATGGCATGGACAATGACTGAGTCATATTTGTACATGCCTTGGAGTGACCTGTATGTTTGTGTTATGTAGTGGATCATAGTGCCCGATGGGCATCTCACCGTGACCTTCTCCTTGTTCAACCTGGTGAGCAGGACCTCAGTGTACCTGACGATAGAGGTACCTATTACAACTGTAGCAGGTGTGTTGTTAAGCTGTATGGGCTGTGACTGTTTGGCACACAGGCTTTCTGAGCTATGTGTTGCACGTGCTCTGTTCTGGCGTAACGTTTGCTTGTGTGTCTGCTTCGCAGGTGTCTGCTGCTCAGGCAGGATGCTATTCTGAGACTCCAAGAATGTTCCTGTGTGTTTCTGTGTTTGGATTGCTGTCGTGGCAGGTCTATGTGAGACTGGTATTGTATTCACTGTAGTATCCCACTCCACCTGACAGGGTATGCCAGTACTGAGTTAAGAGAGCTTAGCCCCCAGTTTGGCTATGTGGTTGCATCTCTCACATGTGTTGTACGTTTATGGGAAGGGGAGAGGGTTGTCTGTGTATATGAGGCAGCTGTAACATTGCCACATGACTCACAGATTCACCAACTGGACCAGAGAGGAGATTGACAAGTGACCCTTGCACATGCTACCATAGTATTGTGAATCCCATAATAATTAACAACACATAGGGCCAATGGGGAACAAGGTACTCAAGGTGAGTATGTGAGGGTGTAGTGCTCTTGATTTGTTAGTGCCGGCATATATAAATGCTTTTGTGAGCAAATGCCAGGTAAGTCATATGCAATGTGTTACAGGCAACGTACATGCAAACAGGACAAACAGTAACGTTCTGTCAAGTGAGACATGGACATCAGTACAGTAAGCAATACAGATGTCACTGGGGATCCACAGAGGCACTCTAAATCTGCATTGCAGGTGGAATCAGTGTTTCAGGGACATAACAAGCAAACATGCATACCAACAAAGCTACAGTCAGCAGGCCTGGATCTAGACTATGCTACAACAAACAAGGTGTATGACTTCCAGTAGGTAACAGTGCATATATGCAGGCACTATAAGCCTGTACCCAGAAAGTCACAGGTCAGACAGGCTGTGTCCAGCCCCACCTCCCACAAGTGTACAGACCATGTACCTTCATAATGTAGAATAACTGGCCTGAAACCCAAGTGCTCATACCTGAACTAATACACATTTCGAATAACAGACACTGAGCCCTCACTCAGCAGTTCCAAACTTTGTAAAATGTATGCTACCTGTCCTGGCACCACAGTATCCTTGACATGTATGGAGACTCTCCCTCCTGTCATAGTTAGTTCTGTGTTTTGGGGCTGTCATGCATGGTACGAGGTGTGACCTTGTAGTGCTAGGGTGCTCTTGTGAGTCTTGAACCTGTTGTGTATTACTGCACAGATATCAACATCCTCAAACATCCTCATTGCAGAGTCGAGTGTGGACAGCATGCAACTTGCAGATGACATGTCCATCAGTGAGTATCAATACTTACATTTTCTTATCCCCTGTGCTACCTATGTAGGTGGCCTTCTGTTGACAGCCTCACCACCAGTATGCAAAGATGTGCAGACATTACACTATGGTAATTACTATGAGTGTACAAAACAATACAATGACATTCATACTGTAACTGCATCAGGCATGCTGGGATATACCCATAATGATATCATTACACTGTACTGTTGACAACATGATACTATTACTACACTTCTATGTAGTCACCCTGTGCATCAGCACCATGTTAACCTGTTCCTGCACCGATGTTACAGAATGCAGGAGGTGGCACAGTTTCATCATATGCACAGGGTGTGTACTTGGTATGCCTGAGTCTGCCACTGATACAACCAATTGACATGTCTGTGTGTGTGTGTTGGTGAGGGACAGCAGTACAAGATGGGGCAATGTTGATGCAGTGTGTGTGTATATGCGGTAGCCCTAGGTGTTATCAATTTGCATGTGTGTATGCATGCACACAGTTCCACCTCATGGCTGCCATATACAGGTGTTTGTGGACAGCCACAGACTGTACCTGCCAGGTTATACAGATCACTGTCTCTGGCCACGGACACAGTACCTGTGCCTGGCAGGGGTGCTACAGACCGTATCAGGTACTAAGCCAGACTGGGTACTGTCATCAGAAGCAGGTGGTTGGTAACTGGAGACAGGTCCCTGTTGGGACTGTCCAGAGCCACGTGCACGTGGTCTCCTGGGGCGGTCTGATGACAGCACAAATCCAGCATTGCTGGGGATGCTGCTGGCACTATGGGAGCGGCCGTGGGCCTGTTGTCATCCACGACGGCTGCCAGCTGCTGCTGTTGCTGGCATACGCCCACGTCGACTCCTCAACCGTCCACCATTGCCCTGGCTCATGGACATGTAGTTGTGGAACAGATCTAATGTGTCCCCCCAATGTCTGTCAATGACCTCGGTGAAATTACGGATGGCAGCCACAACATCACGCATACTGTCATTCATAGCTGTGCGACATGCTCTCAGCTCCCTCAGACCCTGTCTGGTGTACCGTTCCATACGTGACTGTGCCTACATTACAGCCCGAAACATAGGTGAGGTTGAAAGACCTCTGTGGGCATGTCTGACAGGGGCAGTACGCCCACGGATGCTCCCACGAGAACCCCTGGACATCTGCCTGTGTGGTACCATGTCAGGACCCTGGCCATGGCTGCTGTGTGGGGATGCATGTGCCACTGATACCACATTACCCTGGTCAATGCCCACTGTATCCTGTCCATCACCTAGGGACATTGGTGACAAAGGATGTATTGGCAGGATGACTGTGCACATTGATGGGGTCGACAGCTGTGTACTGTCAATTGGCTGACCAACAACAGACCCTGGCACACCTCCCTGTGCCATTACACAGGTATGATCATTATCACTATCGACGGCAGCTGATTCAGGTTCCCTGCTGCACAACACCAGAGCAGCACCAGAACCTGTGGGAGTAAGACAGGAAACACAGTTTACAATGTGTACACAATGTCACCACTGATGCACACATGCACACATGTGCACATGCACACATGCACACAAGGCACATGCACACATGCACACAGGGCACATGCACACATGCACACAGGGCACACACGCACAAAGGGCACATGGACACATGCACACAGGGCACATGCACACATGCACACTCCTCAGTATATGAGATATCAACACACAGACACAAACACACCTGCAATCAAACACATAGCACTACTGCTTCAGCCAATTATTACTATTAGTATCAAGAGTATTGAAGGTATTGTTATTACACACTCACCAGCATGGATAGGCTGCCTTGCTATTACACCAGAGGGACCTGCAGAAATGAGACATTTATTGTCAATGGGCACAACTGTGCCATTGATACTGTGAGTATGATACAGTTCAGTAGTACAACAGTTGGCTTCCACAGGTCTACTGCTGATATTGAGAATATCAGTCTTGCACAATAATTACCAAGATAACAGCTACAAACCGAGGACACACCTCACACATGCATAAACTAACAGTGTACTGAACAGTCAACTATACATATGGCATGTTACCTGCCCGCTCTGAGTCCTGCTGCTGGGTGGCTCCAGCCTCCATCATTACGCATGTATGCTGCTGCTGTTGGGCTGGAGCCACAACACTTAGGAGTAGTCCCTCCAGTCTGGTGAGGGGGGGATGTATAGCTGCCCCACCACCTGTGGCAAGCTGTTGCCTGTGGATATCCGATGCACGCTGATGGACATTTCTAATTAAATCACTGCAGTGATGGCGTACCTGCTCATATGTCCGGTTATGTGTGCCTATGTCATTTACCCGACGGACCAGGTCTTGCCACAGTGCAGACCTCTCCTGCTGGTTCTGGCTGGTGCGGGAAAAGAGTATTGCGAAATCCTGCACCAGGCTCTGGTGTATCTCCTCATCCTCCGCAGCGGAGTACACAGGGTTTTGCTGGTGAACCATAGCCCTGAAAAGGAAAAGTAAAATATGTCAGCAATATATGTCATCAAAATATGGCACACATAATACACATAATACTCGACTGTAGTGATATAACTTAACCCCCATATATAGCATCTGTCTGTCTATTGGGGGATACACATGTAAATGACCAGATATCAGTGCTCAGCCGACAACTGTTCAACAGTACCTGGCACACTCCATACGACAGACTAGTATACTCCAGCAGTCAGCACACTGGTTCAGGTCCAATGCACAACCTCACACTGGGGGTTTGTATCAAGGTACTGTATGGGGAACATTATCAACCCATGCACTGCATGCAATGCACGTTACATATTTCACTGGTAATGCACACTACTCTTACTTGCCATAACCCTACCTACACCACAGTCACATACAGGGTAACACAGCACAACATATGGCAATGTAGTATGTTTTGATCGCAATACCTCACACGTCTGAATCTGGCCTGACACCAAGGACACACACTACCATGACAGACAGACAGTCATGGTGAGCAATCACACCAATACATAACATGCACCCAGTCACTGGCACACTCATTCCACCTCACATATTTGGTTTGTAATGGGTTCGTGGGTGTGCATTGTGTCTTAAGTAGGTAGTATGCTATTGGCCCTGGGCCTACAGCAGCATACTATTATGCTACCCTGCCCCTTGTGACACATGTGATGTGATCGTACCTGCTCCTGTCAAACAGTTACATAGGGTGACTCATATGGCATATTACCTATCTGCATAACATTCAGCAGGGGTATGTCTGACATCTACTCATGGGGAGCCTTGCTTCTTAATGCTGTGTGGTTTACTCCAGGGTATGTCTTATCTGTGGGTAGGGACCTGTACCTCCACCATGTGCTCTTTACTGCGGTGACAAGGACGACAGACATAGGTAATTTGGGTTGTGGATGTTGTGAGGTGTTACCATGGTTGTTGGACAACTGTCATGGGTGTGACTTAACTATGTATATCCAGCAGTGGTAACCTCTATGTAGGTAGTCTGGGTGTGCTCTGTGGTCTTGTCAGTCACTCTGCATAGGTAATGTGTTTGAGTGCATTGAGTTACTTACGTATGACTGTGTCCTTCTCCATATCTGTGGCTGTCATGGGAGGTACATACCGTGTAGGACATTGTGGGGTGTAGAGGGGTACAGTGACCTACATGTCCATAGCTGACACACCATGTCTGCTGACACATACCATGTACAGGTATTACAGGACTAGTGTGCCACTGTGTATATCAATGGGGAGCCTATTGTACACTTGTTGCCCCTGTTCCCCCCTGACACATGCAGTGGTGGGCAGGCATGCACATATGTGGTGGTTACTGGTGTCAGTGTTTTGGAATGGGGTATGGTACTCCAGTATCCACACTGGTGTTCACTCCATTCCTTTGTCACCAGGCACCTGTTGCAATACATCTGCATCTGAGAGAGAGAGAGAGAGAGAGACAGAGGGAGACAGAGAGTGAGACGGGGTGGGACAGAGAGAGAGAGATAGTCATATACAGACATATCTGTAGACAGTCAGATCTGTCTGTATATGTATATGTATCTACATATATCTATATATGTATGTGTGTATTACATATATCTGTATGTACATATTCTATCAATCTCGATGTCTGTGCAGTAACTGAAACCTGGTTCAAGGCTCCTGTGAGCACCCCAGTGCTACCAGGCTATACCTCGTATCATGCTTTTCAGCCACAAAACTCGGGCCAAACCATAAAGGGAGGGGGAGTGTCCATATTCATCATGGACACCCACACCTCCAGGTTAGTGGCAACACATGAAGCATCAGAGGCCATCCAGGTGCAACTAACCATAGGCAAAACTGCTATACAACTGGTAGCATGTTACAGACCACCCTCCCAATCTCAGGAACCCCATTCAGCCTTCCTGAAGACATTGGAGGATATGAATGTCTCACCAAACACTATCATATTGGGAGACTTCAACTACCCTAACATAGACTGGGTGCATTATTCTAGCCCAAACACCCTAGCCCAAAGGTTCCTGGAATTCATAAATTCAAATGCAATGGAACAGCTAGTCACCTCTCCCACAAGGGAGATAATATACTAGACCTGATCATCACAAACATGGGGACAATGTGCTCCACACCAGAAGTATACCCCTCACTAGTGAGATCTGACCACAAACTAATCACCCTGGATATACATATCCCACCTCCACCCCCAACACAAAAGACTACAGTGAAAAACTTCTCATAAGCCGACTTTACACTTCTTAAAACTGAGATGGTATCCTTTAAGCCCACTGGGCCAGTGGAAACCACATCCCACAATGCAGAATCCTTCACAAATGCTTTCTACGGACATCTCCAAGAATGCATGGATCATGCAATCCCAAATAAAACCAAGACACTCTCCACCAAGGGCAGGCGTCCTGTCTGGTGGACCCCCAGCCATAAACAAATTGTATAACAAAATAAGGTAGCTACTGCACGACAGAGCAAAATCCCATAAAGAGAAGGCATCTGTGATCAGCACTAGTAGAAAGCTACATTCTCTCATTAAAACATCCAAGGCCAACTTTGAGAGAAAAATCGCTATGGGCACTAAAGATAACCACAAGGCCTTCTTCTGCTATGTTAGAAACCTGGGCGGAAACCCTCAGATATGTTTAGAGTTAGTGCACAATGACAAAACATACACTGAACCCACAGATATTGCCAACATTCTGGCAGACAGGTTCAGTGCAAATTTCTCCCCTCCCTCACCCCCAAAAGAAGAAATACTTATCCCAGCTGAATGTAACATCCCTGTCATCTCAGATGTCCAGGTGAGAACCACCCTCAGCAAAGCTAAAAACACAGCATCACCGGGACCTGACGGTATCCCGGGTTGCGTGCTACGTGAACTCCAAGAGGAGCTAAACCCGCACATAAAACTGCTGTTTAACCGTAGCCTTACTACAGGATATGTACCTGAACACTGGCATACAGCAACAGTAGTCCCACTCCACAAAGGAGGCACTTCTACAGACCCTGGTAACTACCGCCCCATAAGCTTAACCAGCCTGGTCTGCAAAGCTATGGAAAGAATCATTATGGAACTCATAAACAGAGACATTGGGGACTTTCAGACACTTGATCCCTCCCAGTTCGGCTTTGTAAAGGGCAGATCCTGCCTTTTGAACCTGATTGACTTTTTTGAAACAGTCACTAGAGCCATTGATGAGGGCAAAGCAGTCCATACAGCCTACCTGGACTTGGCTAAAGCTTTCGACACAATACCCCACTCTGGCATCATAGACAAGCTCAACAGCTAAAATGTAAATCCATATGTCACAAGATGGGTTGCAAACTGGCTAAAGGATAGAACCCATAAATTCAAAATCACTGGAGCCATGTCAGACTCAAAGCCAGTCACAAGTGGTGTCCCACAGGGCTCTGTCCTGGGACCCCTCATGTTCGGCATTTATTTCTCAGATGTGGAAGCAAACATGGGAGGGTTGTGGCTGACAAAGTTCGCAGATGACTGCAAACTAGGCGCCATAGTCGATACACCAGCTGATGCATACATCCTACAGAAAGGCCTCACTGAAATGGACAACTGGTGCCGGAGTCATGGCCTTAAACTAAATGCCAAATAATGTATAGTCATCCCCTTTGGGAAAAACAAATTACCCACAAATTATCACATAGACAGTAACCCACTGAGTACGGAAAAAGTAATCAGAGACCTGGGGACCCAAGTCGATAGTGACCTCTCATTTGACACCCATGTTGCCAAAGTGGTTAGAAAGACTTTCTACCTTGCCCACTTTATCATGAAGGGATTCACATCCAGATCAAAGGAGGTCATTGTACCCCTATACTCCTCCCTTATCAGGCCCATGAATGAGTACTATGCCCCATTTGGTATGTACCTCACCCGGCACTTGCAACAGCTAGAGAGACCCCAAAAGTACCTCACCAAGAGGATCAAGGGTCTCCAACATATGTCATATGCTGCCAGACTAAAGAAACTCCAGCTCTATTCAGTAGCATACCGCCTACTTAGAGGTGATCTGTGCCTGACATACAAGGCCATGTCCAATCAGGAATTGATGGACATGCTCCACCTCATAAAATCCAAATCCATCAGAACCACGAGAGCTAAAGATTTAAACCTCAGCACAAATATGAATAGGACATGCTGGAGGGACAGATTCATAACTCAGAGGCTTCTCATACTCTGGAACAGAATCCCAGTTCATGTTAGGCAGAGCCCCTCACTGACTCTCTTCATGAGAAATCTTGACGAGTGGATGGGAGATCGTAGGTTTACCCCAGGGGTCATCTCTGTGTCACTACTAGACAGAGGCACAGTAAACTAATTCTATTATGTAAGGGGGTCTTCACTGTGTCACTACTAGACAGAGGCACAGTATTCTAAATCTATTCTGTACACTTTTGTACCATTACATGGGGTGGCGAAAGCCACATCACTATGGCTAGGCTTATAAATGCCCCAGGGCAGATAGCCTAGTACTAAACTATGAAACTGTGAAACTATATCTGTCTATGTATTTCTACATCCCTCTCTATCTATGTATACATATATGCATATTATATATATATATATATATATATATATATATATATATATATATATATATACATACATATCTCGATATACATACATATACACATGATAGATATATATATATAATCCTTTTTAGTTCCACATATGTATACACACACTAACGTAATGATGAACATCCATTACTGTACAACCTACATTGTACATTGCACTACAACCTACATTGATATGTGCACATAGCTACCTTCACATACATATGTATGTACAGCCTTCAGTGACAGTTGCAGTATGTCCCCGGCCCTATGCACATCTTCATATACATAGATACAGACCAATAACACATATGGAGGGTTCACAGTATGTAGACTATTATATTAGTACTTTACATTACCTGTGTTTGTTGTAGCTGTTTGCGTTGGCTTTCAGATAGTTGGCCTGCTGTCAACTTGTTTGTTTTGTTGTTATATTTTTTTTTTCTTTCTCTCTCTCTCTCTCTCTCTCTCTCTCTCTCTCTCTGTCTCTCCCTCCAGAGGGTGCAATGAAAGTATTGCATGTGTGGACTGGGAGTACAGGATGCTTTTGTAGGTATCTGCACATGTCCATGTGATGGCCTCTGCACCAATTGTTAGCCAGCATTTACTAATTGCATGCAGCCTGTTGTGTAGTGATTGCAGTTCTCACTGTGATTTCAGGACAGTGCTATAAAAAGGTTTGTTAGGTAGGCATAGCCCTTTCAGATTATCAGGGTGGGGACCAAGCTGGTATGCTGTGGACACTGTTCTGTGAATGTAAGGGTTGGTATGTCTCTCATATTTCAGGCTGTGTTGTAGACACTGTAATGCATGTTGTACTGTAACCTGAGTATTCCTTCCTCCAGTTTCCTCTTCTCAGTGTGTATGTAAACTGACACCTACGACTAGTAATACTGTGTATATGGGTGTGTGTGCCTTCCTGTGGGAATTGTGGTGTAACTGGTATATAGCAGTGGCTCTTGCAATCTGTTGCTATGGCTTCAATATTTGCCCTTTACATTCACTCCTTGTATGCCTGCTAGGTGTCTTTCCTGTAATGTGTTGCTATGGCTTTCCTATTTTCCATTTACATTCACAGCTTGTAATGCTTGCTATATCTGTTTGGGCAGCAATTCCCTATGTGTTTGTTGTGGTAGGGTGGTACTGCATGCAGTGTGGTCTGGCCATGGTTTGGGCCTTGACACTTAGAAGGGTATTTGATCATGCTGCTGAGCAGGCCTCAGATACTCTCAGGCGCATCATTTATCAGTCTCATGGAATGGTACATATCAGTGGGATACACCCATGAAATATTCTGATATTCTGCAGTTGTGACTGTGGGTTATTTTGAGCATATGTATTACTACACCATTTGTGACGTGCAAGTGGTGCATACTTTCAGTAATTCATAGTTACCATTGCATGTGTTGTAACACCTTTCTGCCTACTGTTAGTACATTTCACAGGGAGTCGGTGGGGCACAGTTGACATTTGTTTTCAAATCAGGGACATCCCTGTAACTCAGTCACAGTTGCTATGTCTGGGCTCTTAACTATTCAACTATGGCAGTGTTTATCCTGCTCTGAGTATGTGTGTGGCTTGCCAGGTGCTACTGTGACATTATTACCTACTAGCTGCCAACTAGCATGGCTGTTTCTCTTCACACAGTACTATTTTAAAAATCCACTAGATTTGACAGTAAATATACATGACATGCTTTGTGTACTAGACTTGCTATATTCCCTTTACATTAATTCCTACTATTTCATGATATATTTCTTTCAGCACAATGTTCTTGTATAGCAGTCATGGCTTAGTGGTAAGTCATGCAGACTACTGTTTCCAAGGTCCTGGGTTCGACACTGACGGAGGAATTTTATTTTGCTGCTGAGCAAACTACAGGCCTTGTCATTCAGAGTGACTAAGGCACTTTTAAGCAGTTGTAAGCGGGTTAGCGCTTGTTTGCGCAGAGCTCACGCATGCACACTGTCGCTTAGCTTCGCGCACACATGCTTAGCTAAGCACACAGAAGCGCACACCCGTTTACTACTGCTTAAAAGTGCTTACTCTCAAGACACCAGCTAATTTCTTTTAAAGAAAAGAAAATGGGGAGATAGGAAAGTGGTGAAAAAGGGGGCACAAAGAGGGTAGGACAGTAGGAAAACAAGCTCGGGATTTGCAGGAGGGATGTAGGAAAGGCCCATAGCTGCCCATTTCTTTATCAGCAACAGCTGTGCATATGTTTGTAATTTGGTGTGAAATTTGAAACCTTCCACCCCTGAGAGAGGGGTGAGGACAAATATATTTGTTGTACAGCCAATTGTAATTGCCAGTTTACATGTCCAGCAGACATGTGTGCAAAATGGGCAGCTATGTATGGGGCGTCATTTTTTTGTGGGAACAGAGTGCCCATTTTTTTTTTCAGGTGAGAGTGGAATGTCAGGTACAGGAAGTAGGTATAGATGGGGAGGTAGGTAGGGGAGGTTAACAGACAAGACAAACAAGATGCATACAGGGGTGGTGTATGACACATGTGAGGGGGATACACAATTGACGGGGATGGATGTTTGGATATCTCG
This sequence comes from Protopterus annectens, assembly GCF_019279795.1. Taxonomy (NCBI): domain Eukaryota; kingdom Metazoa; phylum Chordata; order Ceratodontiformes; family Protopteridae; genus Protopterus; species Protopterus annectens. The sequence goes on along the minus strand of NC_056729.1, from coordinate 352,891,522 downwards.
AGCCCATGAGCCCACAGATGGCAACAGTGGAACTGAGAACCCCACCCATGGGCAGTTGCCACTGAGCCTTCACTGCCCAGGACGGAGCTGTGCTGGGGGCTGTGTAGGATGGGCAGCAGGCACGCCCGTGAGTTGTGCTGCCCATGCCTCAAGCTGGCGTAGGGGCCCAAGCACAGCATGCCTGATCTCCCTATGCACCACAGAGGGTGAGTAGATGTTCTCCTCCGGCCACGCTTGCAGAGGGGGGATGAGCCCCATCCCGTGCAGTGCTTCCACCCGCAGGTGGCACAGGGCCACCAGAGGAGGGTCCGGCCTGGGCACTACTGCCAGGTGCACTCACCAGCTGAAGTGGGAGAGGTGGGTCCGCTGGAACCTACCTTCCCTGTCGTCCTATGTTTTGCATTATTTTATGACAGTTTGGGTTAGTAACATACAATACCATTCACAATTAGTTGTAACAGCATGCATTAGTATTCCCATTAACCAAACACCCATAAATTCAAGCCATTGAACAGCAAGCATAACACATGCATAATTTGAACAACAATACACAATTCAACAACATGCAGGGTTGATTGATGGCAACAGGCCATCAGGTTTGGATGTATGAACAGGGCACATGCATCAACGTACATGCAAATATGTATGAACCAACAGGATAAATGTCCAGGGGAGTTAATTGTGAATACACATACCCATTTCATGTGGAATGGATTATTTGTGGTTATAGGGTAGGGTGAAGAAATACTTCATTAACAACTTCAAATACCTATACATATGCTGTACATTTCTACTAGCTGCAGATATATACACACTACAGGTCTGGCTACAGTTTCCTATGTGTAAACTTACGCATGTTGGTGATGGAAATGTTACTGCTACATTAATATACATTGCATTTTTATTCATACACATTCATATCTGGCTCTGTTCAGCTACAGCATCCTGCTACATTTGCTTTATATGGCTCTAGACAACTGTGGATGTTTGGTATTTCATACAACCATACTATCTGCATATTGCAAACATGCAGCAACATATCCAAATTGTGGGACACACATTCCAGCTTCAGTACTTTATTCCACACATTTCACTGTTTGGTTGTGCCTGTCACATTCATTTCATTCTGTACTGACTGTAGTATACTTTATTCAGGAGTTATTACAACTTTATTGGTGGATTCATACCTCTTTCTCACACTCTCACTTGTTTTATTTTTACAATTCAGGATGGTACTTAATTATAGGCTTTATTGACATGTTTTACTTGGTTACAACAATCCTTTCCAACAGTCTCACTTGTGTCATGTTTCAGATTTTAAACGGGGATATATTTCACACATGTGTTTCACTCAGCTTGTGTAGCTGTAATTTACAGCCTGCTGCAGGTTATGTACTATTACATTACAGGTGGAACATCTTTATTTCAGACTTGTTTCATTTTTATTTTTGGATTACAGGCTGCATCACACTTATGTAATCACACAGTACTAGCAGAATCTCTCTTACACTGTTACTTGCACTTTTTATTAATAAGTGACTACACTGCACTCTTTTGCAAGCTGTCATACTTATATTTTTTAACAGTTACAGGGAGAGAATTACTAACCTGCCTGATGGTGTAACAGCACAAGCCTATCGGCATAGGTTCGACGATTCATGGAACGGACACCTGCAGCTATAATATAAATGAAGTCATATTGGAATACACATCTCCATAATATCAGCTAGGTTAATTTCTTACATAAATAATTACATGTAACTTACTCAGTAGTGGGGCGTTGGGCATTTGCCGGGCCTCCTGGATCCAACGGTTCAGTTGGTCCTGCTTCCATCTCTTCAGGTCCGCATGGTGGTGATGGACCTGTTCACCAGTCCTTGGTATTCCTGTGGCACTGGTGAGATCATGTGCCAACCTGTCCCATGCCTCAGCCTTGTATGCTCCCCACAGGACCTGGCCCTGCATGAGTTGGGCCTCATGATCATGGATGAGGAGCCAAACCATATATTTGGACTCTTCAATGCCCCACCTATATGCTCGGAAGCAACTACCCTCTCCTACACCTGCCATCCTGACTGCAAATCAATTCCACAATCAGTTATGCTGTGTATTCCCGCCTATGGGGCTTATATATGCCGTTTTTCCCACACTTATCTGTGATTGGCCATTTTGGAAATGTATCAGCTTCACAAAACCTGCTTTGTCATGCTTCTCTTTCCATTCATTCCTATATATATGCTAATACTGCATTTCCAAGTGCAACTGTCATGGCTTAGTGGTTCAGTACTTTGACTATGGTGCATGGTATCCTGAGTTCGAGCCTGGCCATTGCTTTGTTTTTTTTATGACTGTCTACACAAGCTAGGAGGTGTGTTTGTATAAAGGCAGTTTTGATACAGCTTGCTCAATGTTGCCCGCCGGTTATCTTGTTGGCGCAGTGTACAGCTCCGCGCAAATGGGTTACGCTGGTTTACGTGTCATTTCGCTGTCAGCACGCATATTGCACTCAGCTCAGCTACGGGCACACAGTTTCAGCATGTTACAACACTGCTCAACCCCGGGCACTCATTTTACACCTGTTAAACCACTGCTCACCTACGGGCAGATATACTCAGCTTGTTAGAGCATAGCTCAGCTATAGGCACTTGTGACATTTTTTTTTTTTTTTTTTTATTATCTCACATTTCTTCAAAATACATGGCCCATTTCATTACATTTTACATAACATATAATTTTATATATGTACATATATGTCAGGGAATTGTTTTGTGCTTATTTCACTAGAAATAAAAATTGATGTTGTGGGGGCTCGAACCGTGACTGCCTCATCTTCAGCCGACGTCTTTACTGCTATGCTATTGCTTCTTGGCTTACTTTGCATATTTAGATCTTATATGCTTTTCCACTGACTGCTAACTGTGGCTAAGCGATGGGCACGCCCGCGCAAACGAGCGCAATTACAGGCAAACATCTTTAGAACTTATAAAAAAAAAATAACATGTTCATTCTTACTTTTTATGTTTATAGTCTGTGGGGCCATGTGTTGTGTTGTGTTTTTGACATTTACGAGGACTCTCTTGTGGGGGTTTACTTTCGGGACTGTTCCTCTTCTGGGGGCATGTCCGTTTGCAGGACTCGCCCTGTGGACACACCCCCTACTTTCTTATACGGACCGTGTTAGCCTTGGGTGTGAGTCAGCATGCCCTCATGAATATGCATGGCATGCTGACGTCACACCGTTTAACTGCAGCCTCCGTGTAAGTCTTGTAACTCTTACACAGAGGCTTCGTGAATCCTGCCCTTTATTGATATAATCATTCATACCAGGCGTTTATCAGTGCCTAACCTTAATTGCCATATAGTTTCCCTCTGTTCAACTCTATCTTTAAAACACCCTCCCCTATTATTTTTAGGTACTTGCTCTAAAATAGAAAACATTTTTTTTTATAACCAGGACATTTAACAGTATGTTTAAACAACACATTATTGCTGTTTTTTTGTTTTAATACAATAAATATGTTCATTAATTCTTTTCTTTTGTTTGAACACCTCGTAGACATGCCTACATAAAATCATTACATAATTAACAAACAGCATATATGCTATCCCTTGTGTATTACAATTGTATACTCCATCTGTAGCAATAGTCTTATTCAAATATGGTAACTCAACAAAAGGGCCCTCAATATATCTATAGGTGTTACAAAAAACACATTTGTACATCCCCTTGTCTCTTCCACTAACACAAATAGGTGATTTGTAAAGATTATCAGTCTGTAAACAACTTTTTAAACTAAACATGTTTTTTATAGATAAATTTAGGTCTATCTCCTATTCCTTTTATTAAATCAGAATTCCCTTTCAAAATAGTCCAGTTCTTAGTATACTATTTATATCAATGGACATATCTAAACAACAGGATGTATCATATATTGTTACCACTACTGACAGTAGAAACAGCAGACAATTTTGGTCTAAATCCATAACCTAAAATAGGCGGAAAATCTACATATTTATGTCTCCTAACATCATTGGCCAGTTTAGTCAACAAATTTAAGTTATAACCTCTTTCTGGGAACAAACAAATAATGACAGTAATTTCCTGTTCAAAAATACAATCATCAGAGGTCATCCATGATGCATGTATAAACTGACCCTTAGGAATATTATTTTTCATAAATGTAGGATGCTTGCTAGAGTAATGTAGATAACCATTAACAAAAGTGTCTTTCCTATAGACTTTGCTACTAAATTTACAGCTGTGTATATCCCATGCAGGAGCAGCAGCTGACCCCAGAGCTACCCCCTTTTGTTTCTTATATATATTATGATTAAACAAAAAATAATTGTTGTGAAGCAAAAGTTCTAAAAACACACAACAAATATAAATGTTGTCATTAGTACACTTGGCAATAAGACTCAAATATTGTCTAACATAATCAATTCTGACCCCCATGTGGTATGCTAGTAAAAAGCGAATTGATGTCCACAGTAAACATCAAATTCTTGTTAGAGTCAAAATTATAATTTATACTGAAATCTTTAAACTTATTTAAAAAAATCCCACGAGTCTTTTATAAAAAAAACTCCATTTCTTGTATCAAGGGATTCAACAAATTATCAACTTCTAAAGAAATAGCTTCCTTTACAGAATGGGGTCAGCTGCTGATCCTGCATATGCAAATATTGTCCTTGGTTGGTGGGAACAAACTGTCTTGAAACCTTTTTTGTCTTCCTGCAAAGTGTTTTTTTTTTTTTTATGCTAGATATGTTGATGATTTGTTTTTTGTTATAGAGGGGGTTATTGACCAGGTTCAAGAATTGAACAACAATATTAATGATCATTCTGTATTTTTGAAGTTGTTGGTCTTAAAGTTAATTTTTTGGATCTTACTGTTACATGGGATATACACAGCTGTAAATTTAGTAATAAAGTTTATATGAAAGACACTTTTGTTAATGGTTATCTACATTACTTTAGCAATCAACCTACATTTATGAAAAATAATATTCCTAAGGGTCAGTTTATACGTGCATCATGGATGGCCTCTGATTAATATTTGAATTTTTGAACAGGAAATTACTGTCATTATTTGTTCCTAGAAAGAAGTTATAACTTCAATTTGTTGACTAAACTGGCCAACGATGTTAGGAGACGTAGATATGTAGATTTCCTGCCTATTTCAGGTTATGGATTTAGACCAAAATCGTCTGTTGTTTCTACTGTCAATAGTGGTAACAATATATATGATACATCCTGTTGTTTAGATATGTCCATTGATAGAATTAGTATACTAAGAACTGGACTATTTTGAAAGGGAATTCTGATTTGATAAAAGGAATAGGAGATAGACCTAAATTATTCTATAAAAGCACGTTTAGTTTAAAAAGTTGTTTACAGACTGATACTTTTTACAAAACACCTATTTCTGTTAGTGGAAGAGAAAAGGGGATATACAAATGTGGTTTTTGTAACACCTGTAGATATATTCTAGAGGACCCTTTTTTGAGTTACCACATTTGAACAAGACTATTGCTATAGATGGAGTGTACAACTGTAATGCACAAGAGATAGTATATATTGCTGTTTGCTAATTATGTAATGATTGTTATGTAGGCATGTCTACGAGGTGTTTAAACAAAAGAACTAAATAACATATTTATTGTATTAAAACAAAAAACAGCAATAATGCGTTGTTTAAACATACTCTTACATATAAAAAAATTGTTTTCTATTTTAGAGCAAGTACCTAAAATTATTAGGGGAGTGTGTTTTAAAGATAGAGTTGAACATAGAGCAACTATATGACAATTAAGGTTAGGAGCTGATAAACAGCCTGGTATGAATGATTTTATCAAAAACATAAAAAATATAAACAATACGTTGATAGATTTCATTACAGTATTTTATTATTAGTCTGTATTCATGTTTTAAAGCATTTTATGTGTTTAATGGGTTTATTTGATTGTTTAATTATTTAATTTAGATAAGTTCAGTTGTATATAAGGTGTCTTTTTTTGATGAGGTTTATTCTGATGAAGTCTCTTCGAGATGAAAGCGACATTAAAGCTGTTTTTCGCTGTGTGGTGGTTTACTTCCTGGTGGTTCCTGTTCTACTTGTGTGTTGGATTTTTTATATTAGTTTGGTTCTTGCTGACCCATCTTCTGGATATTTATTGTTTTACAAGATAAAAATATAGAAAAATATGCACTACATGAATGCATGAAAAGAAACACACACACACAGATGGAAAACAGGTTTGGGGTATTAGAAACAGAGGAAGAAGAAGAGGGAGATATAAGTTCCAAGTTCAAAAAAAGGCAAAAGCTTCTATTGAGAGAAGGGTAAGAAGGAAAAAAAGGAAGCCAAAAGATGAACTGAAAAAAAATGAAAAAAAGAGAAGAGGTTAATATAAGTATAGCATCAATGAATGTGAATAGCATGAAAAGTGATGTTAGAAGAAATATGGTGTTTGAATAGTGTGAAAAAATAGATGATGAAGTAATTATTTTATCTGACATAAAATCTATAGATTAAAGGAAAAGTATGGAATTTGAGATGATGTGGAAAAGAAAAATGGTGTGGACTGTATATTGAGTGATACATGCTCAGATATTGGAGTATTGCTAAAAATGTAGTGATTAAATATTAGATATAATGGTCGGGGTAGCAGGAAGAATTTTAGTGTATGATGTGAGAAAGGGGCAAAAGGTGTTTAAATAGTATTAGTGTATGCATATACAAGTGTAACCGAAAGAAAAAAAATGATTGAGAAAATTCAAAATTATGGAATAGTAAATATGTCTGTTGTGGTGGGAGACTTTAACTGTAATTTAAGAAAGGTGAAAGGGAAAATAGCACAAGATGTAAAAATGAGGCAAGATGTTGTAAATAATGGTAAGTTATGAATAGATAAAGGGAGAGCATATACTTATAAGAAGGGATTACTTAAAACAGAGATTGATTATATTTTATTTACAATTGGCATGAAAGAAATAAAAGATGGAATTAGGGAAGCACATTTCAGATCATAGAGTGAATGAAAATGTAATAAAAGAAGGAAATGGTTAAAAAATTGACATGAAAAATTGCAGGAACTGAATGTCTTAACAAAGAGGGCAACTGTGGCAAGATCATATGTCAGGAAGACCATTTTATGGCAATCTGAGAAAGTGGTGGATGGTATATAAAGAGAAGTTTAAAGAATACTTAGAGATATAGCAATGGAAGAAGGAAAAGATGACATATAATAAGCAAATATAAATTTGTGAAATAAAAGAAGGGACAAGGAAAAGTGTTGAAAAAAAATAAATTATAGGAATATAATAAAGAAAAATATAAAGAATAATATTTACATTAAATTTTTATTTGAAAAGAAGTGGTTCCTCATTTTTTGTAAAAAAATGATGTAATGAGAGAGAAAAATTGAAACTAATGAATGATGAAAAGGGGGCAGTTAAAATATAAACAAGATGAAATTATGGATATAGTTGAAAGGTATGTACAGAATATGTATCAGAAAAAAATATGACGGGAGTGTGTGGATAGTAAAGAAGATGAAAAAGAAGACAGTGGAAGAAATGGAAAAATAATTAAGAGGAAATAGTTAGAGAATGCTGTAAAGGAAAGCAAAGAAGAATCCGCACCAGGTCCAGGTGGATTGGGGTATAGTTGTTATAAAGAAATGTCAGAAGATAAAAAGGATGTTTTTATGGAAATATTGAATGAATGGATAGAGGAAGGTATAAATGAAGAAGATATTTCTAATTTGTTGTAAAATTTACATGAAAAAAGGGGCAAGGGAAGAAATAAAAAAATTTGGAGACCAATTATATTGGGAAATACTGACTATAAAATATTTATGAAGATTATTCAGAAAAGAATGATTGGTGTCATGAGTGAAGAATTTGACGAATGGGTGTATGGGGTTAAAGGTACAAGAGTAAATGAAAAGTTAATGATGGTTAAATAAGTGGTTGAATGTACAGATGAAGGGAAAGGAGAAGGAAAAGTAACCGTATTTGATGTGGCTGAGACATTTGATAGTATTTATCATGGGGAAGTGAACATTTTTAAGGAATTCAAGGTAGGAGGAAAATAAGAAGGATAGGATGGACAATTTATGAAAATTTTTGTGTGTCTTTGATGGTGAATGGATGGGTAGGAAAAAGATAACATAGTGAAGAGGGGTAAAGCAAGGTACTTAACGGAGCATGTGACTGTTTGTGATGGTAATGAATGCAGGTATACAAACATGTAAATTAAGGTTAGAGGATTGTAGATGGGAAGTTAAGGAAGGGATAAAATTGCTATTAATGCTAACCCATGCAGATGATTTTGTCTTAGTAGCCAAGAACAAACATTGGATGAAAGAGATAATTTACAGAGCACAACAAATATTAAGTACAGTAAGATTATAGTTAAATAAGTAAAAAGTAAGGGGTTTAGAGATGTCATATGAATGTCAGGAAATTATTTTACCAGAACTGAAATTAATGTTCTAAGAGATAAGTTTGGAAGGAAACAAGTATAATAGAACAATAGAGAGAAGTTCTAAAAAAAAAAAAAAAAAAAAACAGAAAAGTTCATGGATTGGTGGAGGGTGTTTCAGTTGTCCCCAAGAAAAAAAGGTATATATGTTAAAACAAATACATTTTTAGGAAAGTTAGCAAATGTAGGTGGTTTGTGTTTCTAAGCTGTATGGCAACCAAATTATTGGGTACCTTTTTGGTTTTCTGTGGGAAACAAGGTTGAATGTAGAAGAAAAGGGGGTTTGAATTCAATAAATCCAGTTGTTTCCTTAGAATCAATAAATGTATTTTGGGTATTAAAAAAGCACCTGAAAAAAAAACAATATTAGGATATTTTTTTATTTGAAACATATACAGGTACATGGATGGGTGGGAGTAAGAAAAGGGGGAGAGAAGGAATATGAAAGTAAAATAAACATTTGGAGAATTGATATAATTTATCTGAAGATGGAAAGGAAAGAATGGTATACAAATAATGAAAGGGGACTATTATATTCATCCTTGGGGAAAATGGTGGATGAATACAAGAAAGCAATAAGGAAAAGGCAGGAAAGATTTTAATATATTTTTTGAAGCAAGTGATTTTCTATGGTATTTTATATTAGAAAAACTGCCAGAAAAAAGTAACATGAAATATAAAATGATAGAACAAAGAATGTGTAATAGCTGTAATGTAATACTGAAGAGACATTGCAACATTGTTTTTTTTTTGTGGGGGTTGTAAGAAAAATGAAAGCTTTAGGACATTATTCAAAGATGTTTATGACAGGAAAATATTTAAAACATTGATATGGACACAGTGTTGTGTAGGAAATATAAGGCTGGGAGTGAAAAAGAAATTGAAAACTGAGATAAAATGTTATTCATTGCTTTTTGGCATTTATGGAAAAGAAAATGTGAAGAACTGCAGTAAAACAAAAGAAAAAAATGGTGAAGAAGTAGGTTATGATATAAAGAAATGGTTATGTTGGAAAGGATGGGGGAATGAAATGGGTTTTACCTGTATTTAGGAAGATAAACATGTGCTTTATTGGGATGTATAAAGTCTAAATATAATGAATGTATAAATAATGAAAGAAAGATGGAAAAGTGTCTGTATAATAAAGCAATCCCTACCCTTTTCGATAGGTGCTATGGGATCGCTTGCATCCACCTGAGCTACCGCAAATTCAATCAGACGGGGCCTTGGTGTAACATCTCATCAAACAGCATTCTACTAGCCACAGCCACAAGCATGTACAAGTTACAAGACTGTACTGGTGTTAAACAAATGAGAAGTACAGAACAAATACTGTCTGGTACAGTATAAACAGACCTTTACTAAATCACTCCTTCACTAGAAATCCCAAATTTTGATGACAACAGTAACATACATACCCATGCACTCCTAAGTAATTAAAATGTTCACACAAAAAAATTGTCAACAGGCAGAAAGCAGCCACACAGATACCTTGTCACTGACTGGTTACAGCTGTGGTGGTGTCAGGCATCTATGCAGCTGACCAGAAACCAGAAGTCAAATAGAACAATGATTGTCTGTGTCATCTGTGAAATTGATTAGTAAATAATTTAAAATAAAAAATGAGGGATAGGTTTATTTCAGAATCTGAGTCCTAGATATGGGTGGAACAGAATGGGACAACTTTTATTTTGTAATGCTGATGTTTATGTTACCCCCCCACCACCACCACCAGCACCAGCTACCTGGCTTTGGGCAGTTGCTGCATCCCACCCACAGACTCTTCAGCTATGAAACAAAAAACTGACCTCCACGAAACAAGTCACTATCAGTACTGCACAAAACTAATAAACTAAAAAAAACATACTGTTCAAACTGTCAGCATAATTTATGGTAGCTTAGTACTTTCATCTTTTCTCACATAATACTTCAGAACAAACCCCACCAATTCAAATAAATACTGAACTTTATCACTTGAGTCCACTTCACTGGTTATTCCCACATCTGTACTTTTAAAAACATCTTGCAAACCATAAAATGACACCCAAAAATTGTTAGTATAAAGAATAACAAAATTTTATTTAAAAAAATATCATCTAGCAATCCATTTCAAGAGAATGAATACAATATATCGGCTATGACCCAGACGAAGGACAACAATGTTGCAAACAACAGCATCCATTCTACATATAACAGATTTAGTAGAGAGCTTTAAAATAAAAATAGGCTTAGTCTGAAAAACAGATGTAGAAATGAATAGGTTATTATGTGTAGAAGAATCTGAAAAAAATATTATTTAAAAATAATCTTTAATTTCATTACTAGTAGTATTGCCATGGGGAGTGGAAATAATTTAGAATTCCTTGGAGTAGATCTCAAACCTAAACATTCATCAACTCTTCTCCAATGCAATTTAGTTGAATGGTCATAATAATTTGTTTTTTATGTAAATACATTTACTTTTTTATATTAGTGTTAATTCTGCAAGTTCAATGCAGAGTAAGAAAGTACAGGTAGTGACCAGGATTTTGGTGGCTTTCCACCAGTGCTATGCTGTTTTAGGTTTTGATGTTTCTTGATGCCTAAAGGCAATTATCACCTATAGGTTCTTAGGTTCTGTTTTTGGTAAAATGTATTAATTATACAACTGTGAAGACTTTAAAACAATTTCAGAGCAGCTATTGGTTTAGTTTTCTTTGTAAATTAGATCTCATTTTATGTCATCACATTCAGTTAAGAGATGTGTTTCCGTTCTTCCTTTAATAAGGATTAATTTGGCTTTCATCTTATTTTTATTTTACGACCTTGTAGCAATGACAGTGCAATGACTGTTTAAAGAGTTTGGTAAAACTTCTTCAGTAGACCTCCAAGTAATATTAGTAAAAAAAAACTGCACCTAGAGAGAACAATTTCCATTTTTAGGTTAGGTCTAGGAGGAGATAAGTTATGGAAAGTTATGGAAGGAAAGGGAAAGAAATAAGTGGTTTCTTTGCAGGACTTGCCTAATTCAAATTAAAGTCTTTTGTACTAATAATATTATTTTTGGATATCATTGATGATTGAGATGAGTATCATTCAGTAACCTGAATGATGCAGGCAGCAGAATGATGCCCAACTCTAAACAAAACATAGCGTGACCAACAAAGTAGAGCTGTAGGATTAGCCAGTTTGGAACATCGCTGCATTTGGCATTGCTTTTGTTTATCAGTTTGACTTGTAAGTTATCTTTGATTTTAGAAAAGTGACTCCTAATTTCTTGCCAAGTCTAAAATAAGTATTTCTTAATAATCTTAGAGGGGTATACTTCCTGCTTAAGCAAGCATTTGGTTATGCCAAGAATATCAACATCTTCCATGTTAAACCAGGTTTCAACAGTAGCCATTTTATTAAAAACAATGAAAGATTTGTTGTAATCCATAATATCAGTGCTACAGTGAGCGATAGCCCACAAATTCATTAAAGTACCTGAATCACCTTGAAGCTCTATGATGGAGAGGGATAAAGTCTTGAATACAACCCAGATGACCCCAGTTTGAATAGCAGCTCAGGAACTGAAAGATCCAGGCATGTTTTGGTGGGAGTAGGTGGCCAGTGCCTAGTTATTCAACAATGGGAGATGGAATGATGGTTCCTATTAACTGGCTACCACAATGCAAGTGGAGACATGCCTCCAAAATTGCCAGGATCAGGATGTGGGCTTGATAATGCCAAATCACTCACAGTAGCCCTTGTAGATTATGGGTGGAAGCATGAACAAACTAGGGGAATATCTAGAGTGCTTCACAGTGACAAGGGTACTCACATCAACTGCCTGAGCAAGGTTAGAACCTTAATAGAAATTGCAACTAAGGCACAGACTACCTCTGCTGCTGCCTGCATAGCAGAAACCCCAGTTGGCTCTTGTCCCTATCTGAGTATATCTACTACAGGGGAACAAACAGGCTGAAGACATATCTTGATGATCAGTGGGCATGGAGCAAAAAGGATACATAAAAAAGTACCTGAATCACAGAAGCCAGAGGCTGACAAATGTCATGGAACAAGCTAGGAAGTATATCCAAAAGTTTCAAAAAAAGGCAGCTAAAGAACATAGATTATAGAATAATGGAGGAAGAGATGAGAGTATGAGAAACAACAGACAGTGCTGCAAGAAGGGCAGGGCAGACAGGACATTCCAGGCCTCAGCTTGCAGGAGTGCCATTCAAAGTATTTGGCCCCCAAAAAGCTGAGTTTCAGTATTACCATGTTAGTGGCATGACAGTTACATATCAGAGCTGTCCTCTCTCTTTTTTTTTTTAACTGTAGCCATAGACTGCATTTCCATTTGTTCTGTGCTCTCTGTAAAATGATTATGATTGGCTTATGATAGCTAACAAACTAAGTGTTCTGTTTTAAAGATAGCAATAATTTACTCTGTCGCTATAAATTATAAACATGCTTTTAAAATTCTTTCTGTATTGACTCTATGTCGTCAGTTAATGATGACCCTGAGAATATCTAAACAATCCTACCTTGGTTTGTGATGTATTGATCCTTACTATTAAAAAGAAGTGCAACTGCAAGTGATAGTGAGCAGAAGCTACTGCGCACAATGTAAAGGAATTGCAACTTTTGTCTGGCTTGCAGAACTTGTACAGTCAGAACAACTTTACTGCACTTACTTTGGTATTTAGTTGTATATTGCTGGTGTGATTTTTTTTGTCATAGAAGTTGATTTAAATTCTCTTTGGATTCTGTGGTTACTATTTTTGGTTATTCTTTTCTTTGACAATGTTTTATTCATTTGAAGCTGAATATGGATCCCTTAAATGAGTATGCAATTAACCATTTGCTAATGTACAAATATCTTGTACAGTGTAATAAATGCTATGCATATTTAAATGTAACAGCTGATAACACTGGTGATCTGTGTTCCTCATGTCAAAAGTTGGATGATTTGCTTACCATTATTAGAAGTAAATTTAGACTTGATGATGATTGCACTCGTGCAACTGGCACAGCTTGGAGAACTGTTGTTTCATATATTAACGACTGGACTGATGAACTAAATAATGTTAGGCATACAACAAACAGAACACATTTAGGAAATGATGCATCTGTTGTCTGCAAAAATTATTCAACCCCTATAAAACAAGATGATGCCCCTGACAAGTTTAGAATTCTGGATGCAAGTGTTTAGCAAGCCAAGGATCCAGTTTGTTTAGAAGAAAACAAAGAAATAAATTAAGAAGTTCACAACAAATAACAAGGAAGAAAACGAAACTGATTAATGTTTGCAAAGGAAAGAGACTACGTAGCAAAAAAGACACTGCTTTATTATGTAACACACAGGTTACACAGAATGATATTTTTTCTATCAGAAAACCTTCAGTCTACAGAAAAAAGGCATTATTTTTCTAGCTTGAAGGTAGAAAAAAGAGGCAAGGGGCAGGTGAAAAGGAAGACATCAAAATTGCACATGGAAGAATCGAAGAACATTACTGTAAGAAAAAAGAGAAAGACAGATGTTGACTACATGGCTCAAGCTGTGGATTTACAATACCAGTTGGATGAGAATTTAATACAAAACGAAAACAGTGGGATTAATAAGACTAATACTGATGAAGATCTATTCTTCATAACAATTGACAGAGCAGATATTACTGTATTAGAAGCTGAAGATTCTTCAGAGCTGGCCAGCAAAGATATTCTTGTAATTGGAGATTCAATTATTAGAGGAACTGATACTTATGTTTGCAGAGAAGATAATGAACATTGAATAGTGTTATGCTTGCCAGGAGCAAAAATAGAAGATATAAGACAAGCCTTGGAACACCTTAATGTAAGGAAGAAAGGATCAATTTTTATTCATGTTGATATAAATGATGTCATCCGCAAGGATTTTCTGACTGTTAGTAGAGAACTGACAGCCCTCTTAGATAGTATAGGTTGTATTGGTGTTAGGATATATTTTTCACAAATCACCTATAGAAAGGACAGTCAGGTCACTGTGAATGAAAAGATTTTTGGGTAAATACCTACATGGAAAAAATGTCCTGTTTTAAAAATGGAATTGTGTAGAACATCCAAGCCTAGTTTTGGGCACACGTGTTCAGACAGGGTCTATGTTAAATGTTCGAATATCCATAATGTCTTGCATTACATGGTCGAGACCAAATGTTCGACATTTGGATGTTCGAACATCAAATAAAAAAAAACTAAAAAAAGAAAAAAAACACTTTAACAGCGTAGGCAGGGGGGCTAGCCCTCCTGCACCCCCCACACCCCCTACTTATATACACCAACTCCGAGACCATACTTCAGTGCAGAAAAGGGAAATTCTCCCTATCTACACTGTACTGCACCATTGAAAGTCAGTCTTCGAACACTTAAAATTTCAAACGTTTGGTCTCGACCATGTAACGTTCGAAATTTTGAGCGTTCCAAGATTTGTCAGGTATCCTTCAGACAGGATAGCGTTTATTTGTCAAGATCAAGGAAGAGAATTTTTGCAATATATATTTTGCAATATTTGACAAATACTAGGCAGGATTTTTGCCAGGTCAAAAATTTAACAGTTCACAGATAGCAACATTTGTTGCATCTCTGATGGTTGTTAATGGTAGGAGCATTAATAATAATTTTTTATTGGAAAATTTACTACATTCCTACAAGATTGATGTTGTTGTTGTTTATGAAACATGGTTAAAGAACAATGACTGGAAACCCATTCTGTCAGGGTATAAATGTTTTTACTGTACCAGACATGCTAACAAAAAATCAGGTGGAGGTGTTATGATAGGGATTAAAGATAATTATGAGACCTATGATTATTATATGTTCAGTGATAACACCACTACTATAGACTGTGTAAAAGTGACAATAAAGATAACCCTAGAACATATAACAATTGTTGGAGTATATAGACCACCAAAGTCAAGTGCAGATGACCTGGAGGAATTCATACATTTCTTGAATGAAACACAAGAGGGCAGAATAATATTAGCTGGGGACTTAAATTTACCAGAAACAGACTGGAATAATATTGATTCAACAATGTTAGTAAGGAAATTATTCCCAACATATTTTCAGGAACAACAATTGCTTTAGATTGTAGAAAACTTACTAGGGGATGGGACTTACTAGACATTGTTTGCATTCCTAAAGAAATTACTGTTACTTCAAGTCAAGTTTTACCACTACTGATGTGCAGTGTTCATGGGGTTAAAAAGTTAATTTGTTGCTAGATAACTCTGCCAAACTGAAATCTAAACCAATGCACAGAAGGTTAATTACATATTATATGGAAGCAAAACAGTCACTGTGTAGAACCAACTGCAGTGAGGTGTTCAGTGTAAAAACTGCAGATGGAATGTGGAAAATTTGGAAGATAAATTGTTTGGGTGCAAAAAATAAAAAAAATGTTTAACATCAGGATCTAGGCATACAACATCAGGGGGGATATATTTCCATAAGAACAAGATATCTGATTAAGATGAGAGACATAAAATATAAGAAGTGGAAGAGAGGTAGAACTACAACTTTGAAAACTGAAATAAACCAGCTGGGCAAACAGATTAAGCATAGTGTGAGACAAGATCAAGAAAAATTTGAAGAAAATTTATATAAAGATATTGAGCATAATAGGAAACCTTTTTATAGATACATAAGATGTGGAATGAGTAAAGATACATAAATTGATAAACTGTGTGCAGATTCTAAAATGTATTCTCAGACACAACAAATTATAGATATATTTGCAAAATATTATGCAAAACAGATTGGCTCCACAAAAGGGGTAATAAGTTGTCCTAGTAACATCCAGGTAACCCCAGATACTAGAATCAAATTAGATTATATTGGAAAAGAACTGCGCAAACTGAATCCAAACAAAGCACAGGGAGGAGATGAAATTACTAACAATGACCTGAGAACACTTCAGCAAGAACTTACGATACCATTATATCTATTATTCACTATGTCACATAAATATGGGGAGATTCCTTAAGATTGGAGGCATGCACTTATCAAACCTGTCTTCATAGGAAAGTGTAGTAGGACAAACCCAGAGTCATACAGATCCTTAAGTCTACTTTCATGTTGTGAAAAATTAATGGAGAAGGTAATATTGGATAAGATATTGTCAGAACTGGATAGGTTCGGACTTGGAACCATATATCAGCATGCATGTGTTGAAAACAAATCTGTTACCACCTGTAACATAATGTTCTATAACAATATAATAGCTATGAATGAAAAATTATACTGTGATGTAATTTATATAAATTTAACTTCAACATTTGACAGGGTCATACACAAAACACTGATCAATAAATTAGTACAACTAGGTATTGATGTACTCTTGATAAGATGGATAGCTGCATGGCTTACAAATAGGACATGGCAAGTATTATACAGCAACTGGACAAGTGAAATTCTTGGTTACAGTCAGGGTGTCCCACAGGGCTCTGTCCTAGGCCCTTACTTGTTTAGATTGTATCTTTCAGACCTAACTTTTTCATCTGAGGTGTTCTACTGTCTATATGCAGATGACCTGAAATTGGGTAAACTAATTACATGTGTTACAGATGAGGCATGTCTACAAAATAACTTGACTAAATTGACCATTTGGGCACTAGAGAATAATACGCTGATAAATACATCAAAAAAGTAGGCATATGAGATTTGGGAAACATAAATTGAAAGGTGAATATTTAATGCAGCACACAGTGATTGAAAATGTGGACTCATTTAAGGACCTGGATATATGCGTAGATTCAGCTATGAGTTTTTCTAATCACATCAACCAATTGGGTAATGATAGTAATATAACTATAGGTTGTATAAAGATAGTTATAGAAGTATAGGTTGTATAAAAAGATTTATAAAGTCTAGAAAATCAAAAATTATGAAGTCATTGTTTGTTAGTTACACTAGACCCAAACCTGAGTATGGAATAACAGTATGGAAACCGTATAAGAAAACAAACATGAATAAACTGAAAGAGTACAGCAGAAATATACCAAGGGCACCCATGGATGTGAAAATTTTAATTATTATGAAAGACTAAAATATCTGAACTTGTACAGTGTCGCTTACCGATATCTAAGAGGAGATCTTATTCAAGTGTATAAGGAATTTAGAGACAACTACCTCTGGGAATGTTTGGGGTTATCAAAAAGTACTAGAGAATCATCGGATAACCTATGTAGAAGATTGTATAGGAATGAGAAGTGTACTAATTGGTTCTCTGACAGAGTAGCTGATGCATGGAACAGACTACCAAATTACATTAAAGTACTAGTTTAGATATTTTTAAGAGCAGCCTGGACACTTATTATGGGAACAAGTATTTTGGTATATTGGCAAGCTAGAAGGGCTTTTAATGCCCGTGCTTGAAATATTTGTATGTAAGTATGTATGTATGATGACACAGTAAGTTTATAAAAGCATCTTTATTAATGCAGCAATCTAATGACTTGTTGCTGCCTTAAAAAAATAGTTTGACAAGCTACAATTAAGTGGTTGCAATCAGTTATTGACAATTGTTTTTCTTTCGGCTTTTCCCGATTAGGGGTCGCCACAGCAGAACGCCGGTCCGCTAATGATTGGCAGTAGATTTTTTTATGGGTGTCAGCTCGACACCCAACCTTCAACAAAGGCACGCCCATTCTATGCATGTCTTTCGAATGCCACTCGACTGCGGGGAGGACATGCAGACTCCACACAGAATTGAACGGGAGAACCTCTTGCTGTGAGTACAGGGTGCAAAATGAGTGTGTTGTCCTAACCACCAAGCTCCTTTGCTATACCTCTGACAATAGGGATCACAGGTACACAGATTTCCAAAGAAAGGTTGTCCATATGATCAGAAAAGCAAGATAGTATTTGTGCCAACTTTTTCACTGGTATAAGAACAAACTGAAGCTTTCATACATACATTTGGCCTGTGCTATTGGTATAGCCAGTAATCTCTGTTATTTACAAATTAAATATGAATCAATTTATTATTCTTAAGAGTGGTGGAAATATAGGGCTTAAATTAATTTACAGGTATTTTGCATCTATTTCTACTCACATCAGTGAAGGCCACATTATTTATTAGTAATCAAATGCACAAAAGTTAGCATTTTAAAATATGTTAACATGTTGCCAAAGCTGAAAAAAATCAACATAAATGGTTTTGCTTTATAACTAACCGAGATGATTTATATGAATTTTGAACAAGGGGATGCATCCTTGCTAGCATTCTTATAAATCTTTCAGTGTTTCTTTTATGGAGCATCAAAAATCAGTTAAGAAGATACCCAATAATTGCTGTTTACGTATTCCTTTTCCAACACATTATAATTAGATCCATGACTATTAAAGGAATAGTGTTTATGCTTAGACACAAAATATTGACAGGTAATAGGCATCACTTGCTAATGAAGACTGAATCTACTCTGCAAACGAGCTATAGTACCAGTTACTAACAGGTACTTTATGCTAGCCGTTATGTTAGCAGCACAATATGTGTTTTCTTCATCTGAAAGAGCTCTTCTTGACACACTGTCCATCCTATTCCTTCTGCTGTACTACCTAATTAGTGATTTTGAGAATTTTGATTCTATTTTCTGGGATTAATCCCTCCCTGCACTTCCATGCTCTACAGCTTGGTAGCTTACTACTAAGGTGGCTTCAGGAGCTTCATTTGCTCTGTAGCTTCATGGGGCTCCTTAAGATCCACTTGTTTAACTGCACACATTAACCAGTTGTTTGCTCATTAAGAACTTGTTTTCTTCCTGCTCATTTTTACTATTAAATATTTATATAATTCTTGAGGCCCGTTTTAATCAGTTTCCTTATATTTATGAACATACTTGCTTTATATTTACATTTATTTTATCATTGCTTAGATTAAACAGCACAATAAACTTAAAATGGAACCATAGGAGTAGGCCCATCACAGTGTTGTTCCAAGAGGACTGATTGTGTATGTTGCACATGGGCACAGAAAGCAGCTCAACAGCTGACCGGTCTAGAAAAGGATCAGAGGGCATATGATGAACTTTATAGTGGAAAAGACATAGCAAAATTCTTAAAGATACATAGTGGAATATTAGTACAGATGAGTATTTCCATATCACAGCTCTAGGTTACTGTGACTAAGATACTCCTTTGGTATGTTGGCCATGTAAAAATGTTAGAAGTTAATTCAGGCAGGATGCAGCTCATTAGAAATTAATAGACCTTCACGATTGTTTGAGAAAATACAACAGATAAATCTGTAGCTGTTTTTTTTTTTTTTTTTTTTTTTTTTTTAAGGCAACCAGCTGAAGATTGCCACAACATAAGCAGACGGAAGTAGAAAAGTCTTCTGGGGTAAAAAGGAGACACTATCTACATGTGTTTAATACAGCACATGGCTCCTGGGCCTGGGATTCAAACTTCCAAAGCGGCACAAATCATAAAGAAAGAAAAATAAAGTTAACAGGTATTGAGAGGGAAAGAGAGAGAGACAGAGAGAGCAGAAAAGGGTTCAAAGCAGCAAGAAAGACATTGCACAACATTATTGTAATAGCAATGCTTTCTATAGTGTATTTAGCATTCAGTAGTTAGAGCATGCAGAAACTAGGACATACTACAAAAAGAAGCAGTGAAATACAGAGCTGATCAGTTAGAGTAAGGGAAGACATGTTGGCATTAATAAGCTGAACATATGTGTACTGTTCAACTACAAAGAAATATGTGCAGGAATTATTACCTGCAGTGTATACCCTACACATTAATCAGAAGTGGAAATAATGACACTATAATCAGGAGCACAAAAGATAAGGGCTAATGCAAGTAGCATTCATTCAGTGTCATATACACAGTGGCATACACTGACAATGAGATACTCAGCAGCATTAAAGTTCTGCTTACAAGTTTAGTGTAATATAACCAATGGGCTTATCAGAGTTACATGTGAATTGTGAACATAAGCAAGGACAACTAAGTGTCTGGGGATTCCTCAAGTCGAAGAACAAACTGTGTGTTTCGTAGTGGAGAAATGCAAAGGGTTTATGTGTGGGGCAGGGGGCTGACTCAGCTAAAGTCAAATCACATAAAAATGAATTGATGAAATTTAGACTCTATCTCTAAACATAAACAGGAAATGACAAATAGCCTAGGGGCAACAGTGCTACAACACAGGCAAACATGGCAGTTCAAGAGAAAAGACAGTTCCGATAACTTGGCTGACTATGAGAAGCCCTTATTCACATGAAACAACACAGTGAATAAAACTCTTCACAGGGGAAGACCCGTACTGTAAGCCCATGACTGATTTTGAAAGGAGTTTGACAGCTATCAAGTGGACAGACTATCTTTGTGGATGCCTTTCTATAACGTTGAAAAGCTGACAGAAAAATGTAGTCCAGGTTTATCCCAGTTCCTTATTTTAATAAATCCTCAAGAAAACTGAAAAAAGACAGTGGACAGGGCTTACAGTGCTTGGATTCATCTCATTACCAACTTTAACAACCAATAAGTTATCTTTATCTAAAATCTTACATATTAAATCTGATAGCCACTGGAGATATGATGTGTCAAGTCACACCACTGGTACTAGACAGATTAAAGTATGAATAAGATGCACTAATGTGAGTCACTGAACAAACTCTCTAAGTGTACCTTGGCCATAACAGCATGCAGCAAAATATAAACTTTGAGAATATCATTCACACTAAAAAGCCAACTGTTGAGAGTCTTTGGCCTAGCTGTTCAGACCTCTTTATCACAACTCTAGCTGGATTTTAATAAACTTTGAATAAACTCTGGCATACACACACACACACACACACACACACACACACACACACACACACACACACACACACACACACACACACACACAAACTCACTTGTGCTTATTCCCCTCACTACACACTTCCATGGAAAGCTGGTAATATTCTCCAACATTACAGACTTCTGTCCTGGCCCAAGTAGGTAAACTGTCATCACCCCAGATTACCTGTCTGGGACCTCCAAATTACTTTTTACTCTCATTAAGTCAAATAATTATAAACAAAAATGATTGTGTACCACTAAGCAGTTAAAAGGTGGACTCCCACAAATTGTCACCATTTGGCACTATATAGTCTCTTATCAATTAAGAAATAAGTAAATGGATGACCAGCAGAAGCTTTTTAAAACTGAATAAATAAGCATACTTTACTGAAAAAATAATGAGTAAGGCAGTTCAGTTAAATACATAGGAACATAGAATTCACAAGGAGACAGAAAATAATCCTTTTGAACAAATACATTACAATAAATAAAAACATACATCTACAGCCAGACTTTGTTTCAAGCTGTACTTGACTATAAGAATTGCTGCCATTAGGCTAAACAGGCTGAATTTTCAGAACATAATAACAGATAGAGACAAAGTAAAGAAGCAGTTTACCGGTCTGTATATCAAAAGACAAGGCTAGCTCTTGTCTCTCTCTCTCTTCTCTTGTTTTATTTTATCTCTATTTATTCAGCTATTTGGTTTATATATCTTTTCATCCAGCCCACAGATGCAGTTGAGCAGAAGTTCAAATTTACATATTGAGTGTTTACTTCCTTTATCTATATCCTTAAAAAGAAATTTCTAATTGCACTTTCACATTTCTTTAGCCTCTTGGCCAAGGAGTAGTCACAAATCTTGTAATCTCAGGGCAGAATAATCACATTTTCTGTTTCACATCTTTTACATCCAATTTTACTTCCCATGTATGATTGTAATTCTGGCACCCACTTCAGATCCCATGTGTAGTTGCTGTAATTCTCAGAAGAATGCAGTTACCAATTTAATATCCCTTTTTACATACATTGCATAGAAAATGTCACAAATTCACATATCTTTTCCTGCCCCTCAGAAATTCACACATTTTAGTTTTCCTACTGGAGGTTTTACAAGGCTTAACTGCAGCTCACGGGTCTGTTACAGTCTGACTTAGAACTTCAGAAGACATTGGCATATTTATTCTGACATCACAAATGCCACAAAACCACAGATTTGAAAACAGCAGTTCACAGGCATCCAATAAATGTTGCTAACTGGATCCAAATGATAGTGGAAACCATTGTTAAATCCAGATCTCCACTCTCGTCCAGAAGGGGTCATCTACAGTGAACAGAAGCTAGGTATAGTCTTGGCAATCTATGAAGTAAACTGTCAGAGAAGATGATAAAAAGCTATGTTATAAGATACTGAAGTCTGTTGTTGGCTGACTGATGCAAAGTGATATGCCAATGATGATAAGGCTCTGAAGAGACTAGTCACCAAGGATCATGACCTGTCAGAGAATAGTACAAATATATATTGGTAAAATAAATATGTCAGTATCATATTTTGTAATCACCAGTGAGATGGAAGGAAAATTAAACTGTCCAGTCTGAGGCAAACAATATTTAAAACATAAGACAGAATAAAAAATACATAAGTGAGCATGGTTTGGCAGTCAATGCCCAACATGTTGTCTTATAAAATGAAATTTATGATTCAAAAATGGATAACAGACCACGTATCTATGTTTGTGTATAGAAGAACTAAAACAGTAACAGACATGGTAATGAAGAGCTATTGTTATTTCCTCTCCGGATGTTTAGTTATGGATGTTTGAACAGTGTCACAGATACAAAAACTGCGCATGTTGTGGTGTTTTTCTTTTTTGTTCCCCCTCTTACTTTATATTTTCTAATCTTCTACCCCAGTGCCCATAACTGTCTCCAGGTCTACTAGCCCCTCTGTTAATCCCTCCCAGATTAACATCAATTTTTTTTTTCAATATGGGGCCAATGTAGAACTTAAAGACATATTGGGGGTCTTGCTAGCAACTGCTTCCATGAGGAAGAGGGATTTTTTTACATTATGACGGACTCTCATATTTCTTCCCCCTCCCTTATGTCCATCCCGGAATTGTCCTAGGGCTATTCCTGTCTTCATGGACTACTCCTCCCCTCAGGGAGCCCCAAAATAAACATCTATCCTCCCTGGGATAGGCATGAACATCTTAACCTGCCAGCACCTCAGAAGCCCAAGCCAGTAATCAAATCTAGGTTTCCGGGGCAGTGGTTAGGGCTTTATCCATCTACACCATGGTGCTGGCTATGTTTTGATTTTATTTTTGAGACAGACAGTTATATTTGTTCTAGAATTAAGCTTTTTTTAGATAGGTGGACTAGTTCCACTTCTCATCATGTAAATAGTGTACTAAAGATAAGATAATGATGGATTTTTTTTCATAGGTAAAACTTATGAACACAACTATCAGCTCTGTGGCATAGATGGATAAAACCCTGACCATGACTCCAGTGACTCAAAATCAACTTATGATCCAGGCACTTGAAGAAGGGGCAAGTGGAAGTGAGAGTGAGTGACTGATGCCATCTTATCCATCACAAAGAAAAGGAAGCTGTCTTTTCAACTGATTCACTGACTCCTAGAAGAGACAGGAACCCACCCAGTTATTTGAGTTGTAGCTGAAGTTAGCAGTAGGCAACATGCAGTAGAGCCGGCATTTCCCTTTGGGCATGCACTGCATGCATAAGACTGCAGGGTGAGGTGTAAAATTACCACCTCATACCACTGCCGGGATGACATCTGAACTACTTGGTAGTCCCTGCCTTTAGCAATCATAAGTCATATTGGTGCTACAAGGCTAATCCGCACTATAGAAAGGTGGTCTGGGGTGAAGCATTATGTATGATGAAGCAACAAATTTGTCAACAGACTGGATTTGGAGGTGGCTGATGACTAGTAGACGGGAGGGTAAGGAGAATGGCAACCAGGAAAACATAATATCTGTACCCTGTTAATAAACATGATTTGAATAATGCTGTGTATAGACATTGCCTTGCCTTCAGTTTGCAAATTTGAGCAAGTCCAATGGAAATGAATAGATCATGAACTACAGCTAAAAGAACCAAAATGACAGTGTCTCCTGAATTTATACACTGAGCATAAATGTATAATTTCTTGGAAGCAGTGCCTAAAGGGGAAAAAGCATGTAGAGCTAAAACATGTATAGCTAATATGAATTTTTTAAATTATGCATTTGGCAAAATATTTATTTCCATGAATTAGCTTCACATTCCTTTAAATGAATTTTAATTGGGTGTTTTTTTTTATCCAGAGCTGAATGATGCAATTTGATATGTATATGCATATATGTGTTTAGATGGGTTCACTTTACTATCTCAAAATATTGAAATCTCGAATTTCAGTATCTTGAAACTAAAATAGCAAAAGCCCAGTACAACAAAAGACCACATAACTGAATCCTAAAATGTCAAATCAGCAGTTGTGGTGGTGCGATGTGTTAATGGATAGCTGGAGATTCAGGTAAGTGTTTATATTTTAAGGGTTTTGGGTAGGGATTTTACTGTATGTTAGTGTGTTCGGAAATTGAAGGTGTAGGTTATGGTGTGTAGGTAAGAGTCTGAGTGTGTAAGTGTTGAGAATGGTGGTGTTTGTACATATGTAATGTGTGTTTGTGTGAGGCGAATGTAGATTGTGTAGTGGTGGGTTTCATGTCTTTGTCTTTTTAGTGTGATCTCAGAGTTAGTATATATATATATATATATATATATATATATATATATATATATATATATATATATATATATATATATCTCACTGTATTTCATGTAGAAGTAATAGACTGTAGTTTTCCATTACACCACAAGGTGGAGCTCCTTTTCAGGTGAAAGAGGATTCTGGAACATTAGCTGAAGGAGGGAAGACTGAAACATGGAGCTGAAGGGAAAAAGGGCCTTGCAGCATGACTGGATTTTCTTTTATAGTGTTTTGGGACAGGGAAGTGAAGTAGCAGATTGTGTCTGTCTCTTGCTGAAATCCTGGATATGGTATTTTGTGGAATCAGGAGAGAAGTCTAAAACCAGTAGTTCCAAGCCTGCTATGATTCAACAAGAAAAGGAGTTCCCTTGGGCCTAGTACCAAGAAGCCATAGATGATTATCAGAGTTCTGGTAGGTGATTTTCTACTTTTCTCATCAAAGGAACCACGGCACTTGGCCATTAGGATATTCTCGACAGAGTGGTGAGAGGCTCTGGCCATCATTTTATATTTTTATAAGATTGTGGTCCCCCCTTTAATGCTTTGTAGATTACAAATAACTGGCTCCATATGAGCTCCAACTTGGGCCCCATCATGCCGGCAGCAAGACTGTAAGTAGTCACTGGCTAGTGAACAAGGTATAATAGAGTGTTTCATAGTTGGTCTGTTTAGAATTGATCAAGGGGGTAGAGGGTGTTAGTACTGCTGAATGACATTGCATTATCTCATATTTGTATTGTGGCGCTATAAATCTTTATTGTTCAATAATAATGCATTTTGCCATGTTAGTACTGCTGCCTTAAAGAATCTTTACTGCTCAATGACATTACATTTTCTCATATCTGTATTGTTGTATTATGACTCTTATATTGCTTAATGACATTGCATTTTTCCCGTGTTTGTATTGCTGCATTATAAAGCTTTACTGCTCATGGATATTGCCTTCTTTGTGCATGTTTGAATGTCAAGACCTTCTTCTGTTGAGTTCTGGGGAAGAGGGTGAATGTATGTTTTCATTGCATGCATATTCTCACCTTGCCTTATTGCTAACGGGTGCACTGTTGAAATAATTTGTTTATGGTTGTGCTATTGCCTTTTTAAACTAGATGTGCCACCTAGAATAAAATCTGTCCCTCTTGTCCCCTTGGTGTGTTGGGCCTAATAGGGGTGTCACCAGAGTCAGGTAGGAAGGAACCCATATCTCTTCAGGTACACATGCGGGTGCGCTATATTTGGGGGCTCGTTTGGGATTTCCTGTACTGGCTTGGACTCCACCCTATTCCCCTGTATGTGTGGAAAGCAAATCCAGCAGAAACATGAACCCAGAAGTAGCTGGTAAGTGGTGCAAACAGCACAATGCTCAGTCAGAGCATTGCTTAGTTCTGGTGTTGCCAGGGGACACATGGACTGATATGCAAAATACATCAAGTCACAGGATCCTTGCCAGTTGTGCGGTGTGGATTTTTGTTGGACAGCACTGTGGACCTTACCGAGCAGAGCACATTGGCCTTATTATAATGGAAAAGTCCTTTAGTGTATGAGCACATACCTTCGAGTGTACAAATTCAGCTGAGAGTGCAGTCTGTGTGGTAATCCCTGAGGAGTGCACTACCTCAGCAACAGAGAAAATACCTGTGGAAGCTATCCAAGTAGGTCAGAACCTTACACCAGACCCTGCAGTTTCACTGCCCAGAAATACTGCAGGGCTTGAAGTTTTGAATACTTTGGGAAGTATTGTAGAAAAATGCTTAAAGCCTACACAGCCATTCACTGGATTTGGCTACCGCAAATTGCATTTCTTTTCTGGCAAACAATCCACACCTCAGGAAGATGAAGATATCGAATCCTGGATGGATCAGGCTTCACAAGCCCTAGAGGAGTGGGATATCCCAGAATCTCAGAGGAAGCAGTGGATAGTTGAAAGTCTAAAAGGATTAACTGCAGATACCATATGCAACCTAAGGATGGGTAAGCAAGATTGCACGGCCAAGGACTATTTAGGAGTATTGTAGGATGTGTTTGGAAGGACTGAGAGGGCTGCTGACCTACTGTATCAGTTTGAACATACATACCAAGAAGTTGGTGAGAAACTATCTTGTTACATTAAGCGATTAGATAAAATGCTCCACCAGATCATCCTAAAGAAGGGGGTGGATCCAAAAGGACAAATTTTACAGGGAGCTCAAGCTATGGACCCCATTGTGTGGAAATTGAGGATGAGAAATAGGGAAGAGACTCTAACTTATTCTCAGTTGGTTAAAGAGGTGCGAGAAGAGGAAGCCCTGTTGGAGGCCAAGTCTCAGTGTTCAACAGCAACTAAAATAGTGAGTGAACACCAGCAGGAGCCCATAGCTGTGCTCACTACTCAAACAGGAGTCATGGCCCAGAGTGTCTGCAATGTGGAGGTGTCACAGTTGCAGACGCAGGTGTCTTTTCTGTCCGATGCCATAGCTTAAGTCACCAAGACAGTTGCAGAATTGCAGAAAGCCATGGTAACTTTAGCTGAAGTGAGGACTACATCAGCTAGAACCTCCACATAAGGATTCAGGGAAGAACCGAATCAGCCAATGCTCAGAGTTTCTACTGGATTTTGGTTTCTCTGTGGAGATGCAGGGCATATAAAGAGACTGTGTCCTAATGAAGAGCACTTGAAAAGAGTGAATGAACAGTTATTGGCTAGTGCAATGCAGGGAAACTTCAAAGGGCCTCAGTGAAGGAGCCGGCTGAGTGCCCAGTTACAAAGAGCTCCATAAAATCTAACATCAAGAGATAGCATCCGGGATATCCTTTCCACACTAAACCATGTAATAGGGGAGAGAGACTTACCTACTATGCACACTTCTAGCTCATCTGAGGTGAACAACTGAATTGGAAAGCCATCTCACCATTTCTGACCACAAAGCATTACTAAGCAAGAGTTTTATCCATTAAAATGTCAAGGTCAACCGGCGGTACCTCAACCACATGCGGACTGCCATACAGCTGAACAACACCAGAAACAGAAACTACCCGATGGCCTACTGGGACCATCCCCTGTCATGTCAGTAAATATAGAAGTAGTGTATAGTAAAGCACCGTTGGATACTGGTGCACAAATCACCATTCTGTACAGAGACGTCTATCAAAAATACTTAAAGCATTTGCCACTTGAAAAGTTAGAAGATTTGGAGATCTGGGAGCTAAGGGACACGAAGTTCCCTTATGATGGTTATGCTCACTCAAGTTAGAATTTTCCAGTTCAGTTGTTGGGTCAACAGAAGTTTTTGAAACACTCGCTGTTGTGTGCCCCAGCCCAAAAGGAAAGGATTCAGCATATATTTTAGTGGGGACAAATACTGACCTCATCAAAAGAATGCTAATGCCTTAGTTGACCCAAGAACACCCAACACTACATCCTCTCCTGAGACCAGTTTTCTGTGCCCTTCAAAGGGAGAAGGATAGTAAGAAAGATGAAATTGGTCATGCGTGGACCCTGTCTGGGAAAGAGCATATAATTTATCCTGGTCAGGTCACCTGCTTGAGAGCCAAAGTGAGGATGTGTGAGCAAACAGTTTCCCCTCATCTCATGATGGAAATGGATCAAGAAAGTGACTTGCCACCGGGGCTGGAACTAGTCCCAGAAGTTTGGCCTGTGGACAAGTTAAAGCATCCTTATGACACTTTGCCTGTGGGGTTGAAAAATAAAGGAAGTACTCCCATTGTCCTGCATTCACAAGTGCGTTTGGGAAATGTTTATGCTGCCACTCCCTTACCTGCTTCTGTGTTGACAAGGAATGAGAGCAGAGCCAATGAGTTGAAGCTGGAAGGTATTGAGGTAGGAGGTAGTCTCTTGCCCCCTGAGTGGCTAACCAGAGTTAAAGAGCTACTAATGAAAAAGAAAAATTATTTTTCTACTAGTCAACTACATGTGGGCTGTACAAAAAGTGCAGAACACTGAATAAGAGTAAAAGAGGACCGGCCCTTCAGGGAACATTTCAGAAGAGTAGCCCAGGAGACCTGGAGGACTTAAGAAAACATTTGGAAGAACTAAACACCACAGGGATAATTCGAGAGTCAAGAAGTCCATATGCCTCTCCCATTGTCGTTGTCAGGAAAATGAATGGATCAATTTGCATGTGTGTTGACTATCGTACTCTGAATCAACGAACCATTCCAGACCAGTACACAACTCCCCGGATTGAAGATGCTCTAAAGTGCCTGGTGGGCAGTAAGTGATTCAGTGTGCTAGACTTAAGGAGTAGATACTATCAAATACCTATGCAACCAGAAGATAAAGAGAAGACTACTTTCATCACCCCTTTGGGATTTTTTGAGTTTGATTGCTTACTTCAAGGTTTATCAAATGTACCGGCAACTTTCCAGAGAATCATGGAAAGAACAGGTGGAGACATCCATCTCCTGAAGTCTTAGTCTAACTGGACAACATCATTGTCTTTGGGAGGACCCTAGAGGAGCACGAAGAAAGACTGATGAAGGTATTGGACAGAATTGAGAAGGAAGGCCTGAAGCTGTCATTGGACAAATGCAAGTTCTTCCAACCTTTAGTGACCTATGTGGGACATGTAGGGTCTGCAAATGGAATATCCACAGATCCCAGCAAAGTTGAAGAGATGACAT
The DNA here is from genome assembly GCF_019279795.1 of Protopterus annectens. Lineage (NCBI taxonomy): Eukaryota > Metazoa > Chordata > Ceratodontiformes > Protopteridae > Protopterus > Protopterus annectens. The sequence goes on along the minus strand of NC_056729.1, from coordinate 352,861,843 downwards.
CTTGGCCCAGACCCAAAACTATCACAGAGCTGCGATCTTTCCTGGGGTTCTGCAGTTACTATAGAAGGTTTGTGGAAGGATTTTCAAAGATAGCAAGACCCCTCAACCATTTGCTCCAAAATGATGAGAAAGCAGATGAAACAAATGAGGATATCCTTGTGAAAAAGCCTAAGGGACCAAGAGGTTCTAAAGAACTCATCAAGAGCTGTTTTGCTCCTGAGTGTGAAGAGTCATTTGAACAGCTTAAGCATTGCCTCACACATACCCCTGTGCTGGCATATGCTGACTCTACAAAGTCATACACTTTACATGTAGATGCTAGCAGGGATGGCTTAGGAGGAGTCCTTTACCAGGAGTATGACAAGAAGCTGAGACCTGTGGCTTTTATCAGTCGGAGTTTATCCCCCACAGAAAGAAACTACCCTGCACACAAGTTGGAATTCCTTGCCTTAAAGTGGGCAGTAGTGGACAAGCTGCCTGACTATCTCTATAGGGCTGAATTTGAAGTGCAGACTGAAAACAATCCTCTGACATACATCCAGGCCAATGCAAAGCTAGATGCTACTGGCCACAGATGGATGGTAGCTCTGTGCAACTATAATTTCAGTTTTAAATACCACCCAGGACACAAAAATGAAGATGCTGACGGTCTGTCCAGAAGACCTCAGGGAGATTTACACCCTGACAATGAATGGGTGGAAATTCCAGTGCCGGGGGTGAGAGTTATGTGTCAGATTGCAACCTGCTATCAACACACTGTATGTTGGGCCCAGAAGTTGGGTCTGTCTGCAGTAAGCATACCCCAAGCGTACTGTAATCTGGTCACTTTGCAGGCTTCATCGCTACCAGCTTTGAGTAACAGTGACCTCAGGATAGATCAAAGAGAAGACCCCTTAGGTCAGCTGGTGGTAGCTGCTTTAGAGAAGAAACAAGTTAATATGCTTCGCATGGATGTTCATCCTCTGGCAAGACTTTTGGCCAAAGAATGGGACAGGCTCCAGATACAGAATAGACTAGTGTATAGGAGATCTCCTAGTGCACTCGGCAGTGAAAAATGGCAATTGTTGCTTAATCAGAAGTAAAGAGAAGTAGTACTCTGGTCATTGCATGATGCACATGGTCATCTTGGCTATGACAGAACTATGGGTCTGGTATGGGACAGGTTCTACTGGCCATGCATGAAGCAAGCTGTTGAGGATTATTGTCATACATGTCTTTGTTGCATTTAGAGAAAGACTCTGCTGACCAGAGATGCCTCATTGGGTCAAATGGAAAGTAGTGGACCCATGGAACTGGTCTGTATAGATTTTTTGTACATTGAACTGGATGAAGGCATGATCAGTAATGTACTGGTGGTGACAGACCACTATACCAGGTATGCTCAAGCATTTCCCACTCTCAATCAGAAAGCTATTACAGTGGTGAAACTACTAGTTGAGAAGTTCTTTGTACACTATGGCCTGCCAAAATGGATACACTCTGATCAAGGACATGATTTTGAGAGCAAGCTTATCCATGAACTACTCACTCTGTTGGGAGCCCAAAAAAGCCTCACCACTCCTTATCATCCTCAAGGGGATCCTCAGCCTGAGCGTTTCAACAGAACTTTACTAGACATGTTGGGGACACTATCTGCTAAGAAGAAGAGTCAATGGAGCAGACATGTAGCCACAGTGGTGCATGCTTACACCAGTACTAAAAATTATGCTACAGGATTCTTGCCTTACTTCCTAATGTTTGGAAGAGAAGCTTATCTTCCTGTTAACATCACTTTTGGAATCACAGCTGATGATACACCAGTGCGATCTCATGGCATTTATGTGGACAGACTCAAGAAGAACCTCAGACAGGCTTATGAGCTTGCTGAAAAATCAACAAGACAAAGGCATCATCGAAATAAGGCTCACTATGACAAAAAAGTAAAGATGCATGACTTGCAGCCAGGGGACAGAGTTCTTTTGAGAAATTTGGGACTACAAGGAAAACGTAAACTAGCTGACCACTGGGGATCTGAGATTTACATAATTTGTTCTCAGCTACCTAATATCTCTGTCTACCAAGTTTGCCCTGAGGGGAAAGAAGGACCCATAAAAATCTGGCACCAAAACAACTTAATGCTTTTGGCAAAATCAGTGAGACTCATGAATCCAGAACCCAAAATGGCTCAGCGGAAGCCTAACTCAAGGTGATCCAGAAGGCTAAGGTGGAGAGGAACTATCCTTCCCAATATTCAAGAGCCTATGCTTCCTCCTGCTGAAGGAGAGGAGGACAGTGATAATGACTGGGGTTTCAGTGGGCTTTTTTATGAGGATGTTCAATATCCCATGGACTGTAATCTCAATGTAAATGCACAGGAATTCGTTCCTTGTTATTTCGAGCAGCCCCAACCTAACAATAGACTAAGTAATGTTTCTGTGCTTCTTGCAGAACCTGATACTGATGGAGGCCCTGCTATGCAAACTTCAGAAAATATTGCTGAGGATAGTCATACCGTTATGGAAAACGAAAATGAAGTTCTACAAGGGGAGATCTTGGAAGTAGACAGTATGCCTACTGAAGAGCTAGACATTGAATGGGATGTGTGTGATAAACCTTCCGAGCAAAATTCCTTAGCTGTCTCTTCCGATCAAAACTGCAGAGACTGATTCAGCCTCCACAGAGACTTACCTATAACAGTTTGGGACATAGTACACAGGAACCTGTGACCACAGCTCATCAGAGGGTCTGCGGTCATAATCCCTATGCCTCCTACTCCAGTGGTGACACCCCATCCCAGATTAAGCATAAGGCTGATTACCTTTGGTGGAATGTACCCTTTGAATGCAAAAATATTGTTCAGTTGATGGTGCATTAGTGTTTGTAAATATTTTCTGCTAATCTACCTTTGAATTGGGGGACCCAGGATTTTCAAGTGGGGGAAGAGTGTAGCTTCCACTGTATTTCATGTAGAGGTAATAGACTGTAGTTTTCCATTACACCACAAGGTGGAGCTCCTTTTCAGGAATATAAAAGACAACTTTGAAAGTGAAAGAGGATTCTGGAACACTAGCTGAAGGAGGGAAGACTGAAACAAGGAGCTGAAGGGAGAAGGGCCTTGCAACATGACTGGATTTTCTTTTCTAGTGTTTTGGGACAGGGAAGTGAAGTAGCAGATTGTGTCTGTCTCTTGCTGAAATCCTGGATATGGTATTTTGTGGAATCAGGAGAGAAGTCTGAAACCAGTAGTTCCATGCCTGCTATGATTCAGCAAGAAAAGGAGTTCCCTTGGGCCTAGTAGTGAGAAGCCATACATGATTACCAGAGTTCTGGTAGGTGATTTTCTACTTTTCTCATCAGAGGAACCACGGCTCCTGGTCACTAGGATATTCTCGATGGAGTGGTGAGAGGCTGTGGCCGTCATTTTATATTTTTATAAGGTTGTGGTCCCCCTTAATGCTTTGTGGATTAGAAATAACTGGATACATATGAGCTCCAACTTGGGCCGCATCATGCCTGCAGCAAGACTGTAAGTAGTCACTGGCCAGTGAACAAGGTATAATAGAGTGTTTCATAGTTGGTCTGTTTAGAATTGATCGAGGAGGTAGAGGGTGTTAGTACTGCTGAATGACATTGCATTCTCTCATATTTGTATTGTGGCACTATAAATGTTTATTGTTCAATGATAATGCATTTTGCCATGTTAGTACTGCTGCCTTAAAGAATCTTTACTGCTCAATGACATTGCATTTTCTCATATTTGTATTGTGGCATTATACATTCTCATTGTTCAATGACATTGCATTTTGCTTGTGTTAGTACTGCTGCCTTCAAGAATTTTGCTGCTCAATGACATTGCATTTTCTCATATCTGTATTGCTGTATTATAACTCTTTTATTGCTTAATGATATTACATTTTTCTCCCATGTTTGTATTGCTGCATTATAAAGCTTTACTGCTCATTGATATTGCTTTCTTTGTGTATGTTTGAATGTCAAGACTTTCTTCTGTTGAGTTCTGGGGAAGAGGGTGAATTTATGTTTTCATTGCATGCATATTCTCACCTTGCTTTATTGCTAACTGGTGCACTGTTGAAATTATTTATTTATGGTTGTGCTACTGCCTTTTTAAACTATATGTGTCACCTAAAATAAAATCTGTCCCTCTTGCTCCCTTAGTGTGTTGAGCCTGATAGGGGTGTCACCAGAGTCAGGTAGGAAGGAACCCATATCTCTTCAGCTATACCTGTGGATGTGCTACATATAAGTAGCGGGGGTGTGGGGGGTGCAACACCCCTGCTTGTATGTAGGGTACGTTTGTGCATTTGTGTTGGTGTGTTTGTGTGTGTTTTGTTATTTTGTTGCATTGTGGGGAGGAAGGCGTATGTGCGTATGTTTGTGTGGTGTAGGGTGTGTTTAAAAGTCGCGATTTTGAATTTTGTGCATTTGGGGTTTTGTTATTTTGATTTTTCGGCTTTATAGTCTCAAGATACTGAAATTCGATATTTCAGTATTTCGAGATTATAAAGTGAATCTGTTTAGATATATAAAGGTTTTACTCCAAAGAAGTCTCTGGTTGCCTGAACTGTCAAGTTGCTCACACACTCAAGACACTACACTACAGGTACCAGTATGATTCTGTCATAGACCATGTTAGTGTTAATGACCTGAGACATACTTCCCCGGACTATATGAATACAAACACTGTTGATCTCTCTGAATATGTGTCTCAGGCAGATATGTTTCTTGCATTCTATCTTCCCCAAGAATGATGCCACAGTATGAACAAAAGATGACTGATTTCAATAATTGTTTTAGTTTCTGGTGTCTTTCTAGGAGAATTTAATATTTGTCAACATGAGAGGACATAGTTAACACACCACACTGCTTTGCAAAGGATGGTATGCACCTGTCCCTCCTAGGCTTCTGAATATTAGCTAAAACTTTATCCAACTCCCTTAGTGACTTTTTAAGGAATGCCAAATTGACAGTCTTACCAACACAGCAAATAAAACCCAAAGAAGCTTAAAGGTGTTACTGCTCATTATTAGGAGCCTAAACAAGAAATGCAACACCCTACAAGCTCTCCTCACTCTGGAGAATATAGACATCTCTGCCATTACTGAGACATGATTTAAATTCACAGAAAGTACTCCAGAAGTGCAAGTGTACCTTCCATACATATAGCCATAAGATGCACGGACTTGGACAAAAGGTAGAGGAGTCTCAATCTGTATTAGCAACAAGCATAACTCTATGTTGGCTAAACAGGATGATGCCCTGGAATTTATCCACATGCAAATCACCATAGACAAAATCCCATACCATATGCTGGTAAGCTATATGTCACCCTGTATGTCTCTATAATCCCATAGCTCATATCTAGACCTACTGGAGACACTCACCATTAAACCAAATGCCCTATTCATGGGAGACTTTAACTACCCTTCTATAGACCTGGAAACACACTATGCCTCATAAGCACAAGCATAAGGAATCCTGGACTTTATTAACACAAATACCCTTAACCAGATAGTGCACACACCCACAACAGGTTCAAATGTACTGGACCTGTTACTCACCAATATGAGAGAGTACTGCAACCCTCAGTGTCATGTATTCACTGATGAGGTCAGAGCAGAAAGCTATCTTCTTCAAAATAAAAATCAACTATGTAACCCCAGCAAACCTTTAACAGTTAGAAACTATTACAAAGTAAACTATGCCTTATTAATCAGTAGTTTGTCAAAATCCAGTGCCCCTTCTAACCCCAAGTTCACAACAACCTTTGCAGAATTGTTTATAGAGACCCTGTACAATCATGTAAATGGCTGCATAGAGGCTGCTGTACCTACTAGAAGTAAGCCCAAAACAAGCTCTCAAAACAGACCACACTGGTGGAATCCTAACCTTAATATGGTATATAACAAAAGGAAAAAATTCATGGCTAAGATCAGGAAGAGCAACTCTCATAATGATAAGAACTCTCTAATTAAACTAAACAGGGAATCAAGAGGACTAATTAAGTCCAAGAAGGCCAATTGCAAGGTCAAGATAGCCTCACAGGCTAAAGACAATCAACTATGTCTGAAACCTCAAAGGCAGCAGAAATCAGTTTCCTGAACTGCTGGTCAGTGGTGCCAACTTCACTGAGCAGAGCAAAATAGCAAATTTGCTGACTGACAAATTCAGCTCAAACTTCATTCCCCCACCTCCCTCCATGAAATACTTAAAAGAACCTCCTCCAACTATTAACAGGGAGCAGGTCCTGGTGGTGCTTGCTAAGGCCAAAACATGGCCTCAGTGAGCCTTGACAATATCCTGGGATGCCTTCTAGTCCTAAATAGCTAAGAAAGGAGGACTGCAACAGTTATCTCACTTCACAAGTGTGGACCATCAACCTACCCTGGAAACTACAGACCTATTATTCTGACTAGTCTAATATGCAAAGCCATGGAATAAATTATCATGGAAATGATCAACAAAGACATAGCTGATGTTCAGACACTGGACCCAACCCAGTTTAGCTTTGCCGTGGAAGTTCATGCCTATTTAACCTGATGGACTTTTTTAAGAAAGTCGCCAGGGCAGTGGGTTAGAGGAAATAGTACATACCGCCTACCTGGACCTGGATAAGGTGTTCAATACAATACTCCACTCAGATATAGCTGACAAACTCACCAAACTAGGCATAAACAACTACATAATTTGGATTGCTAGCTGGTTCATTGACAAGACCCAGGAAGTCAGTCTTGCTGATACCATCTCCACTAAGACACCAGTCACCAGTGGGGTGCCCCCATGTTGGGACAGCTCCTATTTGGGGTCTACTTCTTAGAATTAAAGGCTAATGTCAAGTGTCTTTGGCTGATCAAGTTGGCAGATGACTGCAAATTGGGAGCAAACATATACCACCCACCATGACACATACATCTTAGAAGAGGGTCTAACTCAGACAAACGACTGGTGCCAAAGTCACGGACTAAAACTGAATACCAAGAACAACATTATAGTGCCTTTTAGGAAAACTGCCACCCAGGGTAATTATTCCATTGATAGGACATCCATAAGAGTTGACCCAGTAGTCAGGGATTTGGGAACATGTATAGACAGTAATCTGGCCTATGGCCAACTTGTGGTCAAGGTAGTAAGAATTCTATGTCACCCAACGTATAAATATGGGCATGGTATCCAGGTTGAAGTAAGTCATAGGGCCACTTTATTCATCCCTTATTAGACCCATCATTGAGTATAATTCTCCCTTTGGCATGTACCTGACCAGACATTTGCAATAGTTGGAATGCCCACAAAGGTTCCTTACAATGAGAATCCAGGGTATAAACACATTGTCCTATACGGATCAACTTAAAGCTCTATCTCTAGTCTCTTTCTCCCACAGGTTACTGAAAGGTGATCTATGCCTGGCATGCAATGTATCCTTAAATCTAGCTCTGATGGACCTTTTGCACATTCTCAAAGTGAACAGCATCAGAACCACTAGATTCAAGGGTTTAAATTTTGCTTGTGACATAAATAAGACATGTGATTATACAGATGTCTCAGAGGATCCCCGTGCTCTGGAACAGGCTCCCCATCCATGTGAGGCAGAATGCATCCCTAACCCTATTTAAGTGTAACCTTGACCAATGGATGGGAAATTGGAAATTCACCTGGGTCTGGCCCCCCCTATATCTGATAGACAGAGACAGAGAGTAATGCTCTAACTAACATACTCCCCATAACCTCTAGAAACTTCCTAAATGACATTAGCCCATCCAAATAAATGCCCATGATACACAGGGATACAACTGGGTTGTATTGCATGGCTAGGCTTATAAAGGCCCTGGTGATTGTTAGCCTGATATATAACTATGAATGTATAAGGGCAAAGTTTAACAAACTGTGCAATAGTAAGGTCAACATATCTGATCCCTGAGTGGTTGGGCAAGAAGGAGAGGCAAGAGTATAATATAATATAATATAATATAATATAATATAATATAATATAATATAATATAATATAATATAATGTAATGTACCCATCCTACCTAATTCCTGATACCTATCCCTATTCTATTCTACTCTAATCTCTGCCACTGCTTCAATTCATCTCTCTAAAATTCCTTTGCTTAAATACATGTAGTGTATTAAATGAACATAAATTTATTGTTTTTGCTAATATCTTATAAGTGATTGACTCAACTCATATATTTCATGATATGTAAAATCTTGCCTTGCTGTATATTGAATGTTAAACTGTTGTTCTCATATGCTGTACTAATACATTTTATATTGTATATTGTCTTTTTGTCTGGAGCATTTCTCCTCGGGCCTCCATTGAAAACGGGCTACCTTGGCCCAATGGACTTTCCCGGTTAACAAACTGAAATAAATAAATAAATAATATAATGTGATGGTGGAGCAATCGTGTGCATATGTGCTTTGCAAATATTGCTATACCATGAGAACACCATTACATTGTATTACTATATAGTAAGGGACACTTTTTGTTATGTTTTTAAGGGGTTAGTGCTCTCAGCCCTCATTCTTTTGTGTAGTAATACTAAAAAAGTGTTTTTTGGAGATATGAGGGAAGAACTAGCCACCCTAGTTCTTCATAAAATATGATAGAAAGCAGCAGCATAACTAAACATTACATAAATAGTGTAGTAATGAGGCCATCACATTGTGTTGTACAAACACCAGAAAGAAACAGCAGACACTGATTGCTTATAGGTATGATATGTAGAAGACAATAGGTTTTGATCGCTGAAAGATCGCATGGAGAAATATATTGCACACAAATTGCTGATAGCCTGGGAATGGAAATAGTGGAAACAGAATAACAATTCTGATAAGAAGAGAAGTGAGGCAACCAAAAACAATCAATGAAAAGTTAGGTGCTTGCTTCCATTTGTTGACAGGTTCTGTGGCAGGGCAGGCTGAAATACCAATCTCTTTATAGATATGAAAGTATTAAACAAAATCTGACCAAGAATCAATCTTTGATGAGTACATCTCATAATGTTAGATGTCTGAGAAACTATGATTCTAATTCAAACACAGATTTTTTTTTTTAGCCGACCACACAGTGATCCAGTGGGACAGTATGTCTCATGACTGCTCAAACATTAAGGGTGAATATAATAGCAGATTGTGGTACTGAGTCAGTGTTTTAGCTAAGCCTAAAATATGTCAACAACTATGTTGTTATCTAGTGCCTGAACAACTACGGTATAAAAGTCATAGAAGTTAGTCACGCAGGATCTACCCTGGCAGAATCCATGCTGAGCACTATTGTTTAATACTAAGCTCCTAGGGAAAATTAAACTTGAGATAACCCTCTCAAAATATTGTCCAAGAATATAAGATAGAACAATAGGTCTGTAGTTTTCCACAAGGTCAACCTCAACACTTTTCAGTACAGGCAAGACATTTGCTGTTTTTCACACTTTGAGGAGAAATCCATGCTGTAAGTTTAATTGAAAAAAAAATTGCCTTAAAAATTGGACAAATACTGTCTTTAATTTAATGAAATAAAAAATATGCCATTGTTAGTTTTATTCAAACAATCTACTACACAGTTGTTTAGTATGGTCAAACACTCAGATTACAACATTTCTTAAGAAAGGATCATAAAGGTCCTTGGGTATTGCTCAATGAAACTGTTTATCAATTTTTTGTTTAGTCAAAGACATTTCATCAGGGCTAACTGAACAAATGCTATTCCTCAACTGTTACTGTATGTTTGAGAGTATGTGTAAATGCTGGCAAGGGTGAGGCATGGGGTGGGGCTTTGCCCCCAATAATGTGTATGTTCAGAGAGCTTTAGTTTTTACAGAGACATTCAGTGAATCATGTTTTGATCTTTTATATTGGTAAATTGCAATTAAACTAAACATTTACTTGATATTCAATCGTGTATAACAATGCCCCCTCTCTCTCTCTCTCTCTCTATATATATATATATATATATAAAGAAAATGTTTAAATCAGATATCCCTAACCTACAAAAAAATTGATCTAAAAATCTCAGATATCTTCTTCTTCTTCTTCTTCTTCTGGCTGCTCCAGTTAGGGTTTGCCACAGCAGATCAGATGTTTCCATTTCTTCCTGTCCTCTGCATCTTGCTGTGTCACACCAACCACCTGCATGTCCTCTCTCACCACATCCATAAACCTTATCTTAGGCCTTCCTCTTTTTCTGTTACCTGGCAGCTTCATCCTTAGCATCTTTTTCCCAATATACTCTGCATCCCTCCTCAGCACATGTCCAAACCAATGTAATCTTGCCTCTCTGGCTTTGTCTCCAAATCTTCCAACCTGGGCTGACCCTCTAATATACTTATTCCTAATCCTGTCTATCCTCATCACACCCATTGCAAATCGTAACATCTTCAACTCTGCCACGTCAAGCTCTGACTCCTGCTTTTTTGTCAATGCCACTGTCTCCAACCCATATAACATAGCTGGTCTCACTACCCTCTTGTAGACCTTCCCTTTCACTCTTACTGGTACTCGTCTGTCACAAATCACTCCTGACACTCTTCTCCACCCACTCCATCCTGCCTGTACTCTCTTCTTCACCTCTCTTCCCCACTCACCATTACTCTGAACTGTTGATCCCAAGTATTTAAACTTATCCATCTTCGCCACCTCTACTCCCTGCATCCTCACCCTTCCTCAGTCCTCCCTCTCATTCACACACATATATTCTGTCTTAGTCCTGCTGACCTTCATTCCTCTTCTCTCTAGAGCATATCTCCACCTCTCCAGGGTCTCCTCTACCTGTTCCCTACTCTCACTACAGATCACAATGTCATCTGCAAACATCATAGTCCATGGGGACTCCTGTCTGATCTCGTCTATCAACCTGTCCATCACTATTGCAAATAAGAAAGGATAAAAAAAATCTTAAAAATCTATTTTATGCAGGGGAGTAAGCCCCCCCCCCCCATTTATATATACCAACTCCAAGACTGCACAACATTGAGAAAGGGCAAATTTCCACTCCCTACTGTTCAGTGATCTTACACACACAGGTGGCAGCAAAGACACAAAAAAGTCAAAACTAAGGAAAATGATTGTTCAATAGTCTACACTTTTAAATAAGTACATGCAACCATATATATTATCAAAAGTATTTATTTTTTTAGGAGAGTTGAATAACAGTTTTATTCCACCATGGAGCAACACAACATAGGAAGATATTTACATAAATATCTACAATCAGAAACAATTCAAAACATGCTTTAAGTGAATTCACCATGTCACAGTTCAAAACCATATGCATCCCTATTAGCACACTTGAAAAACTAGTGAAACAAAAAAATAACATTTCTTAACTCAAGAATCAAAAAAGTTAAGAAAAGAAATTAATTAATCATGAGTCATGACAGTGCATCTGAGTTCTTGATAAATGCAATCCATAGTCTATATTCACTTGTTATACTTCCTCTCCTTGGATCTGTACTCCTATTTTAATTATCCTTAATTCAGGCAACAGAAGAAATTAAGGGATAGATCCAGTCACTGAGACTGACCTTGGAGTCCCTCCCTGTTTCCAATTAACTATTGTGAGAGAGTTGCTAAAACAAGACATCAACATAAGCACCATCTCTTCTGCTAGACTGGGCTGCAAAGCTCAATTATCACCTTGTTCATACACTTTCATTATTCTTTTACCTTTAATAGAACAGTCCTGATATTTCAACCTGTTAGGAAAATGTATAACTGCAATGCAATATTATAAAAAAATATGTAGGCTTAGTGTATTAAAATATATAACTGAAATATGCAGGTTTAGTGTATTAATGGTTAAAAGGAGTTAATACATTTATTCTGCTTATTCTGTGTGAAAATATGCAGCTGCTAGAAGCTCTGAAAAGAGAACAATGGATGTCTGTAAATCCACCATGGTCAGCAGAAAGTGTATTGAGGCCAGGACTGTACCTTGAATGTATCATATTAGAACTAGAGAAAGAATTGTGAGAAACTAAGGGAAGCTGAAACAAACTCAAGGCCAGGTTGTTTTTCTCAAAAAACATGTTTTTGCAAGACAGCAATTATTTGACCATGTCAGCAGCAAATCTAATAATAGCATCTTTCTGTGAACTTGTAGAAAACTGTATAAAAACTGTAGGCTGAACTATGGAAAATCAGACAAACCTTGTACCTACATGCTTTGTCTCCTTGCTGCAAGTAATAAAGGGTGCCTTGCTTGAACCTAACGTGCATTGATCTTTGTGTTTTCCTTTACAGATTGGTCCTTCGGACCAGAAACCCTCTCTTCACCTCAGATCAGACGGCCAGGTGGCTGAAACCGTATGGGGAAGAAACCAAATCGGTTCTTCTTATATGTAAAGTCCTCCGACTGAATTGTCATCAAAAGAGGCCAGCCACTTTCTGATCTGTGACTGAAGGACGGGTTTTCCACGAATCAGTGATCAATCACATGGGCTCAGGTACGGTGAATCTACCTTTTTTTCTGTTTTAGGATCAGGGACTAGATGTGTATTGTTTTTTGTCAGATTGTATTTTTCTTACAGTCAGGGATAAGAAAGGTACTGTCTTGTCATAGATCAGGAGAATAAGTAGACTTTAGGTAGTCATTCTGAAGAGACTATAACAAAATCAGTGGTACACCTTAAAACTATAGAATCAAGGTGAAGTTACGTAACAATCAAAGGTAAGGGAAAATGGGTAATAACTGTGCAAAAACACTCTGAGACCCACCGTTAACGGAAGATGCAAAATACATGCAGTCACAGCGAGCAGACAATGTTAGATACTTTTCAAAATGGGTTATTAAATACGAATTTGATGGAAAATTGGAAAAATCCTCACTCATCAAACTTATTAAACAACTTAAAACTGATTCTAAAGGTCAGGTAAAAAAGAAACGACAGTTAGGAATTCCCCAGGCACACAGGTGGCTGGAGGAAGTAAACCATAGGGACCAAAATAACAAGGATGCAAAAACAATGTTTTTAGATAGGGATGATAACATCCTGGTAATAGCAACAGCACCTCTGCCTCCCCCTCCCTTACCAGAATATGGAGCGAGTAGACAGGTAGATCCACCTCCGCTATATCCTGTGGTCACTGAGGATAGGGACGCTATAAAACTAAAACTAGCTATAATAAGGGATCCCATTGAAACTAGGTCCCGAACAAAAGCAGGTAATCGGGAGTCATGGCAGAAATTTAAAGACACACAGCCTGCGGTAGAAGAAGAAGAGGAAATATGTCCATGCATAGAAGTACCGAACCCTCAGGCTAGGCAGGATAATCAGAATCCAACCATCTTAGCATACAGACCCTGGACTCCGGAAGATATCCGGAAAGCTACAGAAGGGATTCCCCATCCGAAAATTAATTTTAGAAAATTCTCAGACGATTTACAAGGAATGAGGCTAAGTTATCATTTAAATGGGGAAGAAATAGAAAGGGTAGTTCGACAAATTGTAGGGCCAGACTGGTACATGATTTGTGGCAATTGGAATCCTCGTGATGCTGAATAAAAACCCCTCCCTCATAGCAGTGCAGATTTAGATGCTAGAGTAAAAGGACTTACAGACCGCATCTCTGAAAAATGGAAACCTAGAGCAGACTGGACGTGCATTAATCAATGCATCCAACAGGAGGGTGAGACAGTTGACCAATATTTCACTAGGCTGCTGGAATGTTTTAATAACCACTGTGGGATGCAGATCCTCGAAGACCAAAAACAAGATTCCCCATATGAACAGCAGTTGAAAAATGTATTTTTGAAAGGCAGTAGTGCACCCATAAGCAGTTTCATTACAAAACATATGGTTGATCATCAAACTAGTAGGCTACAATCACTACTCGAATATTCTAGGCATGCTGAAAGGCATTTCAATAGCAAAAAGAAAGAGAAGGCTCAAGTATTTTCTGTAGAGGATGGAGCGGAAGTTTATGTAGTACACCCCAGAAAGAAGGGCAGGAAAAATGCACAGGGAGGTAGGCAGTCTGATAAGCAATCAGAAGACTTTGAAGGACACAAGAAAAGGGGTGAATGTTTCAAATGTGGTAAAAAGAGACATTTGGCAAGGGATTGCAAGAAAAATAAGAAAGCAACTACGGAAGACAAGGAGGGTGAAGACTGACTATATGATAGTCAGGAATCATTAGAAGAGGCTAGTGCAGAAAGGACAAATGAGAATGTGAAAAGGGAAACAGAGGAAGTACAGGGACTTGATGATAGGGAAGGAGAAAATGAAGTGCTAGACTTGGCGTTATTGAGCTTTGAGCTCTACTTAGCAGATACTAAACCAGAAGTTATACTTTCGGTGGAAGGCAGGGAAATCAAATTTTTGTGCGACTCAGGGGCATCATGAACCCTGATACACCCCTCCAAATTGCCAGGAAACTCAGAATCATCCGACTATATATTAGTTAAAGCAGCTAATGGGCAGCTATATCGGGAGCCCCTCTCCCGCAATATTACAATAACTGATCCTGTTTCGGGATTAACACAGAAAAGTAAGATTGTAGTTTCTGCAAAGTGCCCAGTGAATCTCTTGGGCAGGGATCTCATGCAGTTATTTGGTATAGCAGTAGTCCCAACCATGCAGGGAATGGAAGCACAGCGACAAACTGACACCTTTACAGTGCAATCGGGGGGTGAAATATTTTATTGGTATAGTCAGGACTTGGTCACAACTGGTCCGGGGACTGTGACCAAGGAGCTGATGAATGTAGCCATCAGTAAGTTTCCCTCCCTCGACATTGATAAACAACACCTGTTACATTGTACCCTATATTTTTGTAATACACCAGGACCCGATAAGGAATATGAAGAAAAATTATTTAAGAACCATACAAATAGTTGGTACTGCGTAACCTGTACTGGGACACAGAAGGGAATAGTGTAGTCAGCTGTTCGCTGCCTCAGGAATTCTTAACACTTTATAAATCTAATCGATTACCACATGTTAGCCTGACCAAGAATAAAAATATACATTGGGCAGACCTAGGGGAGAAAGCCACAAAATGGGAGAAACAAACAGAACTGGAACTGTCAGGATAGGGAATACAAGTACAAAAATTGAATTGGGTGACACAGACCAACCCAGCTGTGCACCTGCATTCTCTCAAAGACAGCTGATGGACACTCCTACTGAAGGAGGAAGAAAACACCTTGCAAGATGTACCAGAGACTCTCTGATCAACAGGGAAATCAGATGTAGGACTTATCCGTATGGCAGGGCCAGTTAATATCACACCAAAATCAGCATTTAGACCACAGAAAAGACAATACCCCTTAAGTAAAGATGCAGAGGCAGGGTAAAACCTATCATAGCAGCATTACTTAAGGGAGGGGTACTAGTGGAATCTCACGATTCTCCGTGTAATACACCTTTATTTCCAGTTAAAAAAGCCAATGGAGAATGGCGTATGGTCCAGGATTTGCAAGCTGTGTATGACACAGTAATACCAAGGGCACTCATAGTGCCAGAACCACACACTCTGTTAAATGACTTAAAATCTCAACAAAAGTATTTCTCTGTGGTGGATATTAGTAACGCATTCTTTTCAATACCGATACACCCAGATAGCCAGTATTAGTTTGCATTCACATTTCAGGGAAAAAGATACACATATACGTGACTACCACTGGGATATTGTGAGAGCCCTATGATATTCTCACAGGAAATATCAAGTAACTTGGCAAGGTTTAATCCACCGAAAGGTAGCCAGATTTTACTTTATGTTGATGACATTTTGTTAGCAGCCCCCACCCTGCAGGATTTAGGGAAGATACAGTAGCACTTCTATGATTTTTAGCCGCTGAGGGACATAAAGTAAACAAAGACAAACTGCAGCTCTCGAAAAAACAGGTGAAGTACCTAGGATATGTGATATCCAAGAAAGGTAGAACATTAGATGAGGACAGAAAAGTGGCAATCTTGCAGGCACCAAAGCCTACCACCAAGAAGAAAATGGTGTCCTTCTTGGGAATGACTAATTTTTGTCGAAGCTGGATTCCAAACTATGCCTTGGAATCTGCACCCTTAACTGGCCTTATATATAAGACACCCATGGCAGCGCAAGATTTGTTACAATGGACATCAGAAGCAGAATCGGCTTTTTGTAAACTAAAACAATTAATAGCATCTTCTCTAGTTCTGGGATTACCAAATTATCATAAACGTTTTTTCCAGACTGTAGATTGCAAGCAGGGTTATATGAAATCAGTACTAACACAACAAGGGGATAAGCAACGTCCCATTGCTTACTATTCATCACAGCTGGACCCAGTGGCACTGTCACTACCCCACTGTGTCCAGGCAGTTGTTGCAGCTGCAATGGCGGTACAGGCATCAGCTTCAGTAGTTTTGTTCCACCCCCTCACTTTGAGGGTACCCCATGCGATCGCAATTATCTTCTTGCAAGTAAAGGTGGCATTTATTTCCCCTGCTAGGCATCTCTCCTGCATGACTATATTATTGAGCCAACCTCATATGACAATTGAACGATGCACGACTTTGAACACTTCTACTCTGCTACCAACCCCTGCAGACGACACACTGCACCGCTGCCTGCAGGTAATTGAGCAAAAGACACTACCTAGAAAAGATCTCACAGATGCCCCCTTGGATAATGCCAAGGTGACATACTACGTGGATGGCTCATGCAAACGGGGCCCTGCAGGACAGAACCTAGTAGGATATGCAGTAGTCTCTGACACTGAAGTTATAGAAGTGAAATCTTTACCGCACCATTTATCTGCACAGGCAGCAGAATTGGTTGCCCTGACACTGGCATGTACTTTAGCAAAGGGTAAATGTGTAAACATTTTTACTGATAGCCAGTACGCTTTCTCCACTGTACATGTGTTTGCACAACAGTGGAAAAAACGGGGAATGATAACATCTACTGGCAAACCTATAAATCATGCACAGTTTATTTTAGATATTTTAGAATCTATTCAGTTACCTCTGAAGGTGGCCATTTGCAAATGTGCAGCTCACACCAAGCAACAAGATAGGATTTCAAAAGGTAATGCAGGAGCTGATACAGCTGCAAAACAAGCAGCTACAGAGGTATTTCTTTTAAATGAGGAATTACAACCCTCTTAAATTTTGAATCTGGATATGTTAAAAACAATGCAGACACTTACTACGCAAGCTGAAAAACATCGATGGATAAAATGAGGAGCAGTCCTCGAATATGGGCTATACATCTCTAAGGAAGGGAAACCAATACTACCCTCTAATTTGTTCGTTATGCGGCATTGTTGAGCCATGGGCAGTGCCATGTCTCAACAGGGGGGATGATACAGCTGGTGAACCAAGTGTTTACAATGTACGGATTTACAAACTATTCTAAAAAAATGTGTTTAATGTGTCAGATTTGTAACAAGCACCATGCACAGGGGGCGATAAAGCCCAAGCAAGGGAGTTTTCCCACACCACCATATCTGTTTCACACTATCTGTATGGATTTCATAGAATTGAACAAATGTGAGAATAAGAAGTACTGCCTTGTCATTATAGATATGCTTTCCAGATGGGTGGAAGCCTTTCCAACCAAAAACCCAGATGCAGCTACAGTGGCAAAAGTACTTGTTAAGGAAATTATTCCTAGGTTCAGCATTCCGGAGAGAATCTATAGTGACAATGGTACGCACTTTGTAAATCAAACCATACAACAGCTGAGTAAGTTTTTTGGAATTTCTTTAAAAAATCATTGCGCATATCATCCGCAGTCTGCGGGGCTGGTTGAAAGACATAATGGTATACTGAAAAGCAAACTGAGGAAATTGATAGCTGAGACAGGGAAAATCTGGCTGTGCTGTTTACCCCTGGCACTGGTGAACATGAGAACCGTCCCTGCAGCAAAAGGACTGACTCCTTTCGAGAAGCTGTATGGGAGGGCTTATTACACACCCCAGTGGAAACCTCTCATGTCATCAGACCAGGAAGCTGATTTTACGTTAGCTGAATATATGAAAAAGTTGTTGAGTTCTAAACATCTGTTGCAGTTTAATTCTGTTTCAGGTCAAAAACAAACCGAAACATCGGAAGTGGCAGTGATGCCAGGAGACTGGGTGTGGATTAAAATCGTGAAGCGAAAGAACTGGGCATCGCCAAAGTGGGAAGGTCCTTACCAGGTGCTTCTTTCAACACAACCCATCTAGCTGACATAATAATCAATCCATGTCATAAAACACAAAAATTACATCTAATGTTGAAGCATAACTCCCCATATCACAGCTTGTGCTTACCCCAAAACACATTACATTACTTTGGACCACTGAAACATTACACTATAAAATCCCCTTTATAGCTGGTGTTTCATTCTTCAACCAGACTTGTAAAATATCAAACAACAAAAAAGAAAAGCATAAACTTATCAGATATTCTTTGTTGTTCTCCTTTTGGCTTTTCCTGGTTAGGGGTCACCACAGCGGAACTTCGGTGCGTTAATGATTGGCAGTAGATTTTTTACGGGTGCTGAGGTGCCAGCTCAACGTCCAACCTTCAGTGAAGGCACGCCCATTCTACGCATGTCTTTCGAACGCGGGGAGGACATGCAGACTCCACACAGAAGGCGCTCCAGCTGAGAATCGAACCAGAGAACCTCTTGCTGTGAGGCAACAACGCTACCGCTGCACCACCACGGTTTATAAGATATTAATGCTATTAAACCAACAACAGGCAATACCCATAATACTGCTCAGTAGCAACTATCAATAATAAAAGAAAATAAGGCAATAAAATAAATAAATAAAAATAGTCATCACCACTCTGTCACCCACCTCCAGCCACACACTTTATTTATTTATTTATTTTTATTTTACATTTGTTTACCGGGATAGTCCGACTGGATACATATCCATTTTCAGTGGAGGCCTGGGGAGAAAAGCTCCATATAGACAAACTTACATAGATTACACAGAAGTTAGCAAACAATTATAAAAACAAAGTGATTATATACAATGGGTTAGTAGTGTTCCCTAGTAGGGACTCACAATTCTCATGGACAGACAATTAAAAGTAAAAGACATCAGATTGGAAGCAGAGCTTGGTGATGTAGTTACAAGTTATGATAATTGCAGAATATGCTTTTAATTTATAACTTAATCAGGGATGGTACATGGGCATAGCCAATTCACTTTGAAATACTGTTTGAGTTTTTTTTTTTGAAGAGACTTTTGGAGGATTGTAGGGTTATATAGTTTGGCAATGAATTCCAGGTTTTGCCAATGAAGTTGGCAAACAGGGATTCACCACATAATTATATAAGACTCACAACATCCTGAATTACTAACATAATCATAGTTAACCTTGTATCAAATCTTAACCAAGCACAAAACTCTTAATACCATATCACAGTAGCACAATGCATACAATGTTAGGGAAAATATTCATTTGAGAGGGTTCCATACCCACAATTTCTTCCCATTTTGGATCGACCTTAATAAATGAGTAGTCACAAAGTTTATTTATGCATTCCAGCCAATGTGTAAAACTAGCAGCTATATTGCTGATTCAGTGGCTGTTATAGTTAAACAAAAAAATGAATCACACCTTATATATCAAACTAAAAGCCAGTGAATGTTATCAAGCTTATAACAATCAAGCCTTCGTACCACAGTCAGCATACTTTGCTAGGACAATTTATAATTATCAACAAACACATAATAAATCCCTCATCTGATATGTTACTGTAAATACTATATATAAATAATATAATGCACCATTACAGACTATATATATTTTGGAGTAAATAATGAACTCCAAAAGATCACTGATTCATAAAATGCAAACAACAAATTAAGCATCATACCATATATATATATATATATATATATATATATATATATATATATATATATATATATATATATATATACATACTTGAAGCTCAATGAAACATATCAGGCTTTTCAAATCAAGCCTTCATACAGCTATCAACACATTGCATTTAAATCCTGTAAAATCATAAGCGACAAGTAAATGTACCCCTCACACAATATTATAATATATAACAAACAATAAAACATTTTCATAGGTTCATAGGTATGTACTAGGCTATCTGCACAAGGGCATTTGTAAGCCTAGCCAGAATGTGTTGGCTATCGCCTTTCTTTTAGATTAGTTTCATGAGCCTCTGTCCAGCAGGGCCATTGAAGTGATCCCAGGGGTAAATTTATGATTTCCCATCCATTCGTCAAGATTTCTCTTGAAGAGAGTCAGTGAGGGGCTTTGCCTAACATAGATTGTGATTCCCCAGAAATGCTTTCCAGAACAAGCAAGCAATTAAGTCCTTGGAGAGACCATAGCACACTATTTGCAGTAATACCAACGAAACATTAAAATATTTCAGGAAATATTTTATAGGGCAACAGTAAGCCCCTGGAATATTACAATTTCTGCTAACAGTATATATTTGTTTATGGGACACTCAGGCATTAATTGTTCACTGATCAACAACTGAAATCATATACTAAAAATGAAATGATTATTACCTTCACCTATCTTAGGGGTGAAATAACACTCTTCAAATACCTTTTAAAAACTTGCAAACTTATCCTGCAAATGAATCTTACTTTAAATATAAATAACATGAAGAGAGCTTATACTGCTCCCCTGATAACACAATTAGATACAGTCCTCATAAAATGATAACAGTACCACAGCAGCCTGTTAAATAAATAGTTTAACAGTATTTTCATTATGAACAAATATGTAGTACTATCTAGAAAACTTCAGACTCCCTATAGCAATATATAAGTAGTGATTTTATTAGATATACCATCTAATATCATTGTTAACAGTCATTGGTGTATTACTCTCACCATTAGCAAAACAAACCTTCCACAATACTCTTGGACTGATATTGTTCATCAAACATACACATTTAACTTGAAAACGAGAAACATGCTTTATGTTGAAATTGTAATAACAAACATAATTACATTCTGAACTCTCCAATGGGCCTTTATAGTAGTGTCATGTATAAATCTACATTGTAAGAAATTTCATTAAACTGTCTTGACAATTCCAAACACCCTATAGCACTGAATCATGGAAAGTACAACTGTATCAAAAATGCAAATGAAATAAAATACAACAATATTACCAGTTTTAAAAACAGCAATAACAAAAAATAAGACTGAGTTGTTCTGTTACCACGTTTTATTACATACCTGATACTTTGGCTGTTCCCCTTCACAGAATAACTAAATAATATTGTGAAACTCTTTTTTATACAGGTAGGTTCCAGTTAATTATTATACAATAATTCAATTATACAATAAAGCTGAAGTTACAAACAAATAATTTAATCATTTTTTATTAGATATACCATCTAATATCATTTATCAGTTATATAAGTCAACTAACCTATTTTTATTTACATAGTTTATTAATTAAAACACTTAATCACTTCCTATTTAAAAAAAAAAGTGATCTCTCAATTTAAACCTTTAGGAAGTAATGTCCTATAATTTAATATCATTTTACTATCTAACTCATTAAGTTCTTCACAAAGTTATCACCTCTGGGAATATAAGGTTAAGCTAAGGAACATCTATCAGACCCTTGATATTCTTTATGAAAATACTTAGCCACAGGACTTTTTAAATTGTGGTTTCTGATGTCTCCCAAGAGTTCTAAAATCTGAATTTTCACCTTGCATTTGGTTTGACCCACATACCACTTGGGACTTTTACAGCCACAACCAGTTATGTACACTACCCCATAAGATTTACAATCCCAGAAGTGTGAATAAGCTTAATGAATTAGAAAGTAAAATGATATTAAATTATAGGACATTATTTCCTAAAGGTTTAAATTTAGAGATCAATTTGTGTTTTTAAAAATATAAGTGATTAAGTGTTTTGATTAATAAAGTTTGTAAATAAAAATAGGTTAGCTGACTTATATGATTAATATTAGATGCTATATATAATAAAAAAATGATTAAATTATTTAGGTTCATATAGCAGCCACGGTGGTGCAGCTGTAGTGTTGTTGCCTCACAGCAAGATGTTCTCCTGTTCGATTCTTGGCTGGAGTGCCTTCTGTGTGGAGTCTGCATGTCCTCCCCGAGGTCGAGTGGCGTTTGAAAGACATGCGTGAATGGGTGTGCCTTCACTTAAGGTTGGGTGTCGGGCTGGCAACTCGGCACCATAAAAATCTACTGCCAATCATTACTGGACCGAAGTTCCGCTGTGGCGACCCCTAACCACGAAAAGCCAAAAGGAAAAAAAGGAGTGTACTTGCCTAATGGCCCTGGAGCCTTTACAAGCCTAGCCCATAGGATTACCCTGGCATTGTGCCACCCATCCTTAGTTCTCAATGCCTCTGTCGAGTAGAGCTACTGGAGTGATTCTCAGGGTAAATATTTCCCATCCACTCATCAACATTTCTGTTGAAGAGGGCCAGTGAGGTGCTCTGCTTGACATGTATGGGAAGTCTATTCCATAGCATGGGCATTCTCTGGGCTATGAACCTGTCCCTCCAGCATGTTCTGTTGATTGTGGTAATGAGGTTTAGGTCTCTGGAGCATATGGTACGGAGGGATTGGGATTTCTTTAGATGTTGCATTTCTAACAGAGCTGGGTCAGACATGGCTTTGTAAGTCAAGCAGAGATCGCCTCTAAGTAGGCGATATGAGACAGAGAATAGTTGGAGTTTTTTGTGTCTGTCCATATAGGATCCTCTTTGTGAGGTACTTTTGTGTCCTCTCCACTTGTTGCAGGTGTCTAGTGAGGTACATGCCAAATGGGGCATTGTACTTGATGATTGGCCTAATGAGGGAAGAGTAGAGGGAGACAATGACCTCTTTCTTCCTGGATGCAAAACCCTTAGTAATAAGATGTGCCACACAGAAGGACTTTCTGACCACAGTGGCAATGTGGTGGTCAAAAGAGAAGTTGCTGTCAACCTATGTTCCCAGATGTCTTATAATGCCTTCTGTGTTCAGTGGACTACCGCTGATGTGGTAATTCATGAGAACCGGGTTTTTCCCAAAGGGGATGATGACACATTTGTTCTGACACCAGTCGTTGGTCTCAGTGGGGCCTTTCTGTAGGATGTCAGCATCACTTGGGGAGTTAATCAGTAGCTTACAACTTGCAATCATCTGTGAACTTTGTCAGCCAGAGTCCCTTTGTGTTGGCCTGGACTTCAGAGAAGTAGATGGCAAACAGGAGAGGGCCCAGGACCAAACCCTGTGGGACTCCACTCATGACTGGTCGGCAGTCTGATTTGGAGTCAGCTACTTTCACACTGTGGTTTATATCTGTGAGCCAGTTTGCAACCCACCTAGTGATATAGGGGTTGATGCCTAGCTTAGTGAGTTTTTCTATGATTCCTGAATGAGGAATGGTATCAAAGGCCTTGGCCAGATCAAGGTAGGCTGTATGAACCACCTTGCCTTCATCCACAGCTCTGGTGACTGAATCTAAGAAGTCAACCAAGTTGAGAATGCATGAGCTACCCTTCACAAAACCAAACTGTGTGGGATCCAGAGTTTGGAGATTCCCTATATCCTTGTTTATTAGGTCCATGATGATGCATTCCATAGCTTTGCATATCAGACTCATCAGGCTAATGGGGCAATAGTTTCCAGGGTCTGTAGTTGCTCCTCCTTTGTGGAGAGGGATGACTGTAGCAGTGCTCAATCGGTAGGGACAAAGCCTGAGGTGAGACTGTGATTGAACAGAGCACACAGGTGAGGTGCCAGTTCACTCTGTAGTTCATGTAGAACACAGCCAGGAATATTGTCAGGTCCCATAGAAGCTGTATTCTTGGCCTTGGAAAGTGCTGTTTTAACCTGTGCAGCAGTAATACTGGGTGCCAGGCAATCTACTGGTACTGATTGGCCCTTTGGTAGGGGGAGAGGGGTAAAGTTGGCACTGAATTTGTCAGCCAGTATATTGGCAATATCTGTTGGCTCGGTATAGGAGGTACCATTGTGTAGTAGCTCAGAGCAAATCTGGGTATTGCCGTGGAGATTCTTTACATAACTATAGAAGGCCTTGTTGTTGTCTTTACTATCTGCTGCAATTCTGTTTTCATAGCTAGCTTTAGAGGATTTGATGAGGGATGTCAACTTATTGTTGAGGCTGATAAGGGAGTTTTTCCAGTCATGGGACTTTGCCTTATTCCGTATCAGTCTCCTCCGTGGTTACCTTTGTGGGGGGGTCGGAGGGATGTGGATTTCCAAGGTGATTAGTTTGTGGTCGGCTCTAACCAGGGAGGAGTTGACTATTGCTGTAGAGCAACGGTCGCCCATGTTAGTAATAATCAGTTCAATGATGTTGCTACCTCTAGTGGGGATAAGAACAAGCTAGTTCAGGTCATTGGAATTAATGAATTCCAGGAAACGTTGGGCAAGTGTATTGGTACATGAGTAGTTTTGCCAGTTAATGGAGGGGTAGTTGAAGTCACCCAGAATGAGAGTGTTAAGTTGGACCCTAATATTCTCCAGGGTGCTTAGGAACATGGAGTGTGAGTCTTGGGACAAGGTTGGGGACCTATAGCAGGCTACAACCTGAATTGCTGCCTTAACCAATGTTAGCTGCACCTGAAGTATCTCTGATGCATTATGCTGGGCTACCAGTCTGGAGGTGTGCGCATCCTTTATGAATATGGAAACACCACCACCTTAGGAACTTCAGTCCAAGTTCCGGGGCTGAAAGGTGTGGAATGAGTTATAGCCTGGTAGTGCAGGGGTGCTTTTTGCTGCCTTGAACCAGGTCTCTGTTACAGCACAAATATCTATGTTCTCCATTTTAAGGAGTGCTTTGAGTGAGTACATTTTGAGATTTAGACTGCTAGTGTTGAGCAGCAAGACCCTCAGATTGTATTTGTTTGTAGCTGTTATGGTGGTAATTTGGTTTTTTGATCATTGCCTAAAAAAGGCACTTTAGGGGTGGCAAGAGTCGGTATGTCAGTCATGTCATTCCAGGCAGGCAGATACTGGATTCCCTTAGAATGACACCAGAAACTTAGACAATTGTTGAAATCAATCATTTTCTGCTTGTACTGTGGTATCATTCTAGGTGATGGTAGGATGCTGCTCAGGGCTAGGGTCATACCCACCTGGGCTACATAATCCGAGAGCTCCTCATTATCTCTTTTCATGTAACCCAGGGAGGTATGTATCAGGTCATTCACACCCACATGTACAATATGTCATATTTGTACCTGTTGTTGAGGGACCTGAGTGCATGCGTTATGTGGCAGATCCTGGCACCTGACAGGCAGCTGACTGTTACTTTCTCCTTATTCAACCTAGTGAATGGGACATCAGTGTGCCTCACTATTGAGTCACCTATGACTAGTTTTTTGGACATGCTGCTTTGCCGTAGAGGCTTTGGTTGAGTGGCACACTGTTTAGGAGAGTTATGTGTCTCGTGATTAGTGTTGTGTTGTGGTGGCTGAGTGCATTTCTGCCTTGGAAGTCTCTGCTGTTTGAGTAGATTTTTATTGAGAGTCTCCATGAAAGTGGGTGTGTGGTTTGTGTTTTTATGTGAAGGCAGTGCTGGTGTGTGTTCTGGAGGGCTATGTGTTCCATATGGTGTGGTGCAAGTGTTGACCTTCTCTTGACCTGCTATTCCGATCTTGGCTGGAGAGTGTGGCTTCCAATTTGGATATATAAGTGCATCTCCTCACAAGTCTGAGTGTTGGGAGGTAAGAAGAGAGGGTTGTCAGTGTACATGAGGCAGTTGCCACATTGCCTCAGGATGTCCATGTTTACCAGGTTAATAGGAGAAATAATAAGGAACTGACCTGTAGACATGCCTGGAGAGGTGGGCATTAATAATAAGTACTGGAGCTGTTTCTGTGTAGAACATTTAGTGCTAGTAGCACTTTTGTGTGCTACAATATTTGCTACAAGAAATATGATAAAGTGCTAGACTAATAAGCTAGTATAAGTGCAGTAGAGGAGAGAGCTAGCAGATCTAAGGAAAAAATTGAAGAGCAGACTTTGGCACCGCTCAGAAACTTACAGACATTCCTGGATACATCAAATCTGTATCGGATTAGACTAGCTACAAGAAAGGCAGGAGACAAGCGCAAATGCAGGCTTTTAAACCAGAAAGTTGAAAGAGATGGAAAAACTGCCCAAATGGCCAATAAACTACAGCTTTATTGTATAATTAATTAACTGGGTCCTACCTATATAAAAAGATTTTCACAATGTTATTTAGTTATCCTGTGAAGGTGAACAGCTGAGGTGCCAGCATTATAATAAAAAGTGGTGACAGAACAGCTCAGCCTTATTATTTTGTTTTATTTTTCTTCCATGTGTTTTGTTGTGTGGTTTATTTGATGATGACTTCTGATTTGGCTGATGCTACTCAATGGATATTTTGGACACTAGTGACTCAAGATAAGTTACATTTTATGGATTTATTATGCAAAATGGAACACAAATTGGCAACTAGTGGCCCGTGGTTGATGGCTAATGATGATGATATTAACAGCAATCTGAATGCTATCTAAAGAGGTGGCATTGTTTTATGACAAAACGTTGTTGGAGAAATATCTAAGTTTGAATATTACTCCTAGATGTCTATGGGTGAATTGTTTGCCTGCATTGGATTTTAATGAAGAGGAAGCAGGCCTTCTGGAGTAGTGGAAACGGGTATCATAGCAATGTATTCTTGGTTAACTGCGGGTGCTTGTCAAGAGAAATTTAAGGTCACATGATAAAATTCAAAATGAAATTGTGCAATTACAAAATATGCAAACTTACTGATACTTGTTATGTGGAAAAAAATGAAGGACAGAAAATGTAAAACTGATAAAACTGAGATGGAAATCCTTACAAGGAAAAGAAGAAGTTGTATAGGGATCTTAAGGACTTTGAGTCTGGTTTGATTTTCTCATGGCAACGTAAACCCTGATGTAGGAGGTTGAAGGTGAGATTAGTGGAGAATCATGATGATTCAAGACAAGATGCTTCTTTTATATCCACTGACACCAGTTTCAGAAAAACAAAGTGTATCATTTGAGGATGTTAGAATGGATAGTAACATCCAAGCAGAACAATAATCTAATGTGAAGGGCAGTGACATTGTATCCTACCCAAATGGTTGAGGGAGAGGGAGGAAAGGACGGGGGCAAGAAAGAAGGATGTGAGGAGAGAATCATTCACATCAGTAAACAATTTGGACAGTGATGGTACTTTGCATTTGGATGTAGTTTGTAACAGGAATTTAATGTTAAATAATTTGAATATCATTATCCTGACAGATTTAAACATCATGGTAGCATTCAGAAATGTTTTGTTAAAGGGCATTAAATATGTGCCCACTAGAAATCCAACGTTATCAGAATTGCTTATGGATATTAACTAATTTTATAAAAAATTGCAGTTAAAGGTGTTTTAATGTGATAAATCAAGCAGACAGGAGTTTAATATTAATGATGAAATGTAAGTTGATGAGTATTCATTTTTGAATGAATCTACATGTGAAATGTTTTCTGAAGAAATGTTTGATTTGACTAATGAAATGGAAAATGTCTAGAATCGGGGTCCTGGTGTTTACTGTACAGGGTATGGTGAACTAATGTTTACCTGCTCTTACTTGCATTAGTAATTTTATGCCACCTAAGATTTCCTCTGCCATTTGCCTTTTTGAAAGAATAGTAGATAAAAAAGTTGAATTTGAATTTGTGAAATTTTTCCAAACACAGAAATGTTGCAATCTTAATAAGGATGAATGGCTAGCTTTACAGCAGCCTCAGGAAGGGATGCAGAATTATATGTTCAGGCAAGCAGATAAATGAGGGAACTGGGTTATTATGAGTAAGTTTAAATATCGTGAAATGGTGTATGATTTGTTAAATAATCAAATGGATTATTTAAAATTAAGGTATAACCCAGTAACCTCCTATAATTTGTTATTATTACTAATGTTAGAAAGGGGTGAACGATTCTTTTTTTTTTTTTTGTACCTTAGGATATAAAGAAATTGCACATTATGAAACCAATATACCCAATTTTTATGCCATCCCCAAGCTCCACAAAAGTATATCAAACCCCCCCCCCTGGTAGACCTATTATTTCAGGTTCGGGTTCTTTTTGTATAATATAGGCACTTTTTGGATTTTCAGTTTTAAAAAGTTTTTATGTAGGATACCTGCACACATTAAAAACACCTAGGAGCTTTTGATAGTTTGAGGTTTGGCATTAGGATTGCTTTTGGGTATTGGTGGATGCTTGTTCTTTGTATATCAATATACAATACAAGGTGAACTTGGAAGTTGTTTCTGATTTTATGGGAAGGTTCTTGCACTTCTTTTCTGATGTCTCTATTAGAGTTTTGTTTGATGCACAGTTATTTTTGTTTGAGAATGAATTTTCCCTGCAGATCAAAGGTACAGTGATGGGGTCTCTTTTGCTCTCACTTATGTGATTTTATATATGGGAGACTTCTGAATAAAATTTCTGTAACCCGCACAATTTTTCTCAGAGCATCTGCTTTTGTATAAAAGATACATAGAAGATTTATTTATTTTTTATTTGTAAGGGTAATGAGAAAGAATTTGTTAATTTTTTTCAAGTATTAAATGAAAAAGCTCATGGTCTTAAATTCACCTATGAATTTAATAGGAAGTCTATCAAATATTTGGATCTGGCACTATATGTGGATGGGGAATGTAATACTCAATATTGACCATACAGAAAGGAAACAGCAGTGAATAATTTTTTGTATGCTGCTAGCATCATGCATCCACCACATTTAATTGACTCTTTGTCCTTTGGGGAGTTTAAGAGATTTACTACCAACACTTTAGAAGAAAAGGTCAAGGATGATGGTTTACTTGAGGTGAAATGTAGATTAGGTGAACATGTGTTTTTCACTTAACAGTTAATTAATGATGGAAAGAAATTAGTGGGAGGTAGAGGTTTGATAAGAAGTGAAAAACATTGTAGAAGTACTTTTACTAGGGAAAACATAAGTACTAAGGATGGTCATAAAGAAAAAATATTTTTCCTTACAAAATTTTCCCCTTTTTCATCAGTGCTGGAAAGCATAATTAAGGACTTGTAGCATGTGGTATGCCAAAATGAGTAGTTGGGTGAAATTTTCCCTAAAAATTTAATATTTTCTTATGGTAGATAAAATTTGAAAGAAGTGTTAAGTTTCGATCTGAGAATCCACACAGTACCTATTGATAAACGGGGTTATTTTGCTTGTGGACATTGTAAGGTTTGTCCCAAGATAAAAAAAAATCTTACTGGAACCAAAATTAATGGAAAATAAAATTTGAACTACAGATTTGATTGTGAATCTTATGGGGTCATTTAAATAATTGGTTCTGGCTGTAAAAGTCCCAAGTGGTATGGTATGTGGGTCAAACCAAATGCAAGTTGAAAATTCAGATTTTAGAACATTTAGAGGACATCAGAAATTGCAATTTAAAAAGTCCTGTGGCTGAGCATTTTCATAAAAAACATAAAGGGTCTGATAGAGGTTTCTTTTTTAGTGTACTAGCTGAACCTTATATGCCCAGCAGTGGTAACTTGGTGAAGAACTTAATGAATTAGAGAGTAAAATGATATTAAATTATAGGACATTATTTCCTAAAGGTTTAGATTTAGAGATCAGTTGTGTTTTCTAAAAATAGGAAGTGATTAAGTATTTTAATTTATATAGTGTGTAAATAAAAATAAGTTGGTTGACATATATGATTAATAAATAAAATTAGGTGGTATATCTAATAAAAACGATTAAATAATTTTTTGTAACTTCAGCTTTATTGGATAATTGAATTATTGTATAATTAGTTAACTGGTACCTACCTGTATAAAAAAGAGTTTCACAATGTTATTTAGTTATTCTGTGAAGGTGAACAGTTGAAGTACCAGATCTGTAATAAAAGATGGTGACAGAACAGCTCAACCTTATTTTTTTATTTTTTCATTCTGCTACATGTTTTATAGTTTGGTTTATTTGATTATAAATAGCAATACAAGCAGTCATTTTTTTCAAAATATCATAAAATGAAAAAACAATGCAAGCATTTGCAGGAACAGTTCTTAACTTCATTAAAGTCTTTTGCTTGATCAGTAAACTTCTTCTGTGAGGCAAAAACATTAAGAAAGGCATACAAAATCCAGTGTCAATTGACATATATGGTCAGTGATAAATTACAGTGCACGTTTATCACTAACTGAGCACCATTTTATCTCATTTGATAAACTCAGTTATTAATAGGCTGTATTCCATTATAACCAAAAATATAAAAATGTGAGATCCACACTTTGTAGTCAGCTATTTATGCCACTTGGCCATCAGAACCATGCTTATACATTAATTCAAAGTTCCCTCAAGTAGCCAAGTAACATCTCCCTTGCAAATTTCAAGGACTGCTGAGAACAATAGTGTAAATCTTAAATTATGCCACTGGCATTCATTTATCACAAATGAGAAGTGTACTATTTTACTGCATGGTAGTCTTTCCCTATGATGAGCAAGTCATTTAACCAGACTGTGCTGCCTTTCAGGCAGTTCACTTAATCGAAAATGCATTTCACTGAAACCCCATTTGGTCGAATTTCAGTTGGTCAAAAGAGGAATATAGCCCCTGCCCCACTGCAGTGCGACCCTGGAGTGAGAATATTAAGTAAGGGATGTGGGGGGAGCACAGCCCCAACATTGGGGTTGTGGGGGGCATAGCCCCCCACATAATTGCAGTTTATGCACTATTATATACATGCGTATCCATTAAAAATAAATTGAACATATAACATCAGTAAAAACTAGTTGCAAAATATGTGTGTGTGTGTGTGTGTGTGTGTGTGTGTGTGTGTGCGTGCGTGCGTGCGTGCGTGTGTGTGTGTGTGTGTGTGTGTGTGTAGATACATATATATATATATATATATATATATATATATATATATATAAATAAACGTGTGATCCTCCAACACTTGTCTTCCCTCTACTACTGTCTCTTTATCAGGTTTCCACAACTGTGACAAGACCTGCTCATTCTTATACCAGGTCATGTTCTGAACTAAAATAACTCTTAGGTAGCAATAAGCTTAGTCAATAACCACTGATGACAACCAGTAAGCTTTTTCTATCCTTAGCAACCTCTTGGGCAATCCAGTCCATTGTGCCATTCTGTTTTTTACAAATTCAAGCTAATTCAAAACCTTCACCTTCCAAATTTGCACAATCTCAGATTTCGCTACCATGCATTATCTTCCAGCTTAACCAATTTCAGTACCTAGTGTGCTATTTGATTGATTAATTGCATTGATATATTTCGCATATATCACCCACATGTTGCTAGAATGGCATTAGGGACTCATATTCCTGCAGAAAATCAGTAGTATCCCATCTAGGTGATTTGGTTTGGTTAACATTATGATCCAACAAGCTAAACACAATTTCTTCTACTGCCTGACTTCTATGTCAGCCTTCCATAGCTTTACAGCCATTTCTGTGATTGCTCATTTTAATGGGTCAAAGCACAACATCAACTTGGTTTTCTTCACTGTCTTTTTGCTCCTGAAAAAGCATTTCTTCACTTTTTTTCAAATCTGAAGACATCATTTAGATAACAAACTAAAATACTATTATAACCACAGCCTCACTGAAAAACACCATTCAAATGTGAAAATTGCAGTTATTCCAATTAATCTTGGCGGAGAAGTGCAATTGAGACAGTGGACTCTTCAATTCCCCCAAAAGTGCTGTGCTGTGTTTCTTAACTGGTGTCACTACAGACTAAATGACGGTAGTGTGATGCTAAGCAGAAAAACAACCTGCTGACCCACCATTGTCATCTTGTGAAAAAAAGTAGCTTTCTGATGCCAGGACCACTTTTTTGAGAAAATCCTCATTCTTCTGTTCTTTCTGAAACAAGCAAAAAGCATATTAAAGCTGCAACAAAGCTGCATTGTTACATTACTCTGATAGGGGAAATCTCTCTCGGTTTGTCATCAGTGACATATGACACTACATTTTCTTGTAGTAGTCATCAACCTCACCATCATTCTCTAAACTGCTTGTCATGGTGAGGGTCAAGGTAGTAGCATGCTGAGTAGAGCAGAGAAGTCCTCCCTATCCAATGCAACAGTTCCCAGCTCATTCTACAGGAGTCCCAAGCATTCCCAGCAAGCTAAGAGATATAATTCCTCCGCATGTTCTGGGTCTGCACCAGGGAGTTTTCCCATTGGGCTGTGCCTAGTACACCTTTCAGGGGAGTTACCCAGGGAGTTTCCTCATAAAT
The DNA here is from genome assembly GCF_019279795.1 of Protopterus annectens. Lineage (NCBI taxonomy): Eukaryota > Metazoa > Chordata > Ceratodontiformes > Protopteridae > Protopterus > Protopterus annectens. The sequence continues at coordinate 352,829,624 of NC_056729.1, read as the reverse complement.
GGGCTATGCCTAGTGCACCTTTCATGGGAGTTACCCACAGAGTTTCATCACAAGGTACCCAAACCTCCTTAACTACCTATGGAGAAGCAGTGCCTCTGCTTCTAAGGTTTTCCAAGCTTGAGTAGCTCCTCATTCTGTCATGAAGCATGAGCCCAACCCTGTGAAAAAAAAAACTCATCCCTGCTGCTTGTGCCCACAGTATCCTCCATCCAGTGACTACCCAGAATTCATGGCCAAAGATGAGGATGGAGACACTGACTAGTAAGCTGAGACTGTTTTCCTAAGACTCATCTCTCACTTCACCACCACAGTTTGAACCATTGCCTACAGTACTATCACTGCTACATCCATCTGCTGGGGAGCCTCCTGATCTCCTCTACCCTCGCATGTGACCAGATCCCAAAATATTTAAACTTCTCTACATGAGGCTGCTACACCCCCCAACCTGCAGAGAATAATCCACCCTTTTTTGGGAGTCAGTCTTGACATCTGATTTGGAGATGCTGATTTTCATTTCAGCCATGGCTGCAATGCATGCTGGAGACTGTAGTTATTTGAAATTAAGAGGACATTATAATTTAGAAATAACATAGGTTTAATTGCCATGTCTATAAACTATAACTCTAGTCCTGTAGTAATGCATGGTAAAATCACTTTTATGTTATAAAGTTACCTTGTATGCACGTTTGAAACATTTCGGGTACTAGGTTCATAACTGTTTGATGTGTAAATTTACAATGACTGCATATACAGCACTTGTTCTTTGAATCCAGGAAATTTAAAAAGTCAAATGTATTTATCAGATACAGGCAGTACATGGTACACAGCAACAGAACAGTGGTTGGCTTCCAAAGCACTCACACAATGTAGCAACTCATATTATGAATTAAACAGATGAAATCTAATTAATTACCAGTAAGTACATGATATATAGGTATGTTTAATTTATTTATTTTACATTTGTTGACTGGGTTTTTCCAGCTGGGACAGAGCCCTTTTTCAGTGGAGACATGGGGAGAAAAGCTCCACAGTAATTACATACAATATGGTTGAATAAGTATTAAGTTAATAAAACAAGAAAAAAGTACATGGAATAAGTAAAGCAGATTAAGCATGCGTGGCAATTTGAGTCAACATTATAGCATACGTAGGTACAATGCAGAGTACAGAAATACAAATGGTTATAATTGTAAGCAATACAACATTGTTAAGAGTGTAGTTACAAATAAATAAGAATTTGTAAGCTTAATATTTAACTGATAACAAGTCATATACCAAAAACAGCAAATACTGGCATAGTATGTAAAGATAAAAGGTAAAATAGCGAAAAGAATTTTAAAAAGAGCATAGCGGCAAAGAGGAAGGAAAAGATAATTAGGAAATGTTGAGATAATGATGGTAAAAAAAAGGGAGAGATAGAATAGCTAAGAGAGGTGAGTCAATCGGGTGGGGGATAGCACTGAGATAGCTTATTTTTGCTTAAGTGATTGTTTACTGCCTTTCTGAATAGGGATTTGGATCTAAGGAGAAGAATGTCTAGTGGTAATTTATTCCATTTACTTTCTTTCTGAATAGGGATTTGGATCTAAGGAGAAGAATGTCTAGTGGTAATTTATTCCAGTTCACAGCAGGCAGATAGCAATAAAGTTTTTTTTCCTAAGTTAATCATGGGTTTGTAAATGGACAGATATTGTTCAGGACTCCAGAGTGTTCTTGCAGAGATGTAGTGGGAGATTATAGAGGTGATGGTAGGGCAAAAAGTGGGCTGGTAAAGAATAGAATTAATTATTTGGAGCTGAGGAAGGAGGAGGTTATGGGGAAATTGTAACCAGTTTAGTTTTTGAACAGCTGGTATTTTTTGATGCAGATATATTTTGAGGTGGAAATCAGGGAGACAAATTCCTTCATCATGGCCATGAGCACCCTTGTTAGATATTGATGGGAGACAGCTACAAGTGGCTGTGCAAGTTTTCCAGTACTGGAAAACATGGCCATAAAGCAGCAAGCATGGCACTTACCACTGGTGGTCATAGGCTCATTGTCTGTGTCCACAGTATACATCCCCTTGGGATGTGGAGTCAAAGTATAAAAGAACACATGTGTCCCTAGCATACATGAGGATGAGATCTCCCCTTCTAGCCTTTACTATCTTGTGGGAATAAGTAGGTGTAAATGAGCAGATGGTGAGGCCTGATTACCTAAGGTTTCTGAGAGGAGGGAAGAAGACATTTTTTTGGAATATTTCCTTAGTAGATCAATCAGACCCATGATTGTCACCATGAAAGCAGATGTAAATTGTAGCACACTGTCTTCCCTTTTTCTGAGATGTCCTCTCTGTCATCAGACTAAAAGGTAAGAGAATCCTCTGAAGCTTGTAGCTTATACTACAGTGTATGAAGAATGGTATGATAGCGTGGGACAAAGTGTTTTCAGTCTGAGTGCCAGCCAAGCCTATAATTCTTTTCCCTGCTTCAGTTTAGATACAGTGAAAGAAAAAGGACCTCTATATTTGGCATTTTAGTAGTAAATCTTTTAATCTTGAGCAAGATGCTATCAAGTTTTGCTCCACCTGTATAATTACAACCATGACTCCGAGAGTGACTTGTCATAGGTGAGAAAAATTGTAGGCAGATACTAAGCTCAGGCATAGTGTCAGAAAAACAGACAAGCAGCCTATAGGATTACCTTATGGCATCAAATTAATCTCTGTGATCTCTGGAGTCTGGAACAAAAGTAAAAACATGTTGGTTATAAGTTTCCACCTCAAAATATATCTGCATCAAAATATCAGAATTAAACATCTTGAATCAATTTGTATTTCATTAAGATGTCATTTTTATACTACATTCAAAACTGTCAGAAGACATCACATTTCAAATGAGATTCAAACCTGTACTCATAGACAGGCTATATATAGGGCCGGGTTTGCACATAGGTCAATTAGGTGGCCACCTAGGGTGCCATGCTTGTTGGGGGGGGGGGCTGCTTCCCTATTATTTATTTATTTATTTATTTTTAGAGCAATGTTTCTTGGGTCTGAAAAAGAAATAAATAAAGTGCCGCTGCTGCAAGAAAATGTGCCAGTGGCACAGCTGGTGCTCCCGGGGGGGGGGGGGCGGCAGTGCTCCAGTTGACTTAACATTTAAATGACATCATGTTAAGTTTAAACATTGTAAGGTCACAGCAGTAGAGACCTCTCAATGTTCAAATATAAGTGAGAAACCACCTGAAAGATTTTTTTTTCTTTTTACAACAGATACGAATCACTAATGCCTGGCTTTACTGACTGACTGTCATAAATAACTGCAGGGAAAAAATGAACAATAAGACAAATTGTGAGAAAAAGTTAGAAAAACATTAATCTGGATAGTGTGAGTAGGCCAGGATGGCCTGGATAGGCAGTGTGCGTGTGTGTGTGTGTGTGTGTGTGTGTGTGTGTGTGTGTGTGTGTGTGGGGGGGGCATAGATGCTTTTTGCCTAAGGCACTAGTTCACCTCAAGCCGGCCCTGGCTATGTATTGTCTTATCCAAATAAAGTGAAGTACTGACATTGCTGTTCTTTCTCAAGAAGCAAACTAGAATACGGCTTTATTTCCAATGTGCATCTTTTTTTTTTTAAATAAGACTGTGAAGTGTTTTGTTTTTCAGTGGCAAATAAAACCATGGAGATAAACTCTTGAGTGCCTGTTACCAAATCTATTGTCCTAATAGGTAAACCTTCCTGGAATTAATTTTACAATTTATCAAAATATTTTGCACCATCTGATTTTTTTTTATTTCACCAAAACAATGTGACAGATGCAGCAAGAGATATATCTTTTCATTTGTGATGTCACTTGGATGTGAAGCTAGTCCATATTCACACTGAGAAGTATATGCTGTGATCTCTTAATGAGGGCAAACAAACACAAATATCACCTTTACAGAAGGCACTATAAAAGTAAAATTCTGTTAGGTTCATTTCTTCTTTTCCTCTGATCTGCTGAATGCCTGTTAATCTCTAGAATGAGAAGTATCTGGTAAACCATTCCTGACATTGATTCTCTTGCTCAGGACTTCCTTTGTAATTAGTTTTTTCTTTGCCTGAAGATCTGCAGGTAGAAAACAGTTATAAAAGTGTTAGTAGTTATGGAAGTGTTTGTTAGTTTTACATGTATTTTTCTATAAAATAATAATAAAGACTGTTAAAACTGGAGTATGCTACTTGAATAAATCCATATCTAGATTATGGATATATCAAAAATGTATACATGGTGTAATGTGTTAGGAATTTTTTTTATTTGTCGGCATTCTTGGCACATCATCAGCAGTTTATCTATACCCTTAGCATGTCAAAGTACTACAATGTATCTTAACCCTTACATATTTGTGCTACTGTCTAAAAAATAAAGTAGATGCTGATACCACATAACATCATAGTCAACCTAGAATAACCTCCTAAACTCAAACTTATACTTAGTGAAAAAATAAAAGAAAATTAAAAAAAAGAGAGACAAATTGCATTATCATTCACAGCAATGTAAATAAATACATAAAAATAAATAAAACTACACACACTGTGTACATACAATTCACACACACAACTCCCAAAACAGCACTGACCACCTAAACCAGCTCCCTGAAAATTAAGTTTATTATTATTAAAAAGGAAAAAGTTAAAACAAAATAATAAAAGAACCCTACCAACCACATTTTTCATTCACTGTAAGGGGGGAAGGTAACTTCACACATTTCACAAACAAAATGCAGCCCCAAGAAAACACTGCCCAGCTAAACTAGCCCCTACATGTGAAATTGTTTTATACTAGAATGAAAAATTAAAAGAAACAATAAAAATGAAAAAAAAAAATACAACACAGCTAAACTAATGGATCCAATTCTAATCATGCAAAGTTAAAAAAACAAGGTATAAAACTAGAAAATGCTGTCAGAACCCTTAATACACTATTATAAATGCATCTAAGAGTGGTCACTGTGTAAATAAAATACTATTAATTTTCCTCATGAGACACTAAATACCTTCACAAACTTTTCAAAGCTTTATTCTTTAGAAACTTAACATAGGCCATTAAAGTGAAAGGTAAATACTACTACAACATAAAAAAAAAGAGCTAAATGGCATACACGGGTGTATGGTTTGTGTGGCTTGTTGGCTGTTGGTGAAGCACCCACCAAGAGGAGAAAACGCTGAGAGAAGAAAGGAGCCACTTTTGAGATTTTAAGTATTTTTCCTCTGTTTATTTGCTGTTTTTCTGCATAGCCGCCTATTTTGAGCATTTTCTGGCTTGTTAAACTTGATTTCTGCATTAGTAACTGTATTTAGAGCACAACCTAGAACTGTTTACTGAATTTCCTGTTTGCACTTATTTTTAAAATCGTTTTTTTCTCAAAACTTGCATTTTATCTGTCTTTGGCCTAGCACTCTTGTGTGGGGACATTTACTGCACTGTTATAACTTGTTGATACTTGTGAACCTCTGCTATCTCTGAAAAAACAAAAAAAAAATCTTGCTTTTTTCCCACTTTTCTAAGATTTAAAAAAGTTCAGTTACAGGCTTGCTGTTCTTGAACTGTTTGTAAGTTTCTGTGAGGCCATTTTTTGCTTGGGCTAAAGGGAAGTCTCTCTGTTGATCAGTGGCAGTGAAAAGCATTGAGCAGCCTGCCTGCCCCTGTTGGAGTGGTTACTGACTTGAAACTGTAGTTTTATTGGCCATTTTGGGTCAATTCCAAAACTCCTTCATCTTCCTCTCTTAAAACCTGGTTGCCTCATGGTTTTGGCATCTTTTCAGGCTTGTTGGCTGTTGGTGAAGCACCCACCAAGAGGAGAAAATGCTGAGAGAAGAAAGGAGCCACTTTTGAGATTTTAAGTATTTTCCTCTGTTTATTTGCTAAGTTTTCTGCATAGCTGCCTATTTTGAGCATTTTCTGGCTTGTTAAACTTGATTTCTGCATTAGTAACTGTATTTAGAGCACAACCTAAAGCTGTTTATTGAATTTCCTGTTTGCACTTATTTTTAAAATCGTTTTTTTCTCAAAACTTGCATTTTATCTGTCTTTGGCCTAGCACTCTTGTGTGGGGTCATTTACTGCACTGTTATAACTTGCTGATACTTGTGAACCTCTGCTAGCTCTGAAAAAAACAAAAAAAATCTTGCTTTTTTTCCCACTTTTCTGAGATTTAAAAAAGTTCAGTTACAGGCTTGCTGTTCTTGAACCGTTTGTAAGTTTCTATGAGGCCATTTTTTGCTTGGGCTAAAGGGAAGTCTCTCTGTTGATCAGTGGCAGTGAAAATCATTGAGCAGCCTGCCTGCCCCTGTGGGAGTGGTTACTGACTTGAAACTGTAGTTTTATTGGCCATTTTGGGTCAATTCCAAAACTCCTTCATCTTCCTCTCTTAAAACCTGGTTGCCTCGTGGTTTGGGCATCTTTTCAGGCTTGTTGGCTGTTGGTGAAGCACCCACCAAGAGGAGAAAACGCTGAGAGAAGAAAGGAGCCACTTTTGAGATTTTAAGCATTTTTCCTCTGTTTATTTGCTAAGTTTTTCTGCATAGGCGCCTATTTTGAGCATTTTCTGGCTTGTTAAACTTGATTTCTGCATTAGTAACTGTATTTAGAGCACAACCTAGAGCTGTTTACTGAATTTCCTGTTTGTACTTATTTTTAAAATCGTTTTTTTCTCAAAACTTGCATTTTATCTGTCTTTGGCCTAGCACTCTTGTGTGGGGTCATTTACTGAACTGTTATAACTTGTTGATACTTGTGAACCTCTGCTATCTCTGAAAAAAACAAAAAACCAAAAAAATCTTGCTTTTTTCCCACTTTTCTGAGATTTAAAAAAGTTCAGTTACAGGCTTGCTGTTCTTGAACTGTTTGTTTCTGTGAGACCATTTTTTGCTTGGGCTAAAGGGAAGTCTCTCTGTTGATCGGTGGCAGTGAAAAACATTGAGCAGCCTGCCTGCCCCTGTGGGAGTGGTTACTGACTTGAAACTGTAGTTTTATTGGCCATTTTGGGTCAATTCCAAAACTCCTTCATCTTCCTCTCTTAAAACCTGGTTGCCTCGTGGTTTTGGCATCTTTTCAGGCTTGTTGGCTGTTGGTGAAGCACCCACCAAGAGTAGAAAACGCTGAGAGAAGAAAGGAGCAACTTTTGAGATTTTAAGTATTTTTCCTCTGTTTATTTGCTAAGTTTTTCTGCATAGCCGCCTATTTTGAGCATTTTCTGGCTTGTTAAACTTGATTTCTGCATTAGTAACTGTATTTAGAGCACAACCTAGAGCTGTTTACTGAATTTCCTGTTTGCACTTATTTTTAAAATCATTTTTTTCTCAAAACTTGCATTTTATCTGTCTTTGGCCTAGCACTCTTATGTGGGGTCATTTACTGCACTGTTATAACTTGTTGATACTTGTGAACCTCTGCTATCTCTGAACAAAAAAACAAAAAAATCTTGCTTTTTTCCCCACTTTTCTGAGATTTAAAAAAGTTCAGTTACAGGCTTGCTGTTCTTGAACTGTTTGTAAGTGTCTGTGAGGCCATTTTTTGCTTGGGCTAAAGGGAAGTCTCTCTGTTGATCAGTGGCAGTGAAAAACATTGAGCAGCCTGCCTGCCCATGTGGGAGTGGTTACTGACTTGAAACTGTAGTTTTATTGGCCATTTTGGGTCAATTCCAAAACTCCTTTATCTTCCTCTCTTAAAACCCTCTTTTGTGCGGTTTTGCTCATTTTTGAGCATAGCACAACAGCGGGCAGCGCCGCCTAATTGGGTTTAAACTATTCCTGGCTCCACAAAGTCTGCTCTTCACTTTTTCCCTTAGAACTGCTCTATCTCTCAATTTAAACACCATATTCTCATTCCAAGGCCCTTCACTGGTCCAATTAAGTAATCCTACAAGTTAGCACTATTAAACCATAAGCACTACTTACTCTTATACTCTCTACGATTACCCTGTCCTCTATTGGTCCATCTTAAATTCAGTTTCCCTATATTACTCTAGCATGTCCAAAGGTTAGTCAGTGGTTTCCTCTCCAGTCCAGCTGGTAAATCTGGGAATTTTGAGGCAATGTTACAACTGTCTCATGTACACGGACAACCCTCTCCTCCTCCAAACAGGTTCAAATATATGTGAGAGATGCAACTATTTAGCCAAACTGGTGGCTGTGCTCTCTCATCTCAAAATGGTGTAACCAGTCAGGAGGAAAAGGTAACCTCACACAACACAATTCCAGTATCACATAGTCCCATCACATCAGCGAACCAAACACATAAATGCACAAAAACATACTCGGAGGCTCTAAATAAAAATCTACCTAAGCAACAGAGACCTCCAAAGCAGACATCCAAGCAAACGCTACTTCAAAACAAAACATGCACAACACATAATCCACAAAGTCAGTGTGCCAAGCAGCCACAGCCCTTAAGGCTGAATAACACACCTGATACTCTTGTAATAGGTGACTCTATTGTCAGACACACTGACATCCCGCTCACCAGGCTGAATAAAGAGAAGGTCACGGTGAGCTGCCTGTCGGGTGCTAGGATCTGCCACATAACGCAAGCACTCAGGTCACTCCAAAGCAAATACAAATATGACTCAGTCATTGTACATGCTGGTGTGAATGACCTGAGACGTACCTCCCTGGACTACATTTAAAGAGACATAGAGGAGCTCTCTGATCAGGTAGCCCAGGCTGGTATGACCCTGACCTTGAGCAGCATCTTACCCTCACCTAGAATGATGCCACAGTACAAAGACAAAATGATCGATTTTAACAATTGGCTAAAATTTTGGTGTCATTCAAAGGGGATCCAGTGTCTGTCAGCCTGGGATGACATGCTCGACAAGCCACGTTGCTTCATTAGGGACGGCTTGCACCTGTCACCACTGGGCTTTCAGATATTGGCAAAGGCTCTTGCCACCCCCATAGTGCCTTTTTAAGGCAAGGCTCAAAAGTCAAACCCACCCCCATAGACAGCACAAGGAACAAGAAACTAAGGGTAATGCTGCTAAACGCCAGAAGTCTTAACCTCAAGATGCACGCACTCGAAGCTCTCCTCAGTATGGAGAACATCGATATCTGTGCAGTGACAGAAACCTGGTTCAAGGCTCCAGAGAGCACCCCAGCACTACCAGGCTATACCTCATATCATGCTTTTCGGCCCCAAAACCCGGACTGAACCACAAAAGGAGGGGGAGTTTCCATATTTATCAAGGATATCCACACCTCCAGGTTAGTGACATTGCACGAAGTATCGGAGACCATCCATGTGCAACTAACAGTGGGCAAGACTGCTTTTTAGTTTATATCATCCTACAGACCACCCTCTCAAAGTCAGGAGTCCCACTCGGCTTTCCTGAAAACATTGGAGAACATGAAGATCTCTCCGAACACCATTATATTGGGCGACTTCAACTACCCAAACATTGACTGGGAGCACTACTCAAGCCCCAGCACCTTAGCCCAAAGGTTCCTGGAAATTATAAACTCAAATGCTATGGAACAACTAGTCACCACTTCCACAAGAGGGGACAACATACTAGACCTGATCATTACCAACATGGGGACTCTATGCTCCACACCAGAAGTATATCCCTCATTGGTAAGATCAGACCATAAATTAATTTCGCTGGATGTCCACATCCCGACCCCACCCCCAGCCCAGAAAACCACAGTGAAAAACTTCTCAAAAGCAAACTTCTCACTTCTCAAAACCGAAGTGGAATCCATCAAGGCCCCAGGGCAAGTGGAAACTACAGCCCAAACTGCAGAATCCTATATAAATACATTCTATGGACATCTCCAGGAATGCATGGATCATGCTATCCCAAACAAAACCAAGACCCAATCATCCAAAGGCAGGCGTCCAGTCTGGTGGACCCCTGCCATAAATAAACTGTACAACAGAAGGAGGAAGCTACTACATGATAGAGCAAAATCCCTAATAGGGAAGGCATCTCTGATCAGTACTAGCAAAAAATTACAATCCCTCATAAAATCCTCCAAGGCCAGCTTCGAGAGAAAAATTGCACAGGACACCAAAGACAATCATAAGGCTTTTTTCAGTTATGTTAGAAGCCTGGGATGCAACTCCCAGACTTGTTCTGAGTTGATTCTAAACGACAAAAAATACACTGAACCCACAGACATTGCCAATATCCTGGCAGACAGGTTCAGTGCAAACTTCTCCACCCCCTCCCCCCCAAAAGAGAAAGTATCTATCCCAGTAGAGGGCTGCCTCCCAAACATCTCTGATGCTCAGGTGAAGGCTGCCCTCTCCAAAGCAAAAAACACTGCTTCCATGGGACCAGATGGCGTCCCAGGTTGCATCCTACATGAACTCCAAGAGGAACTAATCCCTCAAATAAAACTGCTATACAATCTCAGCCTCACTACAGGATATGTGCCCACAGAATGGCGTACAGCAACAGTGGTCCCACTCCACAAAGGTGGAGCCTCTACGGACCCTGGAAACTATCGCCCCATAAGCCTGACTAGCTTAGTCTGCAAGGCTATGGAGAGGATCATCATGGAGCTCATAAACAAAGACATTGGGGATCTACAGACACTAGATCCTACCCAGTTCGGCTTTGTCAAGGGCAGATCCTGCCTTTTGAACCTGGTTGACTTCTTCGAAACAGTCACCAAAGCCATAGATGAAGGGAAGGTAGTCCACACAGCCTATCTGGACCTTGCAAAGGCATGTGACACAATACCCCACTCGGGCATCATAGATAAGCTATCCAGCTTAAATATAAACCCCTATGTCACAAGATGGGTCGCAAACTGGCTCAAAGACAGAACCCACAGAGTGAGAGTTGCTGGAGCCATGTCCGACTCGAAACTGGTCACAAGTGGCGTCCCACAGGGTTCTGTCCTGGGACCACTCTTGCTTGGTATATACTTTTCCGAGGTACAGGCAAATGTGGGAGGACTATGGCTCACCATGTTCGCAGATGACTGCAAACTGGGCGCCATAATCAACTCTCCAGCTGACACAAACATCCTTCAAAAAGGTCTTACAGAGACAGATAACTGGTGCCAGTGCCATGGTTTAAAGCTAAATGCCAAAAAATGTATAGTCATACCCTTTGGCAAAAACAATGTGCCCACAAATTACCACATAGGCGGAAACCCATTAAGTACAGAGAAAGTTATTAGGGACCTGGGGACCCAAGTTGATAGCAATCTCTCCTTTGAAAACCACATTGCCAAAGTGGTTGGAAAGACCTTCTACATAGCCCACCTCATCACGAAGGGTTTCACATCTAGATCAGGAGAGGTAATCGTGCCCCTTTATTCATCCCTCATCAGGCCCATCATAGAATACAATCCCCCTTTTGGGATGCACCTTACCCGACACCTGCAGCAATTAGAAAGACCCCAAAAGTATCTCACCAAGAGGATCAAGGGTTTCAAACAGATGCCATATGCTGCTCGGTTAAAAAAACTCCAGCTCACCTGAAGCAATTAGAAAGACCCCAAAAGTATCTCACCAAGAGGATCAAGGGTCTCAAACAGATGCCATATGCTGCTCGGTTAAAAAAACTCCAGCTCTACTCAGTTTCATACCGCCTACTTCAAGGCAATCTATGCTTGACATACAAAGCTATGTCAAATCCAGAATTAATGGACATGCTCCACCTCAGTAAATCTAAATCCCTTAGAGCCACACGCTCGAGGGACTTGAACCTCAGCACAGAAATAAATAGAACTTGCTGGAGGGACAGGTTCATAACCCAGAGGCTCCCTTCGCTCTGGAATAGAATTCCAGTTCATGTGAGGCAGAGCACCTCACTGAATCTCTTCAAGAAGAATCTCGATAGGTGGATGGGGGATCGTAGGTTTGTCCCAGAGATTACTCCCGTGTCACTATTAGACAGAGGCACAGTAAACTAAACCTTAAAAAGGGGCACAGTATACTCAAATCAAGGGGTGGCATAAGCCATACAGAATCGGGCTAGGCTTATAATTGCCCCAGGGCAGATAGCCTAGTATGAACCTATGAACCTATGGTACATGAAATATTATGTACTACAAACTTAGGAAACTTAGTTTGGACAAGTGGTGAAAGCCACTCCACACAAAACTCATTCCCTAATATAAAATATAAATAATAATATAATATAGAAGGTATTTTATATATCGCACAGCAGACCTTCACATATTCCATATACACATAATGCACTGTATGTCACAGGTAATAGCTTTTATATTTCTCCACCATTCCAGTAAAGTCCATGCTTTTCCATTACAAAGCAGGGAAAAGACTAAGTTCCGTCTTTGCCTTGGATTGCTATCTGGGTATTAATCTGCATGGCGTGACATCTGTGCATATACTGGATGTTATTCAAGTAGATTTAATAGTCTTCTCCGGTCATAGCTTTAAACATCAGGGACAAAACCAAAAAATAATAGATAAAAAAGGCCCTAAATCATGGACAATTTTAAATATTATTTTAATTCAATTAATACAACTACAGGCTTTGCATCATCATGCATTTGTTGAACAATAAGAAGTAGGTTGGCAGACTAGAATCCTCAGTGATTTATGAAAAAATCAAATGTTGTATGAGGGATGGGGCAAAAAATATGAGGCAAAATCAGGGACATTCTTTAATATATGGGACAACTGAAAGGTATAACTCTAGGTTTTCTGGGGTCTTCAAACTCTTGGTATTTCTCCCACCTTCTGTCATCCCTAGGTGCTCCTATGAAGCATGTAGAAAACACAAAAGCTGTTGTAGTGCTACAAACTATATAGCTGTGCCTTTCCTTCCTCAGGTTAAAAGAGGTCAGTGTACATTTTGTAGACCAGATATACCAACTGGATAATGCCTACTTACGCATGAGAATGAGGGAGAAAACCTCTATGCAGTATAATCACATAACATGTAAACATTTATATACTTTAATTATATCACTTGTCCATTAGGCTTTTATTACAGTTTCAGATATTTATATTTACGTGTCATTAATCATAAGTCATTTTTTTTATTAAGTCATTGGTTTACCAAGTAAATATTAGTGTACAATTCAATTTGTAGTTTGCGAGATCATCTTACTTTGTCACAATGAAATAATATTTTGAATAACTAGAACATTCTACATATTTCCAAATAAGCATAGTTAATATGCAGACTGATGTACAGAGCAAAATTAATGTGTATTTCTACACATAGGTTCCATACTAATAGAATATGTGAGATGTGAGTGGGCAGAAAATCTCAATGGAAGGGAATAGTTATAGGTTCTTTCAAGAAATATTTTGAAAATTTGGAGTCTGCTTGTTCACTTTGGTGATTTCAGCATGGTAATATTAACTTGATGTTACTACCTTTCAAGATGCTAAGGTCTTTTAGTTATAATAGAAAATTACCTTATTCAATTGTGCCATTATAAAAAAAAAAGTCTCACTCAGTAGTAAATTTTAAATCAAAGCTTGCATCATTAGTGTGGTCTGGTCTGAGAGACATGCACCCCCCCGAATAAATCTGAAGTGATATTGTGCCATTTGTCAGTACTGAGAAACACATTTGCTGCTATGGGGATGCTCTCTTAGAAATCAGAACCCCAACAGAGGAGTCATAACTACATTTCTGACTAGGGATTTCATTTCTCCCTCCACTCAAAAATTAACATTATCCATTTAACCATCATTTGTTTGGCTTCCCCTAAACACATTGCTATAGAGTTGTTTTAGATTAGGGTCCTATCACATGCTACTTTCACTGAAATATAACATACAAAGTCAAGTAATGTCAGAGAAAACCCCTTGGTTGTTTCATACCCTTATATATATTAACATCTTATTCCACTAGTTGAAACTTTAAAATCAGAGATAAAAGCTATCAAGGCTGTATTCTGGGAGTACAGATTTGATAACACTTCTGCATATTCAAAAGCAACCAAATGTCTCAGTAGAAGGGTTATAAATTACTTTATTGCTTCAGTGGATTAGACCAATATGAATATTATATGAAAATAGCCTCATTTCCTAAAAATGGATCATCATAACCTTGCTAAGACCTTTGTCAAAGCACTGAGAAATTAGGCAGAATTTTATATGTAAAAAATAAGCACATTTGCTTCCCTATCACAAGTGTAAGAACCAAAACTGAGTGTCTTACATTGCCCTTTAAACCAGTCTTGATGACTGGATGGGGTGCTCATAAACTTTTGCTGGGGATATGCTGAGAAAGGCTACTTAATGGGGAATAGTTAGTCTCTTACAGTATTGGGTGATGTAGCTGAGCATTTCAGTGTTCTGCTTTAGCCATAAGCTTAGTAAAAACCTATAAGCTTATAACTGATCTAGTCTGTTCAGCATTTTTTTTCAACTAGATGGAAACTCTTTTATCAGCTTTAAACATTAAGTCTTGGAGACAACTTATTTCTTCCTTGAAAAAAATAAGACTGAATTATTCCCTTAACATTTATTTATTTATTGGGTTGTCAACATTTCATCATAATATTTGAGTAACATAATTTCTAAGTCAATTCTGGAACAGCTCAGAAAATCTATTATTTTTTCTTAATGACTGGTAATTGTGGAATTATTCAAAGATTTGGTAGTTCTTCTAGTAATTATTTATGCTTCTTTGGTAAATATGATACACTCATCATTATCTTCTGTGCATAATTCCTTGTAATCTGTTTTTCAGTTTGATATACTTCTGTAGATTAAATAATATTCTTTACAATCTCAGTGGCGTTTTGTTAGAGGACGTAAATATGCTTGGGAATGGTTTCTAATCTTTTTCTATCTAAACTTCTTTATCATAGACACATTTTGGAAGCTGTCACTTATATGCACTGCTGTTAGCAGTTTATTTTTTATTTGAGCATCTCAGCTTTGAACATCTGTAAATGCTATTGATCCATAGACAGTTGGTCTCCTCTCCTGTAAGGTCACAGGTCATATACCATTCTGACTGAAATCTACTTGCAGGAAAACTAGCCTGTTTAAATTCTAGCATTTAAGTATCAGAGCAATATTTGCTAGTTTCTTAAGGCAGTTCAAAACTCTTCTGTTCATTTCTCCATTATCAAGTTGCATCTTGCTCTGACAGCTCTCTCAGAGACATAGTTATCTCAGTCATATTAGGAAAAAAAATTGCAAGATACTGCATCATTCTTTGAAACATATGTAATGCCAGTTTTCTTCTGGCCTTGATAGTCACTCGACTGCTTGAGTTTTTTTTAGCTCCAGTTTTAGCCCCCCGATATCAAAATATGACCATTGTACTAAGGACGAGTCACTGAATTTACATTTGCTCTTATTTAACTTGAAATTATGTTGCTTTAATCTGTTTATGAGCTATAGCAGTCTCCTGTCATTCTGTTCTTGTGCTTGATTCCTCACTAAAAGATCATGTCTTACAGTTACAACAACTTGCAAGCTTTCAATTACCAGCACAATGATCCTATCAAATACCTCTGGTGCTGAAGAAATGAAAAAAAGGGGATCTAATTAATCTGGACATTCTCAAAAGCATTCTGAATATACATAATTTCAAGTTTACTTCACTTAGATTTAACTGTAAATTACCATGTTTTCCATCTAGTACTCAAAATAACAGCACAATATATTCATGAAATCACTTCTTCCAGTTTAAGCAGATGGTAATGGTTTCTTTTAACTGCTTTATTCAGACTTTGGAGATCAATACAGATATGAATTTTGTATTTTCCCACAGGAATCATGCTATTCATCTCTTCTGTTAGTTGTCATTGATCCTTATTAACACCTAGGTCTCGGCTTTCCATTCTTTTTGGCTCCTGTCCAACTTTATTTATTTGAGCTCCTGGCAGTTTTCTAGGAGCACGTATCATTGGCACTGCTTCAGGCTTTATGTGTGTGTGTGTGATCTTCTCCTGGCAAACCTCCTGAGCCTGTAAATCAATCAGAAATGATCTCATCATTGAGCAGGCTGTCAAATGAGTCAATACAAAGAGTGATCTTTTTAGAGTGAATCGAAAAACATCTGTAAACAAAGACAAAAAATAATACTTTTTGCTGGGGAGAAGCCTCCCTGCACCCCCACTTTTTGCTGGGGAGAAGCCTCCCTGCACCGCCAAACCCCTACACATTAAATATGCCAACTCTAACATCACACAATAGCAGGGTAAGGGCAACTTCCCAGAGCCTGCTGTACTGCAATCTTTCATGCGAAACAGCTGTAAGAGTGTTCGCTCTTACAGACTGCAACCAGATCAACATAGCCAGATAGATCTCATTGCAGTGGCCCTGCAGAGTTTCTGAAGTGTATTTGGCTCTTTGTGAAAGTTCACGTACACTGTGTATTCTCCTTAACATTCCTGTGTATTCTCCTTAACATTCCTGTGTATTCTCCTTAACATTCCTATGTATTCACCTTAACATTCCTTTCTTCCTACAAGCTAAATGGCTCAGAATATTAGAATTCACTTCTTTAACTGCAACCATTTGAAAAGGAATATTGTATTTTTCTCCAACCAATAAACAGCTCTTTCCGTGTTTCTCTTTAAAAGCCTGGTACTTCTTGTGAACATGCTTGTTTTTCCTTTTACACATATTTGCTTTATGCCGTTTTGTGTTACAGTAAATTTCCATATTGCTCTCTTTTCAGAGTCGTTACTGTTACAACACACCCTGACCTTATTTTTCTGTTTGACTCGTATTCTATTTTGCAAACATCCCTTTCCTCAGATAATCATTTTAACCATGCAGTAATAATTAAAGTTATACTGCACATAACCACATATTTTCAAATGGTAAGGTCTTTTTCCCTAAAAACCTGACCTTTGTTTCACCATGTTTTAGACCATGGATTACTCTTGGCTTTCATGCAACCTGCAGATTTCAGTATTTATCTTTTTTGTCAGGTCGGTAAGATGAGCAGCTATAGTAATGTCTGTGGGACCTTGTAAAAAACAAATGTCTGTTAAGTGGCAAATTCTTTCTTGAGTCCCAATAATTCCAGATTTTCTTACTGCTCCTATCTTCAGCCTTCATCAAGTAAATATCTTCATCACTTTCTCCCTACTGATGCCTATGAATCTAGCACACTGAACTTTTTTGGGATGGCTAGTTAATACATATTGCAGTAATGAATTTCTACATCCAGAGCTTCTAGCTTGTAACCAAGTTTGCTTGCAGAAGAATTCTTAGGGTTTGTAGTTGAGCAATATTTCCATTGTGAGCTGTAGTTCTAAATGAGCAAACTCTTTTTTAAACACCTTTATTGAATTATCATTTGTACTGCGGTGGTTGAACAGTATTTCCATTGTGAGCTGTAGTTCTAAATGAGCAAACTCTTTTTTAAACACCTTTATTGAATTATCATTTGTACTGCGGTGGTGGTGCTGCGGTAGCGTTGTCACCTCACAGTAAGACGTTGCCCTGTTCGATTCTCAGCTAGAGCATCTTCGTTGAAGGTTGTGCATCAGGGCCGGCAACTCGGCATGTAAAAATCTACTGCCAATCATTAGCGGACAGGAGTTCCGCTGTGGTGACCCCTAACTGGGAAAAGCCGAAAGACACAACAATTGAATTATCATTTGTGACATAAAGTAATCACACCATATTAACAAGCTCATATTTACAAACATTATACATCACATATATTTGTATATATATCCTGTAATCATTAAATTACATATATTATACAATTTATGCCTTCTCTTAAACTTCATTCATCCTCTAAAACAGTTTTCTGTGTGTAATATATGTTTCCATTTCTTTCTATGTAATTTTCTCCTATCCTTTTCCAAACATCCACATCCTGTACTCTTATCTCTGTTGCAATATTCACTATTTCAAGTATAGTTGGTTTAGATTTTGATTTCCATTTTCAAATAATTGCTTTTTTGGCAGCTACCAGAATTAAATTTAACAGGGCCTTACCATATCTAGGTAATTCAGATCCTGTATCCCAGCTAAAAAAATAATTTCCTTAGTTGCACTTATTTTCTCCGCTAGTATTCCTGACAGAGTACTCTGTAAGGAAATTTTAAAGTCTGACAACTCATTGCATTCCAAAAGCATATGTTCCCAGTTACCTCTTTCGACCTCATCACACCACCAACATTTGCCATCTGCCTGAGGAAAACTTCTTTGGAATCTGCTTGAAGTATAACAGTATCTAAGCAAACACTTCCAGGCAAAAATCCTAAATCTTCTACACTTTGTTGCATATTTGAGAGCCATACATATGTCCTCCAATTGTTTCTTTATGAATTGCATATTTAATCTCTCTTCCCAATATTTTCTGACCTCTTCTGACTGATTCCTATAGTTATCATGCAATATTTAGTAGCCATAGGAGTAGGAATGTGGGCTTAATGATCCCAAGCCTGTGATGGCAGCAATCATGGCCCTCATGGGGTGTGTATTACAACATATGTACATATCAAGGGAGTGCACAGAATGCTCCTTGATTATGTGGTGCCATTATCATCCACCAGGACAGCATACGTACATATCAAGGGACTGCACCGAATGCTCCCTGATTATGTGGTGCCCTTATCATCCACCAGGACAGCATACATACATACCAAGGGAGTGCACCGAATGCTCCCTGATTATGTGGTGCCCTTATCATCCACCAGGACAGCATACGTACATATCAAGGGAGTGCACCAAATGCTACCTGATTATGTGGTGCTCTTATCATCCACCAGGACAGCATACGTACATATATGTACATATCAAGGCAGTGCACCGAATGCTCCCTGATTATGTGGTGCCCTTATCATCCACCAGGACAGCATACGTACATATCAAGGGAGTGCACCAAATGCTCCCTGATTATGTGGTGCTCTTATCATCCACCAGGACAGCATATGTACATATCAAGGGAGTGCACCGAATGCTCCCTGATTATATGGTGCCCTTATCATCCACCAGGACAGCATATGTACATATATGTACATATCAAGGGAGTGCACCAAATGCTCCCTGATTATGTGGTGCCCTTATCATCCACCAGGACAGCATACATACATATCAGGAGAGTTCACCGAATGCTCCCTGATTATGTGGTGCCCTTATCATCCACCAGGACAGCATACATACATATCAGGAGAGTTCACCGAATGCTCCCTGATTATGTGGTGCCCTTATCATCCACCAGGACCGGGGTTAGGGTAAACATAAAAACATCCCTTTTGGCTGCCATGTGATGGCTGTACAATGAACTACTCTTGTCCTGGTAAACAGGAATGGGAAGTGGTGGTAGATCAGTGGTTGAGAGGTATGGAAGCCAGAAAAAGGACAGAGAAAAAAATTCATCATCATTGAATATTTAACAAACCATACTTAAGACAGAGCTAGCAGCTACTAGCCCAGAGCTGCTGTCTACATGTTTCCCTCTTCCCAAAGAAAAGCAAGCCATGCATCTTTGTCTGTTAGGCAGGTTAGTTAAGTCTGCTGCAGTAAAAACAGCTAAATTACCTTAGGTGAATTGCTTGATATAGTCAAAGTAGTCTGCTCTAGAAGATTATCATTTTGCTTGTACATCAAAAATCTAGTTCAGGATCACTGCAGAGGTTATGGCAATGCTGTTGTGACCGAAACTTATTCTTAGCACCTTAACGATGTAGCATTTAAACAAGCAATAATGCACAACAGTGTAGGAGTTAGAGGGAACTGATGGACAGCCCAGGGATGCTGTGCCTCCCTCCCCTGGAAGATACATCTTTCCCTATAATATCCACCCTACAGGGCATTATTGTACTGGTTTTCTGTTAAGTTGTTTTATTATTAATGCATATTTTTTAATATATTTTTGATGTTAAATAGCACTTCAGCCAGATGTCAAGTATCTGAAATCTGGCATTAAGGTACCTTACAGAATTGTTTGTCTGTGTAACCTTTTCACCCTTTGGCTTAGATGCAATTTGGGATATTTTGTAGGCACCTCAATGTTTAGGGCCATCAGGCTTATTTTAAGCTTGGTGGTTCTTACAGCCAATCAAACAATCCATTTATACTGCATTGATGAGATCACTAAAAGGCCAAAACATGCCTGTCTACAATTATTGGCGCTGTTTATTGGAGTGAATGTACCCTAAAGACTTGAATAGTTAAAAGTAAAAAGTCACAGGCATTCAGAAGCCATGTAGCTGAAGCCATGTATGTTCTGAAGGGGTCATTTGTATATATCCCATGGGACTCCACTACAGGTGGGTTAAGATATTACACAGTGAAGATCCTAACTTGGTTGTGTCTTTCTTGCATTTTTTGCAGTTTTTACTGAACTATTTGTCTGTATGGCCTTCTACTCCTGTGTGTGTGTGTGTGTGTGTGTGTGTGTGTGTGTGTGTGTGTGTGTGTGTGTGTGTGTGTGTGTGTGTGTGTGTGTGTGTGTGTGTATCTTGTTTAGTAGCAGTGTTACAGGAAGCTTTTTGTTAAGGTAAGGTGTAGTATTAAGGATGGAGATAGGGACAGCATTGAAATTAGGGTTAACACCCATTACTAAGGTAGTGCAGGGAGCAGAGCATCCAATGGGAAATTATCACCTTGGTCAGAAAATGACTACAAAAAGATCAAGAAAGTGTGCATTTAAACATAATGTAAATACACCTAATAATGCTATTGTATCCATTCCTTTATTGGTGCTTAGTACTTATTACTACCCCACATCCTCACCTATCACCACAGTCATGTTTCTGCTCCTTTATGTGTTACCTTTTCATGCAAATTGCAATGACCTTGCTCTGTGTTATAAGTAGAGAATAGGCTTGGGCATGGGAAACACTCCTAAAAATTACTCTACAACAAAATGTGATTTAAAGTATTTATTATTTTTGTTTTTTAAGGTTTGGTATTTTGCAGCCTATGCTCAAGTTCTACCACCTACATTCAGTAATAGCCTGTGTTACACAAAATAATTTGATTAAAAGCATTTGGCATGGAGTACAAGTGCTTCCTTTGCACTAACTTGACAAGATTCTTCTGCATGTATACTTGGTGGACAGCTTACTAAACTTGCAGAGGTGTATGCTTATGTCTCATCATATTTTGTTTACAGTCATGGCAGTGGGTAGCAGAAACACACTCCCATTATGTATGCCTGTAGTTTGTATGCATGTCACAGGTGGTCTTTGTGGACGTGTGTGGCTATGTGGATTCTGTTCTTTAGCTGCAGTGACTTACTGTGTATCTGGCAGTTGATGTACAGATTACATAGTGCATGTACTACACAGCTAGTACAGTGGCACAGGTATATAATGACATGGCAGAGGTACATGCCTGTACATCATTTTACTTTCTGTATTAGTACACATGGCAGGGGACAATCTTGCTGCATGTTTTGCATGCACATATACAACATTGTATACTGTATAAAGGTC
Source organism: Protopterus annectens (assembly GCF_019279795.1). Classification (NCBI taxonomy): domain Eukaryota; kingdom Metazoa; phylum Chordata; order Ceratodontiformes; family Protopteridae; genus Protopterus; species Protopterus annectens. The sequence goes on along the minus strand of NC_056729.1, from coordinate 352,808,294 downwards.
CACTGGACATTATTGAAAGGCCATAGCATAGTTACAATAAGGTTATACTGGTGCTTTCACTGTAACATACTCTTCACCACCCTTATATGCACTCATGTCTCCATTATTGTGTATATGTTGTGCACTGTGGTACAAGCCTGGAACATCTGTGATACCTTCTGTCCTGCACATTGCAGCACAAACCCTGAGTCATCTGACAGAAATTGCTCCTTAATTTAGTTTCCTACAGCTGTTTTGTAATCAGCTAGCACCAAAGTCTTGTTAGTGAGAAGTCCTTTCAGCATATGTCCAGTATGATGTCCAACATAGCTAAAACAACTCTGTGCCCATAAAAGAGCAATTTATTAATACCCCAATGACCAGTTTTGTTTTGAGCCACAGTGCTGGTCTCATCATTGTCTGGCTGGAATAGAGCTCTACCCCTCACTGGATGTCTTCTATCTTCTGTTGTTAGGATATACAGCAACTGCATTTCTCAACCATTTTGTTCTTTTTGTAAATAGGTAGATTGTGCAGTAAACTTAGAGAATTTTATGCCGTTTCGTGCAGACAGAAAAGATACACTGTGTGGAAAGGCCAGAGGAGGTGGAGTCTGCATCTGTGTTAACAAAAGATGCTGCAGCAATTGTGAAATCATGCTGTCACACTACTGTGAGAACTTAAGAGTTCCTGTCCACTAAATGTAGACCATTTTACTTGCCCAGGGAGCTGAATGGGGTCAGTGTAGCAGTGGTTTATATCCCACCTAGTGCTAATACCACTGAGGCTCTAAATAAACTATGCAATCACATGGATGAGTCGCAGAGCAAATATCCTGACTTTGTACACTCCCACACTAACATCAGTATGTGGACGTTCCTATAAAGGGTGATAATATCCTGGACAAGATATATGTATACTTAAAGAAAGCTTATAAAGCAGTGCAACTTACATAAATGGGAAACTCTGACCATTATACCATCTTGCTATTGCCAGCTTACAAACCTGCACTGGTTAGAGAGAAACCCACAAAGAAACAAATCAGGGTATGGCTGGAGGAGGCTATGGAGGCTCTCCAAGACTGCTTTGAAAGAACCAACTGGGATATGTTCAAGGAGACAGTCATAGTGAATCAGCATCTGAACATTGATGAATACACTGAGGTAGTGATGGCATCCATTTCAAACTATGTTGATGGGGTAACTAATACCAAGAGTATCACTATTAAAGCTAATCAGAAGCCATGGCCTACCCCTAAGGTATATGAGCTTCTGAAGGAGAAAAACACAGCTTATAGGACTTAGGACAAAGCAGTCCTAAGTGTAGCAAGAGGTCATTTGAGGAGGGGTATAAAGGAGGCTAAGAGGGAGTATGGCAGAATGGTACAGAGCTAGTTTGAAGACATGAAGAATGCAAGCAGACTATGGCAAGGCATACAGGAGATCACTGACTACATAATCAGGTCAGCACACTGTGACAACAGCATTGAATTCCTGGAAAGTTTGAACATCTTCTTTGGTAGATTTGAGGAAAGAAACAACAGGTCACCACTAAAGCTACCCACTGATGAGAAAGATGTAGTACTCAGCACAGAAGAAGTAAGAACAGAGCTAAGGAGAGTGAACCCCAGGAAGGCTGCTGGCACAGACGACATACTGGGCAAGGTGGTAAAAGGCTGTACTGATCAACTAAGCACAGTGCTCAAGGAAATATTTAATACTTCTTTTGCCATGGCAAAAGTATCCTCATGCTGTAAGGAAACTTACATCATCCCACTACCTAAGAAAACCACAACCTCCAGTCCTAAATACTAAAGACCAGTCGTTTTGACATCCACTGTTAAGAAATGTTTTGAGCGGCTGATCAAAAATCATCTTTCATCATGCCTGCTTCCTGATTTTGACGCTCTGTAGTTTGCGTACAGAGCTAACCAATCCATGGCTGATGCCATATCAGTAGCACTACACATCTCCCTTAAGCATTTAGAATGCAAAGACAACTATGTGAGGATTCTGTTCATAGACCTCAGCTCTGCATTTAATACGGTGGTACCAATGCAGCTGATAAAAAAGCTGGCACATTTAGGAATCAGTAAACATCTCTGTAACTGGATCCTGAACTTCCTGATTGAGAGACCACAGAGGGTGTATTCAGGGAAGAACACATCAAAGTGCATCACGATTAATACCAGAATTCCACAGGGATGTGTTCTTAGCCCTCTGTTATTCACCATCCTGACCCACGACTGCTATGCTAAGCACAAGTCCAACCATATCATCAAGTTTGCTGATGACACCACAGTCATGGGGCTCATCACAAAGGAGGATGAAAGGGAATACAGAGAGGAGGTGGCATCTCTGATCAGTTTGTGTGAGGGGAGTAACCTTGACCTGAATGTAAGCAAGACCAAAGAGATTATCATCGACTTCAGGAAAAGGAGAACAAATCACCCAGTGCTCAGGATCAATGGTGAGAGCATGGAGAGGGTTAAGAGTACAAAATTCCTGGGTGTACACATATTAGAATATCTCTTGTGGTCGAGAAACACCAGTCACCTGGTCAAGAAAGCACAACTCCTCCACTTTTTAAGAAGGCTGAAAAAAGCTAAGCTTCTCCTCATATCCTCTCCACCTTCTATAGAGGTACAACAGAGAGCATCCTCACCTGCAACTTCACAGTGCGATTTAGAAGCTGCACAGTTACAGAAAGAAAGGCACTACAAAGAGTAGTGAGGCTTTCAGAGAAGGTAACAGGTTCCAGTCTTCCATCGATACAATATCTTTATTCCGCAAGAAGCATCCGAAAGGCCACCAAAATAATATAGGACAACACACATCCTGTGCATAGACTGTTTAAGCATCTGACATTGGGCAGGAGATACTGCAGTATCCACTGCAGGACTACAAGTTTCAGTAACAGTTTCTGCCCTACAGTGATTAGACTTCTGAACTCAGGCACTAGTCTCAGGGGTCTGGGCACATAATAAGTCAATTTTTATTTATTTGTGCAATATATACTTACATATAATCTAAGTAAGTGCAATATTTATTTATTATATCCATATTCAGTATTATTTAACTCACTCAAGTGTAATATTAGACAAATAACTAGGATTTCAATCTGTAGTGTATTTTGTATTACTTTAAATAGGGTAATTAATTTAACTCAGGGGAGGGTATTATTATATATTATCTGTACATTATTTCATATACTGATAACATTTCAAAGTTTAACATACCATTGTCTATTGTGTAATCAGTTTACAATTAATTTTGGCTTGAGTGATAACTCAGACTGCTCTAACTTATGTTTTTTAACACCTTTATTGAATTATCACTTGTGACATAGGTACATTTACATTTATACAAAAGCAATCAAACTGTATTAACAAATTAACATTAACAAACATTATATTTCACATATATTGCTATATATCATATAACCTAAGTAGCATTACATAAATTATTCAATTTCTGTCCCCTTTTTTTAAACAAGAAACATTCTTATCATCTTTACTAAACCATCACTTATGACATAAGCAATCATACATTTACATAAATTAAAACAAAAACTGATACGATCCTAGTTGCAAGCATTTTGCATCACAAACCATACTGACACACTCCCATTTGCAAACATTATACATCACTTATAATCTACGTAATCATTTTCAGCCAAACATTACATAGCTCATTTAAGCCTGCCTTCCTTTAAACCTCATTCCTCCCCTGTATGTATTGTCACAATTTCCATTTTTCCTATATAGTTTGCTTCTAGCCTTTTCTAAAGATCTCAATATCAGTTGTTTTATCTCTGTTGCTATATTCACAACTTGTAATATAGTTAGTTTAAATTTTGATTCCATTTCTTAGTATTTGCTTTTCTGGAAGCCACCATAATTAGGCACACAGCAATGCCTTACCATATCTAGGCAATTCTGATTTTGTATCATAGCTCAGAACAATCATCTCCCTCATCACACCAATCTGCCCAACCAGCATCTCTGACAGTGCATCCCGCAGGGAATCCTTAAAGTACGCCAACCCACCACACTCCCAGAAATATGTTCCCAAGTACCTTTTTCTTCCCCATCACACCTCCAACATTTGCTGTCTACCTGAAAAAAAATCATCTGGAGTCTACTTGGGGTATAAAAATATCTATGTAAACATTTCCAAGCAAAAATCCTAAATCGTCTAGATTTTGTTGCATATTTGGGAGACATACATATATTCTGCCATTGTTTCTTTGTGAATTGTTTAGCCAATCTCTCTTCCCAATCCTTTCTGACCTCCTCTTATTCAGACTGCTCTAACTTACCTGCCAAAGGATCATATTTAACAGCATCAAAGGCACTTGCAGAATAAATGTAAATTAAACCAGCAAATCACAATTAATACCCTGACAATCTAGCTACATAAGTACAGATTACAAATAATATTGATCTATTTTTTGCTGTTGGTAGTGAGGCTTAAAAAATTAATTTCCTTTGTAATTCAAGTGTCACTTCCTCACTGGTCAGGTTGGACCATAAAACTATCTCCTTTGAAATAAAAATAGAATCTGAGACACCAGGTAACCCTGGAATTTTTAGGAATTATTCCAAATCAAATGTCTGACTTTTAAGTGATACACTAGCAAAAAGTCAAGTTCCTCCCAGACCAAGAGATCACTGCTTATGTGGAATCATTCACAAAAACCCATTACAGTCATGTATACTGCTGCATAGATGCAGTGGTAACAACCCAAAATAAGCACAGGGCAAACTCAAAAAAACTAAGCCACACTGGTGGAATTCCAGCATCAACAGGTTGTATGCCAAAAGGAAGAAAATCATGGCCATCAACCAAAGACAATGAGATCCTGCCTCCTGGTTACAATATACTTAGGGCAGATAGAGTAAAGAAAAGAGGAGGTGGAATAGCCGTCTTATATAATAGCACACTTAACATCATAACTAACCCTATACAACCACCCCAGGTCTCTAACGCTGAAATACTAGCTCTAAAAATTCTACTAAATAATCATAAGGGCATTAACCTAATTGTCACCTATATTCACCCTGGGAACAATGTAGAAACACTAGAGGTCATTCTACACTGGATAGCCAACAACTACCCTCAAGAAACCATTGTCCTGGGCGATGTTAATATTGACTGGAACCAATGCACAGCACAGTCCAACCCCATCCCTTTTAACCTACATGGATTCTCTCAGATAATATCATCTACCACACGTACAGGTAACAATAACCAAAAAGAGAGTATACTAGACTGGATACTCACCAACAGTCATCCCCAGAACTATATGTCTGGAACTCTCCCTAATGATCTTAGTGATCACCTGCTCACATACATCATGAAAGACAAAATTAATTGTACAAGCTTACCTATTTATAGGTCTATCAGATCCAAGAAAACTTTGACCCAACTAAATTTCAACTTGAACTCAAATCATGTAACTGGACAAAACTAAAGTTCCTTCCCTTGATGAGGCAGTGTCATCATTTAACAATTCATTCCTTACTATACTTGACTCGCATGCCCCTAAACGCTCAATAAGAATTAAAACTCAACTAGCACCCTGGCTAACAACAGACACCAAAACCAAAATAACAACTAGAGACAAAGCGTGGGATAAATGGTGCACTACCAAACTACCCCTAGATTGTATCAAATTCCAACAACTTAGAAATGAGACTAAAAAAGCCATCATACTAGATAAGAAAAATTACTTCTACAATCTGCAACATAAACATCAGAATAACCCTCAAAAGTACTGGGCAGGCATAAATAAACTTCTCCAACCAGGCAAATCCACTACTCTGACCCCAGGAACATTATCTGACAAGAGCCAAGAAGATCTAGCCAATTCATTCAATACTTTCTTCACAGAAACCATCCAGTCATTAGCTAACCAACTTTCTCCTCCCCACACTTCTATAAACACTATACTCGACTCACCACTCTCTTTTAACTTCCAGCCAGTGTCCACATCCTTTATCAGATCCCTTTTGAAAAAACTGAAGCCAACCACCCTTTCAGCCGATCTTCTGCCGGCTGAATACCTGCAAATTGCTGCAGATGTCGTAGCCTACCCTATCTCAATACTAATCAACAGAACCATAACCAAGGCCTCAATCCCTCAATTTGGAAAATATCCTATGTTATTCCACTCCACAAAGGAGGTTCATCCACAGAACTATCCAACTATAGACCTATAGCCATACTATCACCACTTGCCAAAATTATGGAAAAGTGCATGCACAACCAACTAATGCTCTATCTAACCCAAAATAAACTACTCACAGACTCTCAACATGGATTCAGACCCCATCATAGTACAACCACTGCCCTCCTCTCTTTTACTGAAAACATTAATCTTAACCAGAATAATAAAAAATATCCTCCGCTCTCTTCCTGGACCTATCGAAAGCCTTCGATATGGTAAACCATCAGTTACTTCTATATACTTTAAAAACCCTGTATCTAGATACTCCAGCCCTTGACTGGTTTCAAGCTTACCTCACTGGGAAACAACAAGCAGTAATGTGGCAAAACAAGCTCTCCTGCCTACTACCAAATACCATAGGAGTTCCTCAAGGTTCCATATTAGGACCTCTCCTCTTTTCAGTCTTCATAAACGACATCCAAACAGTCATCCCTGAAGCCACCTGCATTCAATATGCAGATGACTCGACTATAATATGTTCCAATGCCTCTCTTGCAAATCTACTAACTACCACCCAACATAGCTTCACCAAAGTCGAAAACTGGCTTGCCAACCATCTCCTGATCTTAAATCCAAACAAAACCAAGTTACTTCTCTTCTACCCAACCAATAGATCTCCGACTGAAATCTTCACTATAAAATCCAATAATGGGACCATCATCTCCCCAGACACCTATACAAAGCTATTAGGAGTAAACATTGACAATAAACTCAGATGTGATATACATATCAACCAAGCCATTAAGTCAGTCAACAAGAAACTTGGGACCCTATATAGAATTAAAGCCTTCCTTACCCCAAATGCCAGGGCAGCCACAGCCCGTTCACACCTTCTCTCTACCCTACTATATGCCTCTCCTGTCCTCACTCACCTTAACAAATCTGATCTGGCCAAGCTCTCATCCTGCTATAATCACATTGCCAGGTTTGTTACAGGCCTACCCTACAGAACACACCACTGTACTAACCTGAAAAGCTTGGATGGATAGAATTCCACACCTTCTTCACCAGTCCCAACTCATAGAGGCCTTCAAAATCCTTAAACAACCTGAGAATACCCCAGCACTAAAAAACTTAATGACGCCCTACTCCAATCTAAGCTGCCTTCGCTCAGCAAACAGACTCCTTGTCCAAACAACTAAATCTCTCAACCTAGGTGGTGACGCGCTATTTGCCAACACCACTGGTAAAATATGGAACTCTCTCCAAAATAACATCACGCTTGCAACTTCTCTAAGTCAATTCAAAAATAGTCTAAAACTCCACTTCAAGTCACACTGGCTATGTCCTTGCTCAAACCCAGACTAGCTCTGTGCCATTAACTAAAACATAAACAACTAGCTAAGATGATAAGTACTTTGTATACTGTGATAAAGAAATATGTATCCTGTCTAAGTCTATGTCATTATACTGCCTACCATCCTTGCTAATATGTTATTAATGTTACATTTGTAGTAACCTCAGAAATAGTAATGGCAGTCTTGTACTTGTATGTAAATAGCCTATGTTTTTGTTAAGTTCTTTCAGCTCATTTACTGTACCTAATTATCAATGTAACCCTGTTGGAGCTTTTCTCCCCGGGCCTCCGCTGAAAAAGGACATGTATCCAGTCAGACCATCCCGGTTAACAAATGTAAAATAAATAAATGGCCAAGAAGAGGAAATGCAATGTCCTGCAAGGTAAGAACTCCCTCATCAAATTAAATAAACTTAGGGGAGTAATTAAGTCTACCAAACTCAGTAAGTCTACCAAACTCAGATTTGATGTGAAAGTAACCTCCCATGCCAAGAACAACCACAAGACATTCTTTGGTGATGTCCAGAACCTCAAAGGCAAGGCACAACAATGTACCAAACTAATTGTAAATAAAGACACCTATTCTGAGTAAAAGGATATAGCAAATCTCTTGGCCAACAAATTCAGCTCCTATTTTACCTTCCTTTCTCCCCAGACACCACTGAAGAAATACCCTTAAACTCAGCTTCCCCAACTATCACTAGAGAACAGGTCCTCAGTGCACCCTTCAAGGCCAAATGCATCCCATTGATGAGACTTGATAATATTAAAGGATGCCTAGTTAATTGCATGAAACATGACCTTTTGGGACCACTAGAAACACTATTTAATTACAACCTTCAAACAGGCTTCATACCAAGCAAATGGAGGACTGCAGCTGTTATCCCTCTGCACAAGGGTGGGCCAACCACAAATCCAGGAAAATACTTACCCATAAGCCTGACTATTCTCATATGTAAGACCACTGAAAGAATAATCATGGACGTGATAAATAATGATATAGGTAACCTTTAGACATTGGATCCAACCCAGTTTGGTTTTGTTGAGGGCAGGTCATGCCTATTCAGTCTCATGGACTTCTTTAAGAAGGTTACCAAAGCAATAGACAAAGGCAAAATGGTGCATACTGCTTACCTCAACCTGGCCAAAGCATTCAACACAATACCCTACCCAGGCATTGTAGACAATCTCATGAAATTAGGTATAAACCCCATACAACACCCACTGGATACCTGGCTGGTTCACAGATAGGACACAAGATGCCATAAAAGATGAGTCTACGTCTACAAAAAAGCCAGTTACTAACAGAATCCCCCAGGACTTAGTGTTGGGACCACTCCTTTTTGGCATCTATTTCTTTGACATCAGGACTAACTTCAAAGGCCAATGTCTGACTAAATTCTCAGATAATTGCAAACTAGGTGCAGTCATAGAATCCTCCAATGACACAAACATCCTCCAAGAAGGCCTGACACAGGCTAATAACTGATGCCAGAGTCACAGCCTAAAACTAATTGCCAAAAAATGCATAAGAATATCTTTCAGAAAGACAACCACCCTTGGAAACTACTGCATTGAAAATACACCTCTAAGAGTTGACCCTGTGGTCAGGATTTGGGAACATTTGTAGACACTGAGTGGACCTTTGACCATCTAATGTCAACTTTACTAAGGAAGTCATTCTGCATTGTACAACTTATAAACAAGGATATGGCATCTAAGTCCAAAGATGTCATGGTTCTGTTGTTCTTGGCCCTCATTAGACCAACCATTGATTACAATGCCCCCTTTGGTCTGCACCTGAACAGGCATATGCAACAACTGGATAGCCCATAGAGGCTCCTCACAAAAAGAATCCATGGTGTAGACAACATGTCCTATGTGAACAGCTTCAAAGCTTTATTCTTGTTATCAGTCTCCGACAGACTGTTTAGAGGCGATCTATACCTGGCTTCAAAGCATCCTCTAATCCAGTTCTTATGGACCTGTTGCACATCAACAAAGCAAATGGCATTAGAAGCACCCGTTGCAGGGACCTAAACCACATCTGCAACATAAGTAAGACATGTTGGAGGGACAGGTGTGTTTCTCAGAGACTACTCCTTCTCTAGAACTGGCTACTCATTCAGTTGAAGCAGAGTTCCTGTCTGCACTTATTCAAGTGCAATTTAGACAAGTAGCTGGAAAATCATAGATTTACCACTGGTCTGCCAGTTATGTTCCTATTAGAAAGAGGAAGCTAATAAATATTTAATCACCCCAATAAAATGCATGCTATAAATACATGTTAAATATATTTGGGAAGCATGGCTAGGCCTAAAAAGGCCGTTTAGGGTTATTAACCTAAAAATTACCTATGAATTAAATGTTAATTGATTTTGAACTAATTTCTCCATTAATTTACAAATACAGGGTAACATGCTTAATGGCCTGTAATCCTGAATTGTTAATACCAGTAACTTTGTAACTTTGTTCTTATGCAAGTTACTTATTAACTGCCCATCCTTGGTCCGGGTAACATAACAAAAATATGAATCTGATGCTGAACGGTTATTATTATTATATATATATATATATATATATATATATATATATATATATATATATATATATATATACATATGCACACACACACACACACACACACACACACACACACACACACACACACACACACACACACATATAATATTGATGAAACTGCTGGAAATATGGTTAAAGACAAGCTGAACATGCAAGTAGCAGGGTTAAGTCTTCCTCTCATCGTTCAGTTAAGTCTAGTGTTCTCTTTCCTAACATTTCAGACATAGTTGCATTATTTATTATCTTGGTGTCATGCTAGAATATGTTTTCCCTTTAGAATGCACATTTAAGCATTTAATTTAGTAGAAACTATTATAAAAAATACTTTTGTCCTTTAATGTTTATTTTAGTCCGTAGACCTTATACAGTTTTCTTTTGTTTTTCTCATTAAGCAGATATTTCAGCTCCTTTGATAAACCAAAATGATTATTTAATTTCATTTTCCATCAAGTACAAATTTATTTTTAATTTTGTTCCTGATAATGGTCCAACCTTGAGAACTATTCAAATGAATTGTCTTATTTCCATTTCTAGACATTTACTCCCAAGCTGTATCATAATCTGATGACTTTGTCAGACTTTAACGTTTGATAATATTGTTTCCTTGGAGACACTGATTATCACACTTGACAGCTGTTGTAGCAGTAACATGTATATAACCACATGACCAGTGATAGAAAGAGGGCATGAATGTAATGTAATACATTTCTGTGTCTCTTCCTTGACTTCCTTCCAATGCTAAGTCAAATCTGACGCTTATAGTGACCACACAAACAGCTGATGCTATCCAACCCAGTTTAATAAGCAAACAGGGAACAGAAGTAGATTGATCACTGAAGAAGGCTTTGTGCCGAAACCGGTCTGTTGTTTGGGTCAGAATAAATGAATATTGGAAACATTCACTCTGGGTGCTGGCTGCTTTTTTGACTTTGAGCTTTCTATTTTGGCTGTGCACCTGCCTGTCGTGCATGTTCTTTGGATTTCAACAGAAGTAGATTGCCAGGAATTTCTTCTTTGCCACACAACTACTGCACACACAACAATGAACAAGTTTGAGTTTCTAAGTCACCTACCTACCACATGTTTTGGGGATGTGGGATGAACATGAAGTAGTTGGAGAAAACTTCTTGTGAACACAGGGAGGATGTGCAGGCTTGGCAGAAAAGGCACACCAGCTGAACTGAACAGTAGAACCTCTTGTTGTTAGGTGAAATGTTAATCATCATGCCACTGTGCTGCTCAACTAATGTATATAGTATCCCAAATATTCACACCCTAGTACATATTATTATTTTTTCTAATTAAATCAGTTAAGACTGTACTTACCTCTGTTGTTTTCATATTATTTCAATTTAGTGCATCAATGAGATTCTCAGACATTATTCAATTTGGATGATATCTGAACATAAAACTACTATGAGGTCATGTAATGAACTTTTAGGAAGGGTCTGTAAATACCAGCTATGGGAATTTCTATCAAATTTACTCTGACTGATACCATGAAACAGTCATTCTGAGAGGAATTATTATTATTAGTTATTTATTTTTGAGTCCTGAACTCTATCTGCTGTATGAAAAAACGTCCCTTTCCCTGCCATGTTTCTTATTGCAATGATAACTGGTAACAGAACTGTTATTATCTTGATCTGTGGGTCATGGTTTGTGCTGTTATACAAGTATATATTAGATTACTGTCTGGGCTGATGACATAGAGGGATAAAGCTCTGACTTTGGCCCAGATAAACTGAATTAAGTGGGCCAGGTACTTGGTGGTGCAGGCAAGGAGGATGAAGGCACCCATCTGGGAGAAGGAAGTGTCCATGTCCAGGTCACATATGCATGGTCTGATTTCCATACTGAAGACCAGGGAAACAACTCTACTATGCCTCCTTGAGAGTGGGCAGGGATAGCCTGCTGATGGCAACCCCTTGTAGAAGTGAGGGGTGGTTCAGAGCTGACACTCACTGTGCAATGCACCAATGGCTTGTCACTGAAATGGTGTAATCAGGTAGGGCTTAACAGGAAACCAAACCATCCCTGATAGCTACCTTAACACTGTCCCTTCACTAGTGGCTCTTGTCCCCGGTGAAGGGGCAATGAATGGGTCAGTTAATCAGGAGGAGCTGATGACTGGCAGGCAGTGACAGCAAAGAGGTGTACATAATTATCTACTAGTTTATTATATGATTCCTTCTGCTAAATACATGGCTCATTATTCAAACTTTGTGCATTAGGGTAGAATAACTTAACAAATAAGAGAGCCAAAGTGCCTTGCTTCCTACAGGTATATTGTCTATAAAAGTACACTGTTTTTCTTATGAAACAACATTTTTTAAAGGAAGAGCAATTATTTCTTAATCCACATTATAGTTATCAATATTCTCATAGTTTTAATTATGACTGTTTTTATAACTGTGAAAATTCTGCCATTTGAGTGTTTTCCTGCATGAACTGGCAGTATGCTGGAGAAAATCACATCAACACAAATAGGTTTTAGGACAAATGTTCCTCACTACTAATCTCTACAAATGTTCTTTGCTTGATTGGTTTGTATGTTATTAATAATCAAAACTTTCTATCTCTCTGTATATCTACATACACTCAAGCATTTTCATGATTCTTGTCTGCCTTTACAATCCATGTTGTACATTTATCTATATACTTCACTTCTGGTGGGGAAATGACATGCTTGCGTAATTTCTGAGTTGAATTAATACATGCTTGTTATTTTTATTATAGAGTCACCAGTAACAAGGATTTCACTAGTCCTGTTTTTCACTATTCTCAGAATTTAACATTTTTACTTATATGTAATAACATTTTTCTGCCTAGTGGTATAAATTCTTTCCTTGTGCCCTTCATGTCATATGTTTCAAAATGTCTTGTGTTCTTTGTATATATTTATGTAATATTAGGACTCCTACTGTGCACCGATTCATGTTTCTTCCATAGTGTAACATGCTTATTATTGTTTAGTCGTGAATAGTAATATGTTTTTTTCCATTATTGGGATTCCACGCTTTTTTTCATACAAGCTGAAATAACCGCAAACTGAAGACAGCAGTCCAGTCGAATATAAACTTGTTAATGAAGTGCTTTTCATCTGGCTATTAGCCTGAACTTCTTCTGATAAAACCACTCACATAATCAGCTGTTTAAAAACATTGCATACATAATCATGTGTCCACATATCAACCAATAGACCACCTCCCCTATTACAAAAATTCTAAAATTAACCCCATGTATACTTTGTTAAAAAATCAGCTAAATGCTGGTATCATGTAAATTAAGTAAATTACAAATTTAAAAAATTCACTTACAATTATCATATGGATGTTATAGCGTATTTAGACATTGAACTGAGAAAAGATAGGGCTTATAATAGATATATGACTAAAATATTTAGAAAAAGTACATATTCCAACACATTCTTGCATTTTACAAGCTCCCACCCTTATCACCAAAAAAGGTTGGTCATCAAAGGCCAGTTGGTGAGAGTGGCAAAGATGGTAGCAGTAGACAATGATTTTAGAGCAGAGTGTGAATGTTTAAGAGAAATGTTTATTAAAAGAAGTTACCCTGACTAACTCATTCTGAATTTAGTGGAGGAAGTCCATATGAAAAGACAGAGAGGAATATAATCAACGTCCACGTAAGGCAAAATGAAACAGCTATGAAAACAGCAAAAATAGCGTATACTGATTTATTATCCGCTTTCGTACCAAACTTCATCAGAATAAACACATATATCAAAGCTTCCTCTTATATACAATAATAAAATCATGTGATTAATTAAACAATTAATTAATAAACTTCCCAAACCCAGTTAAAACCAACTTGATTTTTAAAAAACAACTAGACAAATCAATTAATCTAAACTATTGTAAATAATGTTTAAGTAAAATGAGAATAAATTAAGCTGCCAGCTTTGTTCACATTTAATCTTTTTAAAAACACTTGATGTTAATTGTCTCATTGAGACCAGGGGGCTGTATCTGACTTTAATTTTATTTGCCAGTATGTTTCCCTTTGTAAAAAAATTCTAATCCTTCTCCTTCTGCCCCACTTCAAGTATAGAAAATAGAAATTTTTTAAAATGGACAAATCAATGAATGTTTGAACAAGGTTTGGATTTAATGCAAATGTTCCCAATGTTTTTAAGCTCCTAGTGGTCATCCTTATGTAGAAAGCATTGCATGTTGAACACAGAGCGATGTAAATAACTCCACTAGTACTACAATTCACTAAACCTGGGACCTCCAAAGTCCTATTAAAGGTGCTAACCAAATGTAAGGTCCAGTTGAAATAACGACAGAAATTACATTGATTACACGGGTACATCCCCCTCTTGTGGGTCCCTAATTTAGAAACAATATTTTGTTGATTTTCAAAAATCCGTTTTAGGTTAAAACCACTTTTTTGAACAAAGATAGGCTTTTCTCCTAAAACATGAAAAATATCCTTGTTACCCTTAATAATACCCCAGTTTTTCCTGATAATGTTTTGAATGTCCCGACAGTCAGAGCTCATTTCAAGGAGCAAATTAAGTTAACATCCATCTTATTTTCAATATCCTTCCTAGGCGAAAAGTCCACTTCGTCAATTTTAAGGTTTAACAGTGGAAAATATTTACTGTCCCTTTTGGACCAAATATCCACTCTAGTCCTACCAAGGGTGGATTGTTCATATCCCCTTTTAATGAATAAAGAGGTGATAAAGGCAAATTCAAGGGTCAAATCCATCCTTAGAGGTCATGCGGCTTGCCCGAATGAATTGCCCTCTGGGGATATTGTTGGTTATATATTTAGGGTGCCCACTTTTGTAGTGCAAGTATCCGTTATTAAATGTCATTTTCCGAAAAATACAACTATGGAGTCGATTTTCATCAAAATCCCATTTAAGGGAAACATCCAAAAAGTTAACCATCAACCCCTCAGTCCCTTTGGTGAATTTTAAATAGTCCGAAAACAAGTTGATGTCTATAAAAAATTCATTAACGGTCCTACTGTCACCGTCAGTTATGAAGAATAAATCGTCCATAAACCGACAGAAAAAACGGATGTTGTATTTATCAGCCAGGGCAGGAAAAAATTGTTTTTCCCACCAAGACATAACCAAATTAACAAATGCTGGTGCTGCTGAGGAGCCCATGGCTACCCCTCTTTTTTGTCGGTAATAGGTTTTCCCAAAAAGGAAAAAATTGTTTTCCAAGGTGACCTCCAGTAACCTACACAAAAGGGAAATCATGTCATTGGTGAAATTAGGACAACTAGAAGTTAAAAAATTCCGAATAGCTTCAACTCCCTCATAATGGGGGATACAGGTAAAAAGGGAAACAACGTCAAGGGTAAACATAATCTGTAAATTAGGATTAAAACCACAGGTGTTAACAAAATGGTTTATTTTCTTAAGAAAATGCCAAGAGTCCCTAATAAAGGAAGGTTGTACAGAGACAACCGGTCCAAGAATAGCATCAAGGAACAAAGCCACTCCTTCAGTGGCTGAATGGGGAGCTGAAACTATAGGTCTAAATGGCGGATTTAGGGAGGACTTGTGAACCTTAGGGATCCCAAAAAGTACCCCTATCCTGGGATGGTCGTTAGTGCAGAAATCATATAGTTCAAAGCTGATTTCCCCATTCATAAGGGCATCATATAAATAAGCCTGAACCAAACGGTAACACCGTTTGATTTCAAAAAGTGGAATGGTTTCATATTCGTCCCTGTTGCCCAAAAGGTCCAACATACCCCTTTCATACGCTTCCTTTTTCATAATGACTATGTTGTTCCCCTTATCGCTTTTCATGAAGCGAAATTCCCCAGTCATAAATTGTAAATTTTTTAAAGCCTGCCTTTCGTCCCTTGATAAATTACTCTGTAAATTAGAATAATTACTCAGAAGACTGTCAACTTCTTGAATACATATTTCTTCAAACACTTTTAAAGTGTGATGCAACTTAGGACAAAAAAATGAAGGTTTAACAAAAGTACTTTCAGTGGAGGGTAGATCATGCAATAAATAATGCAAGTTCAACTTTCGGGAATATTTCTTAATATCAACAACAGTTCTCACATAGTTGGCCCTAGTATGGGGAACAAAATTTAAACCTAGTTTCAAAACATCGAGTTCCACTTTACTAAAAACATGTTCAGTCAAATTTATAATACTGAAATGGTCGTTAATTGCTTCTAGGTCTCCTCCCCTGAAGACTGGGAGCTCAAAAAAGTTCTGCTCCTGGTAGAAACCGTTTTGGTTACAACTTGGTTCCTCCGGTTGGAAAAAGAACCAGATGATGGTAGGGGAACAGAGTTCACTGTTCCTGTCACAACAGTAGAAACATTAACATTGTTCTTATTAATAGTATCCGCGGAAGGCAGTAATGGAAAATTTTCAACATCTGTAGAAGGATTTCCTTCACCTTGACCAACTTCAATGGGAATATTGTTATCAAAAGGTGGCTTAGTTGCCATCCTTTCGTAGGTTTTAGACCTAGAGTGGTCGGAAAACCCGGCCCCTCCTAAAGAATTATTTGAAAAATAATTGTTGCCTCCTTGGCCTACAGTTTTGGGATAAAGCCCCCAGTCAACATTTTTAGATCCTTGTCCTTTGCTGTTAGCCGATTTGAAAGTTTTGTTAGGGACACCAAAATTAGCATAAGCAGAATTGTTTTTATATGAGTCAAGGTCTCGTAACAATTTTAAATGCTTTCTGTTGACATTATCAGTTGAAAACTATTCTGTTTCTTTTGAAACAGAATCAAAAAAGTCAGAAAACTTTGCCTCACCTAGATTCTGCTTAAAGTACATCTCCAGTCCCGTAATTTCTTTCTTAAGTGCTTCCTTTTTAATGATGTTGTTATCAAAAAGCAACTTTAAGAAGCGAAGTCTGGCATCATTAAAGAAAGCAACAAGAGGATTAAAAAAGGGGTCACCGGTTTGCACCCCGTTGGGGCACTTAAAAAATCGTAGCCCCTTTGGAACAATGTTGAGTTCCAAACAACGTGCAAAATAACAATTTTCAACATGAATTGCATCGTACCTTTTAAGAAGCTTTAATAACTGCCCACGTTTCGAGTTGTAATCCTCATTATAAAATGTATCGGAAATCCCTTCCGCTGAACCTAACTCTTTGAATGGGTTGTCCGCACGGTCGAAAAACTCCTGAAAGGTCGCCCGACCAATAATGCATTGTTGAATAGGAGCCGCTGGATTAGAATATCGTGTTGCTCCTTCTGAATAAACAGCCGCCTCCGGTTCATTGTGGAACCCTACTGGACTGGAAGCTCTAATAGTAGTTTCCGGGTCATGGGCTCTAGAAGCCAAAACTTTCAACGAGTTCTTAATTTCAGTAAGAGTCGCAAATAAAAGCATGTTTAAGTTCCCAGCTTCCATAGATGGAGTAGCATGGATGCTCAAATTCAGCAAAGGATCATCAGTAGCCTCAGCCATGGACAAAAACAGCCAGTAAACCAAAAAAAGTCCCAAACAATAAAATAATCAACGTCCACGTAAGGCAAAATGAAACAGCTATGAAAACAGCAAAAATAGCGTATACTGATTTATTATCCGCTTTCGTACCAAACTTCATCGGAATAAACACATATATCAAAGCTTCCTCTTATATACAATAATAAAATCATGTGATTAATTAAACAATTAATTAATAAACTTCTCAAACCCAGTTAAAACCAACTTGATTTTTAAAAAACAACTAGACAAATCAATTAATCTAAACTATTGTAAATAATGTTTAAGTAAAATGAGAATAAATTAAGCTGCCAGCTTTGTTCACATTTAATCTACGTTGTTTTAAAAAACACTTGATGTTAATTGTCTCATTGAGACCAGGGGCTGTATCTGACTTTAATTTTATTTGCCAGTATGTTTCCCTTTGTAAAAGAAAATTCTTGAAATCCCCTTCCCTCATATCCTTCTGCCCCACTTCAAGTATAGAAGTATAGAAAATAGAAATTTTTTAAAAAATGGACAAATCAATGAATGTTTGAACAAGGCGCTCTTTTCGTCCTTGGATTTAATGGAGTATAAATGTTCCTTAATTTATTCTCATTTTACTTAAACATTATTTACAATAGTTTAGATTAATTGATTTGTCTAGTTGTTTTTTAAAAATCAAGTTGGTTTTAACTGGGTTTGGGAAGTTTATTAATTAATTGTTTAATTAATCACATGATTTTATTATTGTATATAAGAGGAAGCTTTGATATATGTGTTTATTCTGATGAAGTTTGGTACATAATAAATCAGTATACGCTATTTTTGCTGTTTTCATAGCTGTTTCATTTTGCCTTACGTGGACGTTGATTATTTTATTGTTTGGGACTTTTTTTGGTTTACAGAGAGGAATATATAAGCCACTTTTGAATGGGGAAGATATGCTAGAAACAAGTCAAAATTAGAGTATGGAAGTAATAAATATGGAGGTGACCAATGTCGAGGCCAGAAAATAAACAATCAGTTTTGTCACACCATTTAGTATGGATGCATATAATTTAATGCATTAATTTTGTAAAAACTGGGACCTCATTGGAGGTGAGCCTACATTTATTACAAAAATAGGGGAACGACCACATGTGATTTTTAAGAGAGGACAAAATTTAAAATATTTATTAGAACACAGTGGACCCCAGAAGGCAAGACACCCAGGTATGTATAAGTGTGACATGGGTCCATACTGGAAATATGTAGATAAAGGTAAAACATGTCAGCAATGTCCAGCTTTCTACGTCGGTAAGACAAATAGAAAATTTAAAGAACGAGTGTATGAACATATATATATATATATATATATATATATATATATATATAGCATAAATAAAGGGAAATTGGATAACGCTTTAGATAGACATATATTAGAACAACATAGTCACATAGTCACAGTTTTAAATTTAGAGTCATTGATCAGATTGAACATGACAATAGGGGGTGACCCTTTTTCCTTTTTATTGGAGAGGTTAGAATTACCATGGCAGGTAAAATTAAATGCATGCCAGTATCTGGGGTTGAACGATATTTGCTCTGTATTGTGTTTACGTAAACTTAAGAACTTGCTGAGATAGTGTTTCTCATTTTTTCATGTTAGTTCTTATTGCTGTATTTATTGTTGTAGTTTGTTAAAAAATGTCTATCGTGTTATGAGTGCGGTTTATAATTTACTTAATTTATGTGATACCAGTATTTAGATGATTTTTTTTTTAACAAGGTATAGATAGGGTTAATTTTAGAATTTTTAGAATAGGGGAGGTGGTCTATTGGTTGATATGTGGACTTATGATTATGTTTACAATGTTTTTAAACAGCTGATTATGTGAGTGGTTTTATCTGAAGAAGTTCAGGCTAATAGCCAGACGAAAAGCGGTTCATTAAACAAGTTTATATTCAAGTGGACTGCTGTCTTCAGTTTGCGGTTATTTCAGCTTGTGTGGAAGCACAGCGTTTTATTTTTTTATTTTTTTGCTCACTAGTTATTCCACGCTTTTTTTCATCAGGCTGCCAGGAAGATATGATATTGATCTGTTTAGCTTGCTTACTCCATTAAGTGTTTATGAATTATTAACTTTTATAACTGCGACAATAAGTTACTCATTTCCTTCATTAATTCCACTGTTTGGTTTCACCCTCTCACTTATTTTATTTTGCTGTAAATGACCTAAATGTTTTGCAATTGTTTTGTTTACTAAAACTATAACAGGATCTGTATGGTTATGTGTAAATATTGCTAAGTGGTAAGCTGCCTGCTTAACAGTTCCAAGAAACAGGGTTCATTTCTGACCTGCAGTCACTGGTTATGTGGACTTTTGCATGTTCTTAACATGTCTGTGTGGGATTTTTCTGGATAATCTGGTTCTCCGCGTTCCAAAAGCACTATATTGTACTTACCCTTGTCTTTGTGGCCTGAACTGTGACTTAAAGGGGTACTAATCTGGTTAACAAATAATAACATTAAAAAATAAAAATTTAAGGAATTCAGTTTCTTGTAAAGTTACATTTTTCATAAATTTCATACAGAACGGTTAGATCCAAATGTTTGACTCCTCCTGACTTGAATCAGTTTGTAAGCTATGAGCAGTGTCTTATTAATTTCCACAAAATTGGAAAATTTGCCTCTAACACCAAACATTTTACCCACCACTGTACTGCTCTACACTCTCTCAACTGGCTTGAACTGCCTCACGACCTCTCCTTTTTACAACAGACTACAGCCCACAAAATAATCTTTAAACCATCAGACTGCCCTGCCCTCAGCCAGATTTTCAGTGCCTGCCAACCAAATAGGGCTCTCAGATCCGAGAATCAGCACCTTTTGTGGTACAAAAAATAATCCTGTCTGCTGGGCAACTTCTATACTCTTGCTCTTTAGCCAAGGCCCGGAACGCCTTTCCTTTGACTATTAGAACTACAAAAAATCCTAACACTTTCAAAACCTCCCCAAAAAAAACTTATCTTCCAATTGGAACTGTACCTGCACCTTGCCTCCTTTCCTCAAATCACAATCAGCCTCCAGATAATGTAGACATTCACAGTGCACATGTGATAGACTCTGAGGTGTAATGCCTTGCTACTTAATGCTGTCTGAGTCATCTATACTAATGCCAGGTGTAAGCCTGTCTATTATCTACTGTTGGGATTTCTCTTTATTTAAGCAATGTGGAATCGTGTCATTTTACAATTCTATTCACCTGTTAGAAATATTATGCACTGCACGTAATCATGTTAGTTTGTTATCAGCTCTATTTAAAATGCATCATTTGGCTGCATATAGCCAAGTAATGAACTTACTCCACTTATATTTACTCCATATCTTACTATTGCTGTATATACTCCTGCAATGTACTCATGCCAAATGTATTTACCTTGTGTCATTCACATGTTATCTATCTACGGTATGTTTTTTGTTTCTTGTTACCTGTAGAGCTTTTTTTCCCGGGCCTCCACTGAAAATGGACTCTTTGGCCCTGTGGACTATCCCGATAAACAAATGCAAATAAATAAATAATAATTAAAATAACATTTAAAATTTTCATAGTTTACTTGAAAATCTTGACTTATTTCGGTTGACTGATTTTGCAAATAACATCTGTAAAGTCAGAAATGTTCATTGAAAATAAAGCATGTAACATTCCAGTTCATTTGTTTATTTGTTTATTTCTATAGTACTTATTTCATAGGACCATAGGAGGTTACTAGGCTATTGGCCCTGAGCAAGGGCACCCACAGGCAGGTGCAAGGGGGTGCACTTGCACCCCCCTGGATTCGGCTGTCCCGGAGACTTCCTTTTCTTTTAATTTAAAAAAAAATGTTTTTTTTTCCTTTGTGTCAAGTCGCACAGACGGAAAAGGTGTTTGTGACCTGATTTTGTCTTCTCCGTCTGTGCGACTGTTGGCTTACGTCTTTAGCTTCCACCTCCACCCCGCCTGCGGAATTTGAAATCCAGAAGATGTTGGGACTGCAGACGAGCATGCAAGTGAGAGGTAAGTGTGTGCATGTGTGTTTTTAAGTATTTAAGAGGTGTGTGCAAGTAAGAAATAGGTAGTTAGGGTCGGGGATGTGTGGACAGGGTTGCCACCTTTTCAAATGTCCAAAGTGGGACATTTTTGGTACAGATGTCAGATTTTGCAGGCCGAAACATACCCACGGCCAGTACAAAGGACAAAACTTCACATTTTTGCCTCTAAAAGCTTATTCTTGTAGCATTTTAGTTGCTTATTCTGTTTTTTTTTTTTATAATATTTAGGTGTTTCAGATACAGAATAACATATACAACTTTTACATAAAATGTAGGAAATAATTTTGCTCTAAAATCTCAGGACATTTGCCATTTTTACAAATTCTTTGCAGGACACAACTGCCCAAGAGGGACTGTCCCTCGCAAAGTGGGACAGGTAGTAACCCTATGTGTGGATGTAAGAATTAGATAGGGGTTTGTATGCATTAGGAGTTTGGAAGTGTTCTTCCAAATAAACACATGTGAGTTTGTGATTTCTATGTAACAAGTGGTGGAGGAAGAAGAGGTTTCCCTTGTTTCAGAAGAAACGGGAAGTGATAATTCTGCCTAAGTAAAATTTGCAAAGTCAAAAAATAAAATGGCACTGTCAATGTAGGAATTTGCTAAAGATTTCAAAGTGTTGCATATAACATTATTTGCACTTTATATCTCTTAAGGATTATCATGACAATGGAAGTTACTTTTGGTCTTCCCTTGTTTGGGAATTTTACGGGTCCAGTTTATTGGATCAGGGTATGTATCAATGGGAAATATGTCAGTCAGTGCAGCTGAGGTATTACTTATGATAGTTTAGTAGAAAACTTTACTTTAGTTGACAGCTGTCATAGTTCTTCCATTTATTGGTGAATGTTAGCATTGTATCTGAAATGTTTGCTATTACTGTTATTGTATTTAACAGAAGTGATTGAATATTTGGTGCATGGCAGTGCAAAACAACGCTTAAAGGAAATTCCACATTTGCTATCTATATAGTAGCAAATCTGTTTATATTTTTTATTCAGGGTTGACCGTTTCAGATGCATCCAGTTTTCTCTAGAATCAATAATTTACCATGATTGTGCAATGTTCTTACTTCACAGTATTTTAAATGAGAAGTTGGTTTGCATTTACTGAGCACCAACCTATGGCTGTTTTGGGTGAATCAGTTTTAATGCTGTAGTTAAGAGATTCGTTCAGCATAATCCAGGGGCCACCTGCACATGTTTCAGTAACCCACCAGTAGCATTAAATAACATGAGTTTCCGCTTTGGCATTAATGTACACATTCCCTAATCCCAGGTCATTGCTGAAAACCATACTTGCCACCCGCTCCCACCCCTTTTGCACTAACCAACCCCACCACACTAATACACCATCCTAACCTAATCTATACCCAGCATTAACACCCCTGTCAGCAATCTCTCTCTCTCTCTCATTGTACATATCTACAGATGATCTGGTCAGCTTTCCTGATTTATTGAGGCTTGTCTTTGTATGTATTATGTTTGCTTTTTCTGTTATAAGACATTGCAGCTTGTAGTGTTGTGCCAGAAGCTCTACTTTGACTTCTTTGCTCATGTAAAATGTGATGTGTAACTCCCCAGCTTTGGTTGCAATGGATCCTCTCTGGATCAGACTATATATAATTTCCCATTCTTGGGACATGTTTGTCATGTTTCATTCCATCTTCCACATAAGCTGTCAACCAACAGATTCCATTTCTATTGAAGACCTTGCATAGAGGTGTCCACCAGAAAAATACAGGCTTGTGTAATACTGGCTGTTGATGTTGTGACGTCCCCCCTCTGGACCAGTAATCAAAGAGCCTGAATCCTCCCCACTGACACCGGTGAGGGCCATTCACTTGGAACAAAAATAGATATGCAGTGTGTGTGTGTGTGTGTGTGTGTGTAAGTAGTAGGTAGGGGTGTGTGTGTGTGTGTGCATGTGTGTGTGTGTGTGTGTAAGTAGTAGGTAAGGGTGTGTGTGTGTGTGTGTGTGTGTGTGTGTGTGTGTGTGTGTGTGTGTGTGTAAGTAGTAGGTAGGGGTGCGTGTGTGTGTGTGTGTGTGTGTGTGTAAATAGTAAGTAGGGGTGTGTGTGTGTGTGTGTGTGTGTGTGTGTGTGTGTGTGTGTGTGTGTGTGTGTGTGTGTGTGTAAGCATACCTCCCAACTGTCCTTGATTTTAACTCAAATTTTAGCTCTGTCCCTCTGAAATGAATCCCTCTTAACACTAGTACCTTTTGGCAGAAAGGTGCTGCATTATACTTAATAAATAATGACAATGATTAAGAGGTACTGATTTTTGTTCCTGTAGGACATGTATATTAATTCACACTCTTATTCTGTTAATGTCTCAAGTTAATAGATGTAATAGTTTGTGTCCCTGATTTGTTCTACATTTGTCCCTGATTCTGTTGAAATTTGTCTCGGAGTGGCTGAGAGGTATGTGTGTAAGTAGTAGGTGTGTGTGTGTGTGTGTGTGTGTGTGTGTGTGTGTGTGTGTGTGTGTGTGTGTGTGTGTGTGTGTGTGTATGTATGTATGTACAAAAGAGAGGTAGCACACCCCTCAGCTGCCCAGGTTTTTACAGACTGTCCAGATTTTTGCCCCATATTCCCCCTAAAAAATTTGAAGTTGCTAAATAATGACAGACATTTGGGTTTTAGACATCATATCCTTTAGAAAAATGCATACTAACACCACTCCTGTTAGTCTAGCAATTTTCTAAGTTCATGAGAGGAAATTTTTGTAATCTGTCCCTATTTATATTAAGCTTTGGCCATATTTCTTGCACTAAGAGGTTGAGGTGAGTGTGTAATGTCCTAGTTAGAGTTAGCAGGTGGAATTTATTTTCAAGTGCATTTTTAAGGACTTGTGAGCTTCGAGGGAAGATAAATTTACTGCTGCTCATGCTAAGTCTGCTTAAAATGTACAACTGTTTAGTTCAGCAAATGGTATCACTATTGTCATATAGAATTTTAAAGCAGTGTTAGTAGCACAGCAGGTAGCAAACTTGCATCTTGATGTAGAAGGCTATAGGTTCTACTTCCACAGCATGTAGATTTGTATTTTAATGAGATGGGGTGCTGCAGTCCTGAGTATGTCCTCCTTTGGAGGAAATGCCTAACAACTATGAACCTGTTTTTCAGCTTGCCACCCATTCCCTATTGCAATATACTAGCTTACCATTTTTTTTAATGTAGCATGGTCAATTTATACTTTAGGGGCAGTAGGCACGGAATTTGTAGATGAAACACTGAAAATAAAGTTGTTTTCTAGCAGCAACCTCTTCATTGGTTTCAGATCTCTTTAATGTGGAATTATTCAGATGACTTTTACTTATGCAGAGATTGCACATACTGACTGACGTTGGTGGATTGTAATGACATAAGTTTAATTGGCCTTTTATGGTTGAAATGTTCTGAATTGGGCAGTTTGTCATTATTGGTTCATATGTTTTGTTTCATTGCTTGCTGGAAAAACATTCAAAACTATACATTTAAAACACACTAACAAGTGATGCTGTATTATAGAAGGGATATAATTACATTATTTTATATTATAATTAAAACAATCTGTATATATTATAGGCATATGTATAATAATATGTATAAATATGTACACTTCTTATGCATGGCTACTCTTGTTTATCACAGTAACAGGAAGGATACTGTAATGTCTGTGTCAAGAAATAAGGTCTAAAGCTTTTAGTTAAGCATATAATGAAGTTGTTCACATCATTGATAATAGACCCAGTTTCATATAACTAAGGTTTAACCACACAAAAGCAGAAAACACCCAGAATTTCCCTCGCCCACTCAGTAAAACTAATCTTGAGAAAATAATTAATAATGTGCATATATTAGGACTACTGGAATTATCTTTAAAAAGATGAAGTGATGATGACTTACAACTGTGTCAATGTTGAGATTATGAAGAAATGCTTGATTAAGCATTAATTAAAAGATATACATAATTTAGTGACTGCACACAGTTTAAGTGAAATACAACAATAATGTGTCGTGCATTCAGAGCACAGAATGCCAGCTTTTATTTAAACAGCAACTTGTGTTACTGAGAGCTAATCTTGGAAGCCAAAGAACACTAGTGTTATAAACTAATCTGTTTAAATCTGTATAATCTGAACAGGCTCATGGGACTCCGTTTGGTGTCCTACATGAGAAATACTGAGCTAATGAACATTATTCCCCAGTAGTTGCTTCTAAGTCACTTATAAATAAATAAATCAAGGGGAAGGAATTTGAAATAAAACAAATACCTTCCCTGGGATTCATGAAGCTCGCGCAAGGCCGGTGTAAGGCTTGCGCCGGCCGTGCGGCGTATATATGGAGTAGTCGCGCCATATGCATATTAATGAAGGCGCACAGACGCCACAGCCACGTGCATAGGAAACGTGCATGAGTGCATTGGGCATATCGAAGTTGTGCATGGAGGCATGTCAATGTCGGCTGTCGATGAGCAACCTAAACTGCTGAATATTATATTCTGCCTGCAATAGTAATAGCACCTATCAGTGTCCATGGATACTGAAACGTATGCAAAGCATGCAAGATAGTCCCTGTGAACAGAAAATGAAGAAGCAAACACAAATGCACAGTAGGGAATAACGGGTCCCTACCCTTGCGCAAATGACATGAAAACCGTGTGCCTGTAGTCCAACGTAGTGTTGATAGCTATACCATGTGGAAGTGAAATGTATCATATGTTAGCGCGCTGCCAGTAGGTACGTCCAGCCCAATGGAGAGGGTCACCAGCTGACCCATAATGTGAGGGAGGGTACATAGCTGTGCAGATGTGTCCATAACAAAATACAGGAGGAGAAATGGAGATATATGCAGTGACCGTATGTCCGAATCATATCCCACAAGGCATGTAATAGTCACATACAAAAGGTATGTTCGTATTTCACATACCAAATGTGATAGGAAATAGAATACGCATGTAAATGAAACAGAAGGAGCATATAATCAGCTACAACAATAAGGACACATGTAGGCCGAAAGGAACAGTGTGATCCATACCGTCGACTAAGATTACCACCTGTCCCCCTTTGCGAGCGACAGTATCTCTGTGGGCAGATGTGTCTTGACACAAACTTGTAAAAATGGCAAATGTCCAGAGATTATAAGACATAATTATTCCTTAGACGTCATGTAATAGTTGCATTAAACAGTTTTTCTCTGTATGTATATTACATAAATGTCATAAGAAACAGAATAAGACACCAAAATGCTACAAGAATAAGCTTAGATATAGGCAAGAATTGTAAGTTCTATATGCCGAACTGACCGTGGGTATGTGTCGGCCTGTAAAATGTGCTGTGTTCACAGCAAATGTCACATTGTGGCCAACTGAAAAGGTGGAAACACAACCGTCGACTGTGGGGAGGCATTGTCCACAACAGTCGGATATGTGTAAGGAATAGCTTGGACATAGGAAAAGGTGCCATCCTACCAATGAGTACAACAGGCTGGCAAAATCCGGAAGTCAGCGGTATAATCCGAACTTGTATGTGACACAGTCGAACGGGTAGTACCCGGGTATACCAACCAAGTAATGAAAGTGAAGTATGGGCGTGTACCTATGTGCGTGAGGTATAGCATGTGGAAAACAAACATGGCAGGGTAGTCCAAACAACCATAAAGGTACCTGACACATGTAGGGTAGTCAATGTGTTACTTTGGCCGTGTCATGGGCCAACAACCAAAGTAGTGATCTATGGGGTGTGAGGAATGTGCGTGTGAGGGGTGGGTGGGTAATGGTAAAATCCTCAAAGGCGATACTGTGTCATATGCAGAAAAGGTGAACCGGAGGTGTACGAGGGGGCAGCGGGTGAAGTGGAAAGAAACACAAACACATGTAGAAACAGCTGCAAGACAAGCAGACAGGCCATAGTGTAGAACACAATCCCACAAACATATGAATATGGAAATGTGCGATACAAATGTATAGATATGTCACCGTCACATACCCACAGATGGGTCCAGATGGAACTGGCCATAACAAATGCAACACACCTGGATGCATAATGGCCTGCCCAGCATACCCTCCACATACCCTCCACATCACACAACCCGCCTCCATACTAGAACGTCCACCACATCCAGCCATACTTGGCCTACTGGTTCGTTGCAGACACAGCTACACACAGTGACCCCTACACATATATAGCAGGTATTGGCACCCTAGGCATTGTCAGGATTGCAAACCATGTATCCCCTGCATGTAAAACCCCCTGCACATTTTTGTAAAGCCACAAAAATCTTCGGTATCTGACTTGTTTTGGTCTTGTCCAATTTTTGGGATATCCCTCATGGGATAACCAACCTGTGTAAATAGTAGAATGGGTATGACGACATGATGTCCAATCCTGTAGATATCTGGACACAAGTCAGAACGTGCAGTAGAGGTCCATGACACTGTCCAGCCCTAAGTGGTCATGCATAACCTACTATCCAGGATAAAACACCTTCCCATGACGCACATGTCCCGACACGAATAGGAGGGAGAATATATTGCACACATTTGCATAGTGGCAAACGGCAAGAAGGTGAGGAAGACACTGACGTAAACAGGATAACCTTGATCAAGTGTGAGGGACACTTACTGTGTGCAGGTGTTACCGACCATACCTGTCAACCTGTGTGAGCAAGATATCTGGACAGAGCCATGAATATGTAACTGTTACAGTCAGAATTATGAAAGGCCACGTAAGCACAAATATCTATTAAACATATGTAACCCACAATAAGGATATGCAAGTGCACCTGCGCGTGTGTAATCCGCTCACAGCATAGCAAATGAATGCTGTTTTCTCTACGTTATATATAACCCCGTAAAGTACGAAACCAGACAAAGCCATGAAAACAACTGGTACAAATAGGGACAATCCCCAGATATTGCCCTAACAAACATAGAAAGTGGATAGAATAACACGTGTGTCACTAGCATGGATTCTCTGAAGGGTATGAAGTTGTAACCTGAAATGCTTGTCATTATTTACCAACGTCAGTCTTTAATGATATGCCACTAAATTGCCAGATAGACACAAGGTTATGAAAAACGGACCAAAGATAAGAGGCAAACAGCTGTACATTCAGTGAAAATCTGTACAGTTGAAAGGTATGATATGGATATATACATATATATATATATATATATATATATATATATATATATATATATATATATATATATATATATACATATATCCACAGACTTAAACCAAAGCAAATTATGAAATGAGGAATGTACAGACATATGTATATATGTACATATATATATATCTATACACAAACAATACATGAATAGATATATACACAACAAACATACGTCCCTGTACATATAACACATGTACATAAATAGGTCACGGTATAGCTATTATGGATAGACAGACAGACATGCATGAAAGGTGAATACACTGCTGCTTTCCAAACCATTGCCCGGAAAGTACCAGTGTGACAGGCCTGCAAGTTCTACACTTTAAACATGAATATAGGTGTCCTTTGCAGGACCCCAAAAATTGATCCTGTACGAAGTGCGAACCATCATCGATGCAAAAGAAGTCACAGCTGCAACTACGATATAGCTGTACATGCAACAGTAGCAGGTGCAAGGGTAATAACACATGGGTCGATAGAATGTATGACGTACGACCTGATATCCGGAGAGTGGGGAGTGCTTAGAAGTGTCTTCACACTTTATTATCGCTCACATTAAACATGTCTGATGGGTACTGTGGAGGGGTGCCAGGTATGGGAATCATGGGTATGCAGAAATGGGCCTAGGTGTTGGTTGGCACAGATTTATTAGGTCCGCCCCATGGGAGTGATCAATATACCTATGTGGGTATAGCACACGCCTATATTCTCCAAAAAGGTTCAACCCATCTACTGGATATTGTGTAAACCATTGGGGGAAGACGTAGGGACCTATATCAATGTCATGTAGGCGATTATCATGGATGGACATGCGTACGACCAAGATGGTAACCATACCTGCCAAACTTTCAGAATAAGACAACTGGACTAAGGCATAGTACATGAAATACAAATAGGGACTATATTAAATATACCCCAGACAAAGTCAGAATGTTGATAGAATAATGGCGTAGTCAGGAATATGAATGTTATGTGGGTTAGTAATCATGAAATAGAAATGTCAGTCATTATTATCTAACCTCACAGTCCATAATGCCTTGCCAGTAATTTACCAGAAAGGCAAATTATTATGACAAATGTAACAAAATCATAGGTCAAACCTTGGGGCATTTACCCATAATGTTTACAGGTGAGAGGTATGAAGGTAACCCATCCTAAATAAATGTACAGAACTAGTGATACTAGGTGGACAGGTGAGAAGAAAGACGTCAGGACAAATGACAAAACATGTACAAGTCAAAAGCATGTACTTCGACAAATGTGAATGACAACGTATGCCCTGTGAAAGTCAATTTGGAAGGTTAATAGACTCAAAAGACATGTGTCCCTCAGGGTGTCATGCAGTGTCCAGTCCCCCATACTCGTATGTGAGCTCTGCACTGACGGAAAGCGCAAATACCGGCGTACACATAAGGTACATGATAGAATAATTAGTGTGGATAAGCACCTGTTGGCCTTTGTGAGGAATACAACCCTCTGGGAGGGTGTGTCCTGCAATAGGAATATAATGGCATCTGGCCTGTGATGCCGCCATATATTGTGTGTATTGGTGTAAGAAAATTGATATCCTGTATCAGAAACATACCTCGCAACTGTACAGATTTTCGCAGAATGTGCAGATGTTTGCCTCATATGTTTGGTGTGTTCCTCTTAAAATCTGTACCTTTCTGGCAAATACCTGAGAACTGAAGTCATTAAATAATGACAAACATTTGAGTTTAAGACCCCAAATCCTTCAGAAAAGTCATACTAATGCAAAACCTATTATTCTGTCAACTATCTACATTTGTAAGAGCAATATTTAAAATCTGCCCCTATTTGTCCCCCCATCATGTTAGGCTTTGTCCAGATTTTTTGCTCAAGGAGGTTGAGAGGTATGATCAGAAACAGATACATGTCTGAGGAAACAGCATTATCGACTGCAAGATAACTCAGAAGGTATGAAAAGCACTGCAGTAGGAAGTTCAGTATTGGCCGCAGGTATGTGCTGACATGTCAAATGACACAGCAGTCTACATGAAGTACCTATAGGGCTGTCACCTTTACAAATGATGACAGTGGGACATACCCACAGCCATGCATACACCACAAATATACATAGCACACAGCAAAGCCTAGGCCATGATACACGAAGCCTCCGGCGTGTATGAGTAGAGTGAGAGTACAGCAAGGAAAGATGTCTGCCAAGCTATTCAGCAAACTCCTGTAGGGGCATGCAAGATCGCCCGTAACACAAACGTTGCACGGACAATGTTGGGATTTGCAACATACCCCATTTATATGTGAAAGCTATGCAAATGATGTAAATATGCGATACATGAAACAGTAAGCTGTCCGTGCAAGAGCAGAGTTATGTGCAGAAATGTACCCGGATGTTAGGCGACTAACGTTCTACACATTGCTAAACGGAGCAATGACAGCTGCAAATACAGTATGAATACAGTTGAAGAAGCATGCCAATCTCCAAATCTAAGGCCAGTGGCATTATTGTCCATTGGATATCAATAAAACTGTGGTTGTCCTCCCCCGATCTCCGGAGTGGAAGCGTAGCGCAGCGCCATGAGAATGCACTTCACTTCAAAACAAGTCAAATATGTATAATATACATACAAAATGTAGGTTTAGTTAGATGTTAGTACACCATGCAGATGAATGGCAAGCTGGAGACAACATGGCTACTGCGTACTGGTTGTTATGTGTGGAAGCGCTCTGTCAGAGATGTAATGAAGCATTTGTAGGCAATCTGATGCAAGTGAGGCTGAGGATAGTGAATCACAACATGTCATGCCATATGGGCCAAGCCTCTACAGTGTAGTGTAGGATAAGGGGACTATTAGAGTAGAAAATAGGTGACAACATGAGTGTGTATGTATAAAACACTGTAAACTCACCGGAGCAGTGTCACATGTTTGCTGTCAGTACTCAGTGGAAGAGGCGTGTTATGAGCTATCCTAGGGAAAGTCAGGAGACTGACGGTGTACGCCATGGATACCACCGATGTGACCTGCAAACCTGCCTACAGTGTGTCCACGCCCATGCACGCCAGTAAGCCCGAGTAAGCATGTGTGCGCGTGTTAGCCCGTGTGCACGTGTTGAAGAACGAGTAAGCTAGTGTACGAATGGTGAAGCCGGTGTAATGTCATGTATGCCAGTGTACATGTTTGTAAGCATGTATTCATGTGTACTACACACATCACGCATGTACTGCACACTCAGACACACATGCTGCCAATACTACACACATCAGTGAAATGGCACATGGATGGAGAATACATCATCAGAATTAACAGTGCTGTAAACTATGCTACATTGATGGTCATAGCTGCAATGCATCATGCCTGCTGATATACACCTGGAAGTAACACACTTTGTGTTAACAGCATTCTAACATCAATACAGTGGAATAAAGCCACCGTGTGCATCAGCACCAGGTTAGTCTGATCCTGCATCAATGTTACACATCACAGGTGGTGGCACAGGTGACATCATATGCACAGGGTGTGGTGTTACATTTCCAGAGCTGTCATTGAGCCATCCAATTTACACATAGGTGTGTGTGTGTGAAGGACAACGGTTATTGCATGGCCCAATGGTGATGCAATGGGTTTGTGTATGTGATAGCCCTAGCTGTTTGTGGTAAGTGTGTGTGTGTCTGCATATACACAGGAACAGCATGTGTCAGCCATATACAGGAAGTTGTGGGACAGTCACAGACCGTACCTGCCAGGGTGTAGAGATCGCCATTACTGGTCATGGACACCCCTCCATGCATCCAACACTAACCCAGTCCTGCACCTATCAATGTATGCACACATAGTTCTGGGATCTGTACCACAACCTGTGGATAAACGTGAGTCTGTAATGTTAACCTGAATTGCATAGAATTGTCAGTTACTACATACAGATATGGGCCATACTCACCCTCCAAAGTAATAACCACTGCTGACTGTTGCCGAGATGTGCATACGACCATTCAAAGGTGCTGTACTAACATTGTTTCCAATGCCCGTGTAATACCCAGCAACACAATAACCGGTCACTACACAAGTATAACCCATGATCACTACAGCACACAGTATGTGCACTATCACAGAGCCATAGCAGATGTACATACATCCAAGGTGATCATGTACAGATAATGCAGCACATTCAAGAGTGATAATCCCAACATACATATCTATATACACACGTGGCAGGGTTGGGAGCAGAACACAAACGTAACCACTGTACCACACAACAGCATTACGCAGTTACAGAACGCGCTACCGTGATTAGTAGATCACAGCATTCACACAGGCATACATCTAGCCTGCAGACAGCAGCATCAAAGGCAAAGACGCCGCACGGATGTTATGGAGAGTGAATACTGTAAAAGCAATGTACTGTTGTCATGCAGCTGGATACACACACACTTAGCAGGGCTGGGAGTCGAACATACACCTAACTACCCTATCACACTACAGCATGACGCATTTACAGAAAGCACTACCGAGATTACTAAACACAGCAGTCCCAGAGGCATACTTCTAGGTGCGTGTCATCATCGGCAAAGGCAAAGACATCAATAGGAAATGTCTGTGGTGTGAGGCATCTAAAAGCATGACTGAGTCCCCAGGCGGATGGGAGCATGCGCACACACACACACACACACACACACACACACACACACACACACACTTGGCAGAGCTGGGAGTTGAACATACACCTAACTACCCTATCACACTACAGCATGACGCATTTACAGAATGCGCTATCGAGATTACTAAACACAGCAGTCCCAGAGGCATATTTCTAGGTGTGTGTCATCATCCGCAAAGACAAGGACGCCGACAGGGATTGTATAGAGAGTGATCAGTTTGAAAGCATACAGACATATTACTGTCCCACGGTAGACATAGACAAACACACGGCACTGGTGTGATCGGGGCAATGTAAGATTTACAGAGCACTACAACAACAACACATAGACACGGGACGCACCACAGACAGTACACCCTTCAAGATAGTTGACCAGTGTGTACTCGGTAGGCATCCATTGTGATGTTGAAAATGGACATCTGTTGCCTGGATGACCACCATGGCTATACAGGATGTCAATGGCCATGCCCATGCACAGAGGGACATCACCGACACAAGGTGTCACTGGCATGGCCACACGCTTAGTAATACACGTCTGTTCGGACTGTACTGTGTGTCGATCTACACAACGGCGTACTGGGCATGCTCACACACTTAGCAGTTGCAAAGGGCCATCTTGCATGCAGATGGAGTCTAAACACAGAAGGGCACAGTAAGGTATAACTGTCCCCACGCACAGGGCGGTCACACAAATGCAGTGACCAGTACACACTCAGCTGCCATCACAGCTGTCACAGGTGCAGATCACAGATGTACACTCCGCAGTCTACACTGTAGCCCTCAAGACATCACCATGTCATTGCTGCAGCAATACACAGCCATACATTACCACAACACCGTGTGACACATGACCAGTGGACTGTATAGAGGTCTACAGCAACTGTACAGAGTACACATGTATCGACAGGGTTCCAACAGGTGTTATGCATTGCAATGATACCACTATACATGACCAGGTCAGCTCAAGACATACCAGGGGCCCCAGGTCTTACACAGCTTTAACAGATGAGTGTTGCTGTACACCAACGAACACACATGTTTGGATATGTCATACATGTGATTGTAGTGGATGTGTGCATGGACCACACACAACACATATGTACATAGCTTAGCCTTTGCTGTCCCCCATGCAGAACAGTGGCCTAAGCAATTATATGCACGCAAATGGAAGGAGGGTCCATGTCTGTTGAATGCTCACAGTACAGGAGGTAGCAATGTTGAGCGAGGACACATTCCCCTGTAGTAGTCACCCATGACACCCGTGATATCATATCACAGTCCATGTGTTATGTATGTCAGCACACATGTCCACCAATAGCAATGCATACAAACATGGATACAGGAGACACATGTAGGACCAACACATATGTACAATCTGTACTGTGCATGCAGCAACCATGCATGTGCAGTGGCCAATGTCCATAACACAGCTGCGCCTAACTACAACATGCAGTCGCAATGCAGCCCCATCATTGACACCTGTATATGGTGACATACAGACAGTACAGTTGGTTGTACATCACGTATGGAGGGATGTGTGTACATAAAGTGGTGATCCACCTGTGTAGATGTATGTGTGTCAGGGATGGCTCACAGGTGTGTCACATGCCATCCTACCATGCCATGTGCAAACAGTACGCTATGTCACTGTTACTTGATGGTGATGACATAACGCATACACAGTTGTCAGGTGTTACCAACTGTATGTCACATGACACCTGTAACACTTACATCCTCCCGTGTGCATATAGCAACACAATTGCCAGACATAGCATTGGTACACATAATGGGGACAATACCGCTGCATGTCTATCATATGTCTCATCATATGGCAGGTGTATCATTCCCAGCACTGCCATGTGTGTCCGCTTGTGTGACCACATATGCCACATATGGTGGGGATTATGTCCCAGTTGTTACACATTCCTGTACACTGTTGTAGAGATCTGTACATACTGCAGTGTGGAAAGCATGACGTCGGCAGGTGTGGTGCATCACACACATTGGCTATCCGTATACACATTTCTGGTCACCACAGTGTGTGTGTGTATGTATGTATGTATGTATGTATGGCTGTCTGGTGCTTGGTGTGAGGGTGTATGCTACCATACAGTGAAAACAGGATCACTAACTGATGACTAACCCCTCATGGTGATGCAGTCTACTACCCTGTTGATGCCATCGGTCCCAGCCGTACTGGCTAATTGTGCATGTTCCTTCTCTGTGCCACGTCGTGTGGGTGCAAAGTACTGTGAGGGTGATGACCACATAGGCAAGGGTCCTCACCTCAACACTATAGTGTGTGCGTTATAGTGCTGTAGACCCCGTGAATGTGGCCATGTTCCTGTAATGTGACAGGGTATTACTGCTACACAGTGTGGCCTCATGCTATCAAGTGGCCTCTAACGTCATCATTGGCCAGACCACTGTGTACAACCCCTGCACCATGTCAACATACCTGTAATGTTTCCTGGTATGTATGTCATGTCTCTGTCCGCTGTAGCCTGTTCAACTGACCACATGCTTCAGGTGCAGTATATGTGCAGACATCTGTGTCATGTTCGACTTTCCAACAGTCAGGTTGAGGGTACGTTTAGCATGCTGATATTGCCATATGTGCCTGTGAGTACTCCACAGTTACACATGGGGGACTGCAAACACTGCTACCTGCAGGCACATGCCAGTACACCATAGGAGAGAACCAGGGCATCATTACCAACATGCTGTTACTGTTGTAACCGAGACACATACTGTGAACATATCACAATGCATGCTGCACCCAGACTACATGGTAAGACTGGTGCATGTCGACAGTACACCACCGATGTCACATACACATCTCTCAGTATTCACACACAACCAATGCAACATACACATCCCTCAATATGCATACACAAGTAATGTTAGATACACCTCTCACTATTCTGTTCACCCTGTGCATCAGACCATTTGAGCATATCCCTGCACTGATGGTGTGGATGACAGGGATGCAGCACAGGCTTCATCATATGCACAAGGTGATACTGTTTGCCAGGGGCATAGGCTGCACCAATGGATGACATTGTGTGTGTGAGTAAGGGCCGGTGATTTGATTGGACATGTCTGTTCCATATGCATGTGGGTGCTGTGGAGCCCTACAGTTGTGTTTGCTGTGTGCGTGTATGTGTGCACACAGTTCTGCCATTTGTGAGGCCTACACAAGGATATTATTGACAGTTCCAGATTGTACAGACCAGGTTGTACAGCTCACTGTGACCGGCCACGGCCACGTGCCTATGCCTGCCAGGGGTTGCACGGGCACTACCAGGCGGAGGTACAGAATGGCTACTGCCCAACGACACATGGCCACTGGAACCATGTCTCCGCCAGGAATTTCCAGGGCCACGTCCACATGGCCTGCTGTGTCCTGGTGTGGACAGCACAGCACCAGCTGCACTGCTACTGCTACCGTCACTATGGGAGTGGCCATGTGAGGTGGCACGCTCATGTTGACCTGCACTAGGTGGTGTAGCTGGCCTACGTCCACATGGTCTATGCCTCACCCCTACCAGATGTTCCAGCACAGACATCTCACACTCGCAGATTGCCATGCCATGGTCAAGGATTCTGACCATGTCACCCAATCGCCTGTCCAGAACATCAGCAATCTGCTGTTGAGCACCTGCCAATACCTGGATGTTGTTGTTTAGGGTACTGATAGCAGCCCTCTGCAGCCTCTGCCCTTCTCTGTTCTGCTGTTCGGCATGTGCCTGTGCCGCCATTACAGTCTGGAACATGGTGATTCCAGCTGCTGCGCTATGTCCTGCAGGTGCATGTCTGCCAGAGGTCCTCCTTCGAGCAGTACCAGCCACATGCCTGTGTGGCACATCTGCAGTCAGTACACTACCACCATGGTGTGGAGACACACCTTCTATAGCCACCACATGTTCCTGTTCAACGCTAACAGATGCTGACTGTCCTTCCTCTATGGCCACTGTTGATGCGGTATGTGTTGGCAGCTGAACTGTGTGTGGGGAAGAGGGGGACATAGCTGGGATGGCAACCATTGGCACAGATTCAGCCCCTGACATCCCTGCCTGTACCTCATGCATATGTTCATCACTGCTGGCATCTGTGGGGACACTATCAGATGGACCACAGGAGGGTAACGCACCTACATCACCTGTGAATGCAAAGAAAGACTCTAAATTACAATACACACACACACACACAAACACACACACACACACACACACACACACACACACACACACACACACACACACACACACACACACACACGCACACACGCACACATGCACACACACACACACACACACACACACACACACACACACACACACACACACACACACACACACACACACACACACACTGACACACCATGCATGTGCTATGACAGATGGCATGCAGCATGCTTGTGATACAGCTGACAGCATGCAGCTCAGACATCAATAGTGTTTGTAAGCATACCCCCTGGAATGCACACCACAGCAGGCAGGTGTCATATCATTGTTCATGCAATTCACACGATCATGGTAGTATGCATGCATCCCTGTGATACACCATGTGGACCAGAGCAGGATAACAGTACACAAAGCTGACATGACCTTGACATGTTATCTGCTGACGTGTGCATTAACATGCATGCATGCCTGACACAATGGTGTCCTGATACATGTACAGCGTCGTACTGGGTATCACATTGTGGTGTTGTCCATATGCCCTACAGATAGAATGCATGTTGAGCAAATGTGCATGGGCATGGTAGGGGACTGTGAGTCATCTACATTGCTGTACAGTGTGAAGTACAGACACTGTGCCACTGCATGGCATCATGAGGCGTCTATATTGCTAAACAGTGCATGATATGTACACATTGCATATCCAGAACTGCATGCATACCCATGACATACCTGTGGATTGTGACCTACGATGCTGAGGTGTATACACACCAAACCATGCTGTGTCATGTGACAGGTCACTGGAGGACATACAGATGACACCCCTGCATGATGACTACAGAGTGTTAGCTGCCTGGTAACCATGTCCACACATAGAGGACCTGTCACGTCACCATTTCACACAATAAATTGATGTACCACGCACACAAGGTGCACAGCTAACAGTGATGTCCTACGGCAGCAAGGGAAAAGTACAGTATCTGTGGCCTGGTGTCACTGTCAGTGGAATCTGTAAAGGTGACTACCATCATGCTATGACACAGACGTCATGTTCAACACATCTTATGAGGTAGACGTCACTGACACCTCCACTAGCTGTGCACAGGCATTTAAGATGTGCAGCGTACCACATCACCTGTACAATCAGTCTAGTATGGCTGTAATTGGACCATGTATGGACAAAGTGGGACAGGGTGTATCCACATCCCATCTACTGTGTGGCTACATGTCTCTGGCCATCTCCCATGGCCATGTGTGCACATGTGTTGGTCATGTATGTGATGGCCATCTATCACACATGTCTGTGTTGTCCCATATGACATACACCCATAGATGTTGGATATGTCATCATCCACAGGGCTATGCAGGCAACAGGTGTATGTGTGGTATGTGGGGTATGGGTTATGGGAAATTGTGACAATATTGCAACCAAAACGCTACATGTCTGAGATATGTCAGATGGAACATCACAATGTGTGAACCCATTGCAGGGGCATATAACACAATGGTGATGCCTGTGGTCTGCCCATATCACTGCTCACTATGCGGTACTGGTTTGTGTACCACATGTTTTGTTCCACTGTATAGTCCATTGTAGAACACCTCCACCGTTGTATGCACAGCTGGACAGACATGTAGCAATGACAAATACTGTAGTTTCATGTCTGTGTGTCATTTCATTTGTATATATTGCACATGGGTGCCTGTGTGGATGATG
This sequence comes from Protopterus annectens, assembly GCF_019279795.1. Lineage (NCBI taxonomy): Eukaryota > Metazoa > Chordata > Ceratodontiformes > Protopteridae > Protopterus > Protopterus annectens. The sequence goes on along the minus strand of NC_056729.1, from coordinate 352,768,983 downwards.
GGTGATGCGACCTGTATATCCATATATTAACTGGCCACATGGTGAATAGATCTATGCTTTGACATGCCTGATACCGATGACAGTCTCACCTGCAACGGACTCTTGTCTGTGTGGCATGCCAGAGGTACCTGTATAGGGTGACACAGCAGTATGAACATTATCCATGACTGCATGACAGCCACAGGATGCACAGTGCAAGTTAACACATTCGCCTGTACAATAGCATATAGTAAGCACATGTGTGCATGCCATACCTCTCAACCTCTTAGAACAATAAATGTGGACAAAGCTTACTATGATGGGGGACAAATAGGGACAACTGTGACATATTGCTCTTACAAACTTAGAAATTTGCTAGACTAATAGGTTTGCATGCACATGGTTTTTACATGGAATGTGCAGTCGTAAACACAAATGTATGTCATCATTTAATGACTCCATTTCTGAGCTATTTGCCAGAAAGGGACAGATATTAAGGGGAACACACCGACAATATGAGGCAGACATCTGGACATCCTGCAAATACCTGTACAGTTCAGAGGTATGGTGCATACACAGGGCTGCATAATGTAGCATGAAGCATGTGTGTCCACACACCTTGCATATGTTGTTACATTACATGATGTACACTGACACATGCACGTACGTGGGATATACTGGCCATATGTTCAGTATTGACTTACCAGGCAAATCCATGCTCATTGGTTGGGAGACACCCACCTCCATGATGGCAGCTAGTGTTTGTGGGAGCTGTACCGAGGGTGTCCCCAGACTGATCAGTAGCTCTTCTGTGTGTGTGAGTGGAGGCTGGGTTGGTGGCCCATCACCTGTTCCACCTTGTTCCCTGGCGATTGCAGTGGCACGCTGTTTTGCATGACGTATCAAGTCCGTGCAGTGTCTGCGCACTTGCTGGTAGGTGCGGTTGTGGCCACCCACTTCGTTGACTACCCCTGCGAAGATCCTGCCACAGGTCATCCTGCTGCTGTGCGTGCTGTGGCACATGGCTAAATAACACCTCGTAGTTCTCATGGAGGTACAGGATTACGCCATCATCCTCCTGTCGGTTCTATGCTGGTAGGCGTGTACGAGACATTATCTGTAAGACATGATGAAGGTGACAGGTCATATTTACAGACATGTACAATGATACTGCTGCACATACATTTCTAGTACATCTAAACAGTTATCTTTGCAAATCAACATGACACTAACACGAATGGCATGTATGTGTCACACACATGTAACACCTATTATGCATTGGATATCATCCCCATATATGTGTGTCATCTCATTAGTGTTCCTACTGCATGTGACGTCTGTCTTCATGTGGGCATGTCTGTTTGCCTGCACTGGTGTTCTTACCTATCTGCACATGCCTGATGTATCCAAGGTAATGCTGTTGACCTTGATGCTGTGTATATGTCACATATCAACACAGACACAGGCTTACTGGACTTGGACAGTGACAATGCACCAAGTATGCATGGAAACCTGTACATGCATCTGTTTTGCCATAGACATCTACACTGCACTGTACAGCTGTTCAACATCCTGCCACGGATTGCCTGTGTTGCACATGTGATAGACATGGGACAATGGCTAGTCGGACGTCATTCGCAGGTGAGGTTATCGGCTATAGCATGTACGGGCTGGGTTTCCTAGCTGAATCTGACGCCCATTATGCCACCGCGAGGGGCATCAGTGACACATTACTGATCCAGATAGTTGATACTATATCTACCATACGGCCATCACACCATGTATGACAGGGATGATATGTGCAGCTATGTGGACAGGGCTGCATGGTTTGGCAGGAGTATGTCACAGGTATGGCACAGGGATCTGTCCAGCATGTGGCCATCCTAGTCGTAGGATGGTGGTTGTCCATGACGTATGTCTTTCAGATCAGGCTATGGACATGTAGCATGTCTAACAGCATAGTGTGGCATATGTCTGTATGCAAGGTGGATAGCATGCTGCATACTGGAGGTGAGTATTGTGGAGGCTGGTATCGGCCATCCACGCATGGACCCTACCCCTGGAGGGTGATATGTGTTCCAATATTGGTCACACGGGTGCTGTGTATGCCTGTCCAATGATCTCTGTGCTCATGGATACCACCCTGTCATGTCATGGGTACCTCAGATGACTACCTAAAGGGCCAGGGAGATGTCTCAGCTGAGGGAGGTGTACTGCACAACACCATCCCTAACACAGTGTCCATAATGTTGACCACAGCCTAGGTGTTACTTAATGGGTACAGGGGTATTCCCCCTAGTGGTGTTATTGCTGATATCATCCACCAGAATGTGCACATATGTCACACACCTCACACACACAGCCCATTCTGTATGTTGTTCGCAACACTGTGACAACTATTGCCCATAGGTCATGGCCATTCACATCCTCACATACACAGATGGCTGATACATGTCTGTGTGGTATGGGCTACAGTGCGGGTGGGGTACAACACATTAACCCTGGTTTACTGTAGCTGACACCGTGTGATATGCACATGTCACTGTAGCATCTTTAGTAGTTGTGAGTCTGTCAACAGGCCACTAGTAGAACACTCCTGTGACATACAAAGGCATTTGTAGTCAAACATCCATACTGTCTTGTACATCTGTACTGCTAACATCTACATTGATAATGGTTCATGGACTTGCAGACCATACCCGGCAGTGTTCTGATGCGGTGCCACCAATCATGACTGTCGTCAACACTTGTGGGTTGATATTATCCAACACCCTGTCTGTAATGTATGGGCATGCTCGGCACTTGTTCAGAGCTTCTTGGCACATTATGAGCTACTGCTTAGTTTAGCACCCATTTCACACCAGTCCCCACAGGTACACTGTCTGTCAATACATTTCCAGCTTGCTTACAGTACAACAGCTGTCATACACACTTCACTCACATATCTTGTGAGACATGGTGGTTTATATGGCGTGTCCACCTGGCACATACCACTTATATACAGGCATGTCCAACTGGCATGTACCAGTGCTATTGCCTGTCACTATGATGACTACGTTGTACATGTGGCAATAGAGCTATTCTTATGTACACAGTCAATGCACATCTCCCAACATACAACAGTACAGTCTGTGGGGGATGCACATATGCAGCCCTGCTGGGGGTTATACTGTCACCAACCCTGACTGCACCTGACAGTCATGTGGGGATGTGCAACACTGGCAACACACCCCACTCATCACATAGTCCCACATGATCCCCACCACAGGTAACACATACGGAGACACCTTGTACAGTACCCCTCTATACTCTTTGTGGGCACCAATGGCAGCCCACATCGCCAAACACAACCACACCAACCTATAGCCCACAGTCACGTGTGCCCATCACATACAGCCAGTAGGGTGTCATAACATACACAACACACCTGTCATAGGTGACTGCCGGCAGTCACACTGCTGTTCCACTCAGCAGGCTACACAAGTCACTTACATCATGCTGTCAAGTAACTGGTTCTGCAACATAACCTATGCACACATGCCACAACTCAGCAGGTATGATGTGACTGTCATTTTCCATGTTTGTGTGACAGAAGTTGTATCTCAGGGCACAGACTACGTGTGCAGGGACATGCAATAGCCCACCAGTGTTGTAGCCCTGATGGTGTGGTCCGAGCCCTGGGGAGCATTTTGCAGTCATTCGGACCTGTTACCACTGTACAACGAGTGACTGTGTCACTCCCAACAGTTGTCCATGCTTCTGCTGTCATTCCACAGGTGTCAGGTATACGTCCACTTTGACAGACCTGGTCAAACAACATGATGCTGTGGCACAGTTGACCTGCACCTGTCAGCCCTGGGAGTACAGATCACATGTTGGACTCTTGCTGCTTTTATACTGCCTGTCTTGCACAGTGTCCAATAACAGTCACCACCAGAATGGGAACTGGCTAGCGAAACATGTGGTCATGTCACACAACGCTTGACATCATCCTCTGTGATGCACGCAGGCAAGGCACACCTGATACTGCACCACTTCAATATCTCTGCAGTGACTGGGACCTGCCTCTTGGCTCACACCTGATACTGCACCACTTCAATATCTCTGCAGTGACTGGGACCTGCCTCTTGGCTCACACCTGATACTGCACCACTTCAATATCTCTGCAGTGACTGGGACCTGCCTCTTGGCTCTGCAGAGCACACCTGCAATGACTGGTTATAGACAGACCGTACCTCTCAGGGACGTACCTGGGCTGGCACACCCACGGCTGAGGTGTCCCCATATTCCACTATGTTGTACACACATCCCAGCTGGTTAGTTAGCACAATGCATCACAGGTGCTCCACATGCAAATAACTGTGTCTGGAACTGCTATGCACAGTATTACCAGCTGCAGATTCAACATACCCCACGGTTACCAGACCTCATTTCATGATGTACTGGACAGTTGGGCTCATACTGCTGCTACTGATGTGAGACTGACAGTAACCCACACTTAACTGTGATAGCTGCACATGTACCGACACATTAGGCGTACGCTGTCCGTGAGTCATAACCTCCGCTCAGCTGGTTCGACCCATACACACCACCTCCAAGACCAACAGTATCCTTGACATGGACACTACCAACATGTGACTGCTGTTCCACACCTGGGGTTATCCCCTCATTGGTGGAATCCGAACATATGCTGCTCACCCTTGTTAGCCACATACCGGCACCACACACTTCGTGGCATACACAGTAGATGAGTACTACAACACCTACTACAGATGTTGTATGACAGCGGTAGTTGAAGTCATGACACACGTGCAGGTGGACAATGCACATACAAATGCTGAGACATACCCCAGTGCACTTCATTAGCATGTACACGACAATATGGATCATGCTATTCCACACAGAGCCATGATGGTACACACCAGATAACAGACGACACTCTGGGGGTGCGGTTCCATGGACATACTTTACAACAACAGGTGGGGGCTGTTGCACAGTGGTGTACATTCCCATGGGTGGGGTAACTCACTGGTCAGCCTCGGTAGGGCCACGGGATCCCTCATCACATACTCCATAACTAGCTACATACACATTACTGTGACACATTTCGAGATGTATCACAAGGCATTATGGTGGTATGTCAGTAGTTGTATGCAATACCCACATCTGCTCACACATACAACTGTCACTCTGGAACATGACAGTAACAGGTGATGTTGGCAACATGCTGTCTGATGGCTTCAGTGCTAACATTACACCCTCTCACTCCCTACAGGGCCACATTCCTTGCAGGAACATTGCGGTGTACCTGTGGTCACACCTACACAGTACTGACCTGCACTCTATATGTCCTAGGATACTGGCCCCTTGTCACCCTAAAAAATCCCAGACTGTGATGTCCACAGACCTCTGAACGACATGTCTCCCCACTGGGACACCAAATTCAGTAATAGCCTTGTACCAGACATTGTGGCCCCTGACTGGCACACAGCGACAGTTACACTCTACACAGGTGGTGCCACAATGCACGACTGGGACTATTGCCCTACACACCTCACTGGACTGTTCTGCATGGCTATAGGGCACATCATCATGGACATCATTCTCTGAGTCTTTGTTGTGCTCTGGCCTTTGATGCCAGCTGGGTTGGTCTTGTTGGGGCCACAGCATGCCTCCTACACCTGTTGAACATGTTTCATACAGTCACCAGAGTAGTTGATGATGACACGGGGTCCACACAGCCTACATTGTCCTCTTGCTGCCTTTCAGCACCGTTCTCCATTCTGGTATTGACAACATACACATCCACCTGCACATCACAACATATGTCTCAGGATGTTATGCAAAGTGGCTAATGGACAGGACACACACACTGAGGGTGGCATACCATATCACATGTTGCATTCCAGTTACACTTGGCATACCACAGTCCTCAGTCATGGGGCCCTCATGTTCGGTATATGCTTCCCTGAGTTACAGGTTACCACTGAGGGGACTTCCCTGCCTAGCTTTACAGACCACTGCACCCCAAGCACCATTGTTGATCCACCAGCTGATAGAGACTCCATCCATATGGGTATCACTGTGACGGATACCTGATATGAACATCATGGCCTCAACCTGCATGACACTTGGTATGAACATCACCTTTGCAGTACACCACCCACCCACTGGTTATCACATAGGTGTTAGTCCCCTACATACATGTCACATTGTACGTGTTTGTAAAACACATGTATGTCGCACACACTCCTGTGATTACCACATTGCCACTGTGGCGTGGATATCCTTCTATGTGCCCACACTTGTCTGTACTGGGTGTGTAGCTGGTACATAGGCACCCATTGTACCTCTGAACACCGGACTTATACACACATCCATGGGTACAACACCCCGCTTAGGGTGTACCTTACACAACAGCTTTACATAACTCAACATTAAAACACCATGACGTTTATTGAGCTACGACAGTTAAAGTTTGCAGCTGATGTACAGACACCACATCTGTACACATTTGTGGACTACATACTCAGGGGTGACCTCTGCTGCAAAGACAGGGCCCATGTCTGTAAATATGTTAATGGATATACTCCGCATACGCGATATAAATAATAGCCACTATGAGCATGATGCTCATGGATATGTGCACACACGCGATAGTGTGTGGCATGTGCTTGGGGGTTGCATTCCCAGACCAGACACTCACCATGCTTTGGGACAAGATTCCTATGTTCATCACTCATGGACAGTCAGTAGCAGTGTTCATGTGATACCTCACTTGGTGGATGGTGGACACATGTACGCCAGGGATCACTGCAGTGGCTGTACTGTGCAGAGATGCAGGTTACACATGGCTCTTCTGTTCACAGGACACTACCCTAGAGAGGTGCCACTGGTGTGCACACTGTAGTTGTTGTTACACATAGACTTGCCAGACTGCATGGTACCCCACTATGAACCTGTGGAGCTATTACATGTCCTTTGTGCATGGTTACTGGAATAGCCCTTCCATTTAGATTAGCTGTCATGCTATTACAATGTACCATGACTACAGGCCATATGTATCCTGTTATTGTACACACCAATCATGTTCTTGTTTGTCTGTCACATCTCTTCTGCTATTCTAGTATGGGAGTAATGTTTGCATCCTTTGCAAATGCACAGAGTGGATTACATTATTTATTTCATCATAACTGTTTATACATAAATTAATTACATACTACTCACATCACTATATGATACCTTTGGTATGCATCATATGCCTGTTCTCCTGTGTAGCATATCTGACATATCTACTGTACTATACATTACACATGTTTTACATGGTATCCCATAATTCAAAGCATACTTGCACAGAGGGACCACCTTAGACATGTCATTGACATTATATGCTCATACACATGCTTACTGTTACAGTATATCCACATATACTATCCCCTGCTATGGCACGTACTTATTGGACATACCCTGCCACTGACGGCGGGTCGTATGACATTGTTCTGTTTAAAGCTGTCATGTTGCATCCCTTGTGGTGTCTGTGCTGTTTACCTGGATGCACAACTTCTACAAGCATTAGTACGATCAACAAGACATCACTACATAAATACCATTTCCCACTTTATGCATGGCGGACACTTTTAATTACTGCAAACCAGGCTATGCATACACTGACATAACTTAATACAGAACATACTATACATACAGTTAGTGTTCTACATACCTTGATATCGTTCCGGTATTTTGTCTCTATCTCGCTCTTCTGTATCACTCTTTAAACTGTTTTACGGTATGAGCATACAGTTTGCATATCTGGCAAGTCATCCTTATATACGTTGATACCTGCAATATGTGGTTTACTGCCGCCAATTGGTGTTCCGGTGTGACTAATTACGTGCACTTCAGCTGTGCAGCTACTCCATTCACCAATTACGCGGCAACAGTGGGGTATAATTGAATCATCCACTTGGGCGTTGGCCATTTGCCCTGCCTTCGGGGAGACGGCCTGTATTGTGTTTTGTTGTGTGTAATTGCAACTGCTATGTGTAGAGCCAAGTGTATTTTGGAGTCATGTCCCCTGTGGATTGTGTGTGACGGCTTGAGTATGTGGTTCTACCTGTGACTGTACCTGTCATTCCACCCGTATGATAACGGACTATTGCAAACACCTGTAACATCGCCATTTATTCCGTTATACGACGGATACAATTTTGCATGGTGCCTTTAAATGTGTCTCTCACAAGGTATGTTAACAGTTCAGCAGATGTAATTGACTAACTGGATGTTTGTGCTGTGATTACGGTCTGTATTGCTATTGTTTCCAGTGTGGGGGATGTAGGCGGGTGTACTTAGCATATACGGTTTTGTGGGGCTTGCATTTCTACGTAGTCCATATATATGTGTGTGGGCCCCTTCCCTAATTACAGTGCTATCACTTAATAGACTTCTGTTACGGGAATTTACTTTGGGCCGTTGTTAATTGGTTTCTATATGGTATGCAGGTGAGGTTGATACTTCCATACCTCCGGATGTACGGCGATATGTGCAGGGATATTTCTAAATGACCGCTATCCCGTGTATGTCTGTCCCAGATATTTGCAGTCATTGCAGTGGTGTTGGTGTCAGACCCTCTGTGACATGGCTTGCCACCTTTTCATATGGCCATAGCTGGACACTTGCGGGTCACACAGTGGTGTTTACAGGCTGACATATGGCCACGGTTAGTACACAGGATAGCACATACTTTTATCCTCATTACATACCAATTGTTCTTGGACCTTAACTACTTATCGGTTTGCATGTAACATTTCCGTTTCTTACATACAGGCATGAGTATTTCCTGCAACTATTGCATAATATTTGGGACATACTAATGTCCTAAACTCTCGGACAGTTTCCCTTTGTAATGTTTCATGTCAGGACACTCCTGCCCAAGGGGGCTGTCCCTCCCAATGTGGGACAGGTGTTTTCCGCTTGCCTAAGGCTAGCTATACCCACACCTACTGTAATCATCTACCTCCAAGTTGCCACCTACAGACACACGATGCGGACACGGACACACACACACACACACACACACACACACACACACACACACACACACACACACACACTTTACAGTCACACGGAAACACGCATGGCACCCTCAACACACACATACACAGGCTACATCACTCACAACCACAGTTGTACACGGTACCTACGTGGACCGCACCGCTGGCAGCAGTGACTACATGTCCTTACTATCGCCATATTGCTCGCGGTTCTACTGTTCCAGTACTGTGTTCTTTCTGTCTTTCAGCCTCCTGGTTACGCATGTGTGACACGTTCCATAGTTGGCAGTATCCTATTTATTTGTACCTATCTATATATTTGCAGATGTCAGTGACCCCTTATATATCGACATATATCACACTATCACTCTTTCTATCTGTATTATATATGTGTCGATATATATATATATATATATATATATATATATATATATATATATATATATATATCTCGGTGACAAGCACGCTACACCTTTCATTGTGTGTTTGTCAGTGTATACTGTGTTTCCTGGACTCCGCACATTTGTGTCTGTACCTGTCACATTACACATCTGCCATAGGTTAAGATTACCTCCCGTCCCACTTTGCGAGGGACAGTCCCTCTTTGTGCAGTAGTGTCCTGCGAAGTATTTGTGAACATAGCAAATGTCCTGCGACTTTGGGACAAACATATTCCCTATAGTTTATGTAATAGTTGCATAAAACACTTATTCTGTATCTGACCCACCTACATGTTACAGGACACAGAACACGTACCTACGACCATTACTAGAATGAGGTTTTATCTATGCAAAACACTGACATTCTGGTTTTCGTACTGGCCGGGTGTATGTGTCATCCTGCAGACATCTGGCGTATGTCCCACATTGGTCATTTGAAATGTGGCAACCCTACCGTGCATACATCTTGGCTAGCAATAGTGTTGGATGATTGTATACATGATTGCCTGTTCCACTCCTGGCAGTGGTCGTTTTACCCTTCAGAGCAGGCGCTATTTGTTCAGGAGTGACTAATGCTCATTTCACCTGTTCTGTACATCATTGACCGTGATCTGCGCAGTGGTCGGTGAAGCTTATCCCTGTTTCGCGCATATCTGTATAGTCGTATTTAAACATCGCTTACGAGCTGTGGGCAATGCTTATTCCCGCTAACGTGTGCTACACATATTCTGATGACCTGCATTCGGAATGCATTACCCGTGCCGTCGGGATTACGTTACATCCCTTGCAGGACATGGGACCAGGAACATGCACGACAGTCACTGCATGTACCACTTGGACATCTGGGGGTTGTACACGTATTATGTTATTTTGTATGTGAAGTACACTACAGCAGTTACTCCACACTACACTCACATGGATAACTCCGTTAGTTTACAAATTGATGAGTCCAGTTAATGGTATGTCCATGTGATGTTTACTGGCTGTACTCCGGCATTGGGTATGTATATCACAATTAGCTACACCCTATAATGTGCTACACCTTCATATGACCGTGGATGCAGCATGCTAGGGTGACGAATGCCTGTCATGGGTACATCCCCTGTCTTGACACAACATCCATGATTACATTTTGTGGAGCCCCTCAGTAATGCAGCAGGGAATCTGTGATGAGTGTGTGTGTAGGACAGTGCTTACACACATGTGCTCCCATGATTGCCTCTGCTCCAGTAAGCGACAGTTGCTTACTCGATGTTGTGGTGACGGGAGTCACTGTTTGTCCCGTTTGGTGTTTTGCCTCTGACAATCGGGTGTGTAGCTACCGATGTACCTGAGAACCTATACACACAGCACTGACAGATGCATGTTCCAATGGCTGTTGCATGTACAATGTTTGAGGGCTGCCTATGTAGGATTCCACAGTGGGCCACCTATACATCACAATTTACAGGTGGTCGTGTTTGTGTGCCATCCATTTTATTGTGTGTGCAGGTGGGGAGGGGTGTCAGTCCGTGGCAGCCTACACTGTTGAGGTATGTGCTATATGTTCCCTCTTTGCCAAGGCATAGGCATATTGGGCATGCCTCCGTCTGCCTACTGGGGCTGGCACAGTGTGTCCGTGGTCTGGATCCCTCTGTTTCATGTGTTGGCCTTGGCAATTGCAGTGGGCTGTGAGGCCCTCCCCCATTTTGACCCTGCTGCAGCTGTTTCCGCAGGATCATATTATGTAGCATGGCACATACTATGAAGATGTGGGCACACATGCCTGGAGAGTACTGCAAGGCTCCACCAGATGTGTCCAAGCACCGGAACTGTGATTTCAGCATCCTGAACACATGCTCTATGATGATTCTGGTTTGTGCATGTGCCTCATTATGACGTTCTTGCATTGGTGTGTGTGCATTTCTGATGGGGATCATCATCCATGGCTCCAGTGCATAGCCAGCATCCCCCACAAGGTGGCCTTGTGGGATGTCCCCCCTGACAAATACCTGATACAGCTGTGAGGCATGCCAAATATGGGAGTTGTGGTAGCTTCCAGGGCTGCCAGCACACACATCGATGATAATGCCCTGGGCATTGCACATGACCTGGCAGTTGATGGAGTGGAATCCCTTGCGGTTTATGTAGCTCTTACCATACTCACTGGGTGGTGACTTGATTTGTATGTGCATGCAGTCTATCGCACCCAGTACCTCCGGGTAGTTTGCCACACGGTGGAAGTGACGCATATTGCTGGCCAACTCTTCCTGAGTTCGGGGGAAGTATATATGCTCATTGGCATGTGCTAACATGGCATCCAGGAACTGGTGTAGTACCCTGGATGCCGATGCCTGTGAGATCCCCATTATATCTCCAGTTAGCCTTTGAAAGGTACCTGTGGCTAGTATTCGCAAGCTTACACATACCTTCGTGTCCACTGGGGTGGGTTCCCCTCTGTTGTTTCTGGTTCTCAGGCGTGGCCGGCACAGCTCTACTATTTGCTGTAAGATGTTCCTGTCCACCCTGTAACGCTCTACTATCTCCAGATCATGTAGCCCCTGGTAGATTATCCTTGGTCTGAACACTCTTCTCCTCCGAGGCCTACAGTGGTTGTCGGCATCATCCTCCTCAACAGCATCGGTCTGTAACATATGCTGATGAAGCACAGCTATAACAGCTCCCAACATGTACATTTTAAAAGTTCCCCATCTGTTTACACCTATGGTGCAGTGTTTGGGAATACACAGGTGTGTGTTGGGTGCTTTCACACTTTATACTGTTTTGCTGTGAACACTGATGATGTCATAGGGTGTGTATGTACGATCGTGGCTACAGGGTATCTTCTGTGTTTTATTAACGGAACCACTATTGTGCTGCCTTTGGTGTTGCATTACATTTGGATGCCGTGAATTACCTCCTGCCCTTCCTTTTACATTTGTGGAAGTTACACCTACCATTTGCTGGCATGCATCCAGCAGCCTGCTTTCATTTGTACTTTCCTAGACCTGGCTTATCTTGCATAATGTGTGCTATTGCCGGTCTACTGTGGGTTTGCTTTGCTCTGCTATGACAGTTCTCCTATCTTTGCATTCCAAGTCCTCCCCTCCTTTCTTTGCAATCCTATGCCTCCCCTATCCTGTTTTGCAGGTTTCTGCATGCAGGCTTGTCTACTGCCGTCGATTGGCCTCTGTGAGTTGATTGGTGTTAATTGCTCATTAGTATGCCAATTACCCTGCTTCAGCATTTCCTTCTTTTCTTACCCTGACTTTCCTGTTTGTGCTATTGTTTGCGGTGCGTGCATCCGCTTATCGGGTTTCGGGCACAATTTCACCCCCATACACATGCACTTTTGGGCACCATGTGTGCTCTCAGCTAAACGGTTCTATACCTTCCTCCCCACCCCTGTCCTGCAGCTTTGCTTAGCAATGGCCAGGCCAGATTTGCATTGCTCCAATGTGCTTACTGATACGGTGGCACATCCCTCTGATGTCATGTATCACCTCTGATATACTCCTCGGTGTTATAGCGCTGCGCCATCAGGTACATCCTTAATCCGGCTGTATTACCTGCCTCATTTGCATGGCATTGACTACTAATTCATAGTTACAGTGCTGAACACTGTCGCGGGCCCTTAGCAACCCTTGCGCCTTGCTTGTGGTGTGCCATGCCTACCATTGCGTATTATGGTGAAATCCTGATTTGTCTTACATTGTGATTTTATGACATTTGTATATATTTCCTTTGTATTCCTGTTTGCGCACACATGCCCTGCGGTTGTACTGAGTGTTACTGTGGACATGACATTAAATGTTTTTTTTTAGGTGTTGTGCATCTTTTCTTGTGCCATTGGCTGTGTATTTAGCCATTGGCATATGTTAACTTTGTAATACATGAGTCTGGTCCGCTTCCATAACTCCGATGTTCTGTTTGGGAAAATGTAAACCATGTTTTTTGGTTTACATTTCCATGGGCTTGCACTACGCCTGAACCACTTCGTGAATCGCTGTATGCCTTCATTAGCATGGTGTGACACTGCGCATGGGGTGATTTGCATACCTATGCTGAGGGCTGCATAGATCTGGCGTACACCGGTAGTGCACGTGGAGTTGGTTTGTACCTGAATCGCTCAGCAGACATATTTGGCATTATCCCGCATACGCTATGCCTGCGCCTGGCGCAGGCTTCATGAATCCGGGGGCTTGTCTTTATGGTAGGTAAAAAGAAAAACTCTGTTAGTACCCAAGTAAATAAAATGATTATTAGCAATGAATAAGAAATTATTCCAGTACAGAGAACTGAACAGCCAAACCTTCTTGATCAGAATTAAAAAGGGCTGCCAGCTGAAAGTTCCCTTGAGTTAGTTGCAATGTACATGGGGTATGTAAAAAAAACATATCATGGATTCCTAATTAAATCTAGATATCTGTAATCATTGTAGAAGTAAAGCATAAAACAGTATACACACTGAGAATTTTGAACAGTGTTTATGGCAACTGGGGAGAAATAGCCAGGTAATGGGACCCTGTAATGGCTGCGTGGGTGGAGGGGGTGGGGCTTCATGGAGGAGGGGTGGGTCTGCATGGGCGGAGCTCTGTTTGCACCCCCCTGCAAAAAATCCTGCGGGCTCCCTCGGCCCTGAGGCCTTTATAAGCCTAGCCAAGAGTTTAGCCCATGTTCAGGCAAATCAGCACCTGATGCCCCTGTCCAGCTAGGACACAGGTTGAATCCCAGGGGTATATTTTCTGTTTCCCATCCAGTTATCCAGGTTGCACTTAAAAAGGGGTAAAGAGGTACTCTGCTTGATGTGGAAAGGGAGTCTATTCCATAGATGGGGGAGTCTCTGGGACATAAATCTGTCCCCCCAGCAAGTCTTGATGATGTCACAGACCAGGTTCCAGCAGTGCTTGTAGGTTACTCGAGTAGAGCTTGACTTGCGGATATGCAGCAGTCCTATCAAGTTGGGGTCCGTGATCACCTTGTATGCCAGCCAGAGGTCACCTCTGAGGAGTCTGTATGAAACTGAGTAGAGGGATAGGGCTTTTAGCCTATCTGTGTATGGTAGATGTTTGAGGCCCTGGATTCTCCTGGTGAGGAACCTCTGTGGTCTCTCCAGTTGCTGCATGTGCTTTGCACGTTACATGCCGAAAGGGGCGTTGTACTCAATAATGGGCCTTATAACAAAAGAATACAGGGATGTTATGACCTCCTTGTCCTTGGATGAAATACCCTTACTTATGAGGTGGGCCATGTAGAAGGCTTTCTGTACAATGGAAGCAACATGGTGGTCAAAAGTCAGGTTGCTATCAACCTGGGTGCTCAAATCTCTTACTACTGATTGCGTGCTTAGGACATTGTTATTAATGTGATAATTTGTGGGGACGTCACTCTCCCCAAACGGAATGATGATGCATTTTTTGGTATTCAGCTTGAGGCCATGTTTCTGGCACCAGTCATTTGTCTGAGTGAGACCCTCTTGGAGGATGTCTACATCACTAGGGGAATTGATGACAGCATCAGCTTGCAGTTATTTGCAAACTTGGTCAGCCATAGCCCACTGGTTTTGGCCTGCACCTGAGAAAAGTATATCAAAAATAAGAGAGGCCCCAAGACCGAACCCTGGGGTATGCTACTTGATAGGGGTCTACTGCTTGAGGTGGCCCCTATTTTGACTACGTGGGTTCTATCAGTGAGCTAGTTTGCTACCCATCTGGTAAAATATGGATTGACGCCTAGTTGAGAGAGTTTATGTATTATGCCCGATTAGGGAATAGTGTCAAAGGCTTTGGCCAAATCAAGGTAGGCAGTGTGCACCGTCTTCCCAGCATCCATGGCTTTGGTGACCATCTCAAAGAAGTCGACCAAATTTGGCAGACATGACCGCCCCTTGACGAAGCCAAACTGTGTCAGATCAAGTGTTTGGAGGTTGCCAATGTCCTTGTTAATGAGGTCCATGATAATCCGTTCCACACAAATTAAAGGTCATGCCACTAAACACTAGGAGTCTAAACATGAAACTGCACTCATTGCAAGCATTCCTAACCGTGGAAAATGCTGACATCTATGCAGTCACAGAAACCTGGTTCAAAACTGCAGAGAGCACCACAGCCTTACTTGGTTACTCATCCTATCATACATTCAGACCCCAAACTGTGGGAAGTAAAGCCAATTATTACCCAGATAAGTGGAATTGTCCCTCACAGACTATTTTTGGCTACAGCACAGGTGATAAGAGCAAGAGTAAATATTTTTGTACCAACTGCTATGTAATATTAGTCGACTGTGATACTACCATGTATTCTTTTGTTGCTATTCTGTTCTGATGTTATATATTGATTTTATATTGTTAATGCCATGAAGCTTTTCTCCCCTGGACTCAGCTAAGAAATCTAACCAATGTCTAAAAATCTAAAAACAATCTAAAGCCAGCATCTAATCCTAACCCTGCCCAATAGCCATGTGTCACCAGATCCACTTTTACCTTCAAACCTGTGCCTGTACCCTATTACAACTACTCTTAAACAAACTCAAACCATGCTGTACTTCAGCTGATGATCTTCCAAGTGAGTACCTTAAAATAGCAGCCAATAGCATTTCCTATCCTGCCTCATTCCTTATAAGTCAGTCCCAGAATCCCGTGTCTCCTCTGTCTGGAAAAAAGTCACACATTATTCCTCTGCACAAAGGAGGAAATTCAACAGACATCACTAGCTTTAGACCTATAGCAATCTTATCCCTCTCTACAAAATACATGAAAAATGTATTCAAAAGCAATTGCTAAACTGTTTCCTGTAGGAAGAAATCCTATCCCCCATATAATATGGCTTCAATCCTTCACATAGTACTAACACTGCACTTCTAACCTATATAGATCCTCTCAATAAAGCTAGAAATAACGGCAAATTTGTCTTCTCTTTATTTCTAGACTTGTCTATAGCCTTTGACACAATTTGTCACAGCAAACTTCTATTGCGAAAGTCCTCACTAGGTCTCAGCCCACCCTCCTAGGATTCAAAAGCTACCTATCCAATAGGTATCAGTCAGTAAAATGGCACTCCACCCTCAATCCATACCTCCCAGTCACCACCAGTGTATCTAAAGACTCTATCCTTGACCGTCTCCTCTTTAACATTCTCAGCAAAACCCTCTACACAACCACACAACAGGCCTCCCTAATACAGTACACAGATGTCGCCACACTCATTTGCACATCTGACAACATGGCACACCTCCAAAAAATTACTCAGGAAGCTTTAAAGGCCAGTGAGACATGGCTTTGTAACTCACAACTCATGCTTAACCCTAAAAAAAATAAACTACTGCTTTTTTCCACAAATCCCTTTCTCATGAAAAAACGAAGTCCTATCTATTGATAATATAACTATTGAAGTCACTTTTCAAAGCAATTTATTAGGGATGATAGTGAATGATAATTTTAAATGCAACCTGCATATACAAAATTGCATAAGAAAAACTCATCAAAAACTATGGATGCTTTACAGAGCCAAAACCTCTCACCAACACTTATCAAGAGTATCAGAACTTGTCAGAGATTTGGGATGCATGGCTAGGCTTAAAAAGGCCCTTGTGGTTGTTAGCCTAGTAAACACCTATGAACCTAAGTGCCTGTTCATACCTTACACCTTCTTACTCCCCCTTCTTAACTCACTTCCTTACGTCTATCAATTTCTCTCCCCTGGATTTCTCTCTAATATATACCATAAGCCTCCTCTTCTTTAACTTCATATTGCAATTCCTGTTTGTATTATACTATACACTTTGCTTTGTATATAATTATCATATATAAATTTTGTATATAAATATTGCATGTAAATATGTTTTTTGTATTAGTTTTGAAGATTGTAAAATTATTATTCTTAAAATGTTTTGTAATAC